>NW_019154104.1:1750521-2113918 GCF_002288905.1 Enhydra lutris kenyoni
GCTCGTCAGGGAGCCTGCTTCTCCCTCTGCCTCTGCCTGCCATTCTGTCTGCCTGTGCTCGCTCTCTCACCCTCTCTCTCTCTGACAAATAAATAAAAATCTAAAAAAAAAAAAAAAAAAAAAGATGTGCCACAGGGCTCATAACCCACCACGCTTAGACACAGTGGTCCCAGGAATTCATCCCCATCTGGGGTCCTCCTTACCCCAGCCTTTCCAGCAACATCTGGAAGTGAGATGGGGACCCACCACAAACCATTGGATGAGCACTGCCAGGGTTTGCCAAGGGAAGGAGTCAGGAGGACCCCCAGTCTAGCCATCTCCCCACGGGGTTACGCCAACGTGTTATGTGTCCAATGCTGTGAGTGGACTGGATGGTCAGCGGGACCCCAGAGAATCCAACAGAATAAAT
Organism: Enhydra lutris kenyoni; assembly: GCF_002288905.1. NCBI lineage: Eukaryota > Metazoa > Chordata > Mammalia > Carnivora > Mustelidae > Enhydra > Enhydra lutris. The sequence continues at coordinate 1,750,931 of NW_019154104.1, forward strand.
TCTTGTGAAGCCCAGCCCTTTCTGTCCTTGGGTTCCTGCTTGTATATTTAAAAGTTAGCTTAACCAATCGTGTACCATTTTAGGATCTGAAAGGAAGATTGGCAATGCAAGGGGGTAACTGGTCAGATCCATTAGATGCCTGAGCTCCCAAGGGCAAAGGTGCAAGGTAATCCCACCCCAGGGTCCAGCACCTTTCATAGCTTTCCTACCAGGGCCCTTGAGACCTTCTCTGACATGACCCTACATGCTTACCAGTGTCATCTCGAGTCACTCCTTCCTGTGCTCTACCCACAGGCCCCGCTCAGCTGCTCCAGGGGTCCGTCTCACCCGGGATCGTCAACCCTCCCTTCACCTGGCTAACACCTAATCCACGCTGTACAAATACATCTGGATTTTAAAACCTAAGTGCAGGGTTCAGGTTCATTATAGCCAGTGGAGATCTTTCAGGATGCAGACCCCAGCCCACAGAGTCCTGCATAAATACCACAATACGTGATGCCCACAAGTTTCAAATGATCCTTCCGTTGTTTTTACCACGGGTGCTGTGGGGACTCCCTATAAGTCATCATTAAAGAGATTGGATAGGAAGGGGTCCTGCAGCCTGCTGCTAGAAACTTCCCTCTTAGAAGCTGACAGTGATCTGCTCATCTTCATGTTAAGGGCAGAGGGACATGGTGGTTTTCCTGTTTGCTATGGAGCAAACCAACTCAAACTCAGTGATATAAAACACCATCCATTTTATCAGGCTCACAAATCCTGTGAGTCAGGAATTTGGACAGAACGTATCAGAGATGGCTTTTTTTTTTTTTTTTTAAGATTTTATTTGTTTGACAGACAGAGATCACAAGTTGGCAGAGAGGCAGGCAGAGAGAGAGAAGGGGAAGCAGGCTCCCTGCCGAGCAGAGCGCCCGATGCGGGGCTCCATCCCAGGACCCTGGGATGATGACCTGAGCCGAAGGCAGAGGCTTTAACCCACTGAGCCACCCAGGTGCCCCCCAGAGATGGCTTTTCTCTGCTCCATGTTGAGGGCTCCAGCTGGAAAACTCGGCTACAGGTGGAGGCAGAAGGACCCGAAGAGTAGAGGCTGGAGTTATCTAAAGGCTTCTTTGGGAGAGTAGGGGGATAAGCGAAATAGGTGAAAGGAATTAAAAGGTATAAACTAGTTATAAAACAAGTAAGTCACGTGGAAGAAAGTACAGCATAGAGAATATAGTCAGTAATATCATAATAATTTTGTATGGTAGCTACATTTATCATGGTGAGCGTTTCATAATGTATATAATGGTCACATCACTATGTTGTATACCTGAAACTAATATGCCATATGTCAATGATACTTAAATTAAAATTTTTTAATGTTTGGGGCACCTGGGTGGCTCAGCTGGTTGAGCGGCTGCCTTCGGCTCAGGTTATGATTCCGGGGTCCTGGGATCCAGCCCCACTTCGGGCTCCCTGCTCAGCGGAGAGCCTGCTTCTCTCTCTCCCTCTGCCTACCACTCTGCTTACTTGTGCTATCTCTGTCAATTAAATAAATAAAATCTTTTTAAAAAACTAATATAAAACATTTTTAATGTTTTTAATAAATTACAATAAACAAAATATCAGTAAAAAAATCAAAGTGATCTGTATTCCAAGGAACGAAGGCAGGTGTCTTTGTTCACATGTCTTGTACCAGTGTTGGGATGACCCACAGGCTGGGCTCATGTAGACCTCCATGTGGCTTCTCCATGTGGCTGGGGTGTCTCATAGCATGGCAGCTGATCTCCAAGAACAAGTATTCTAAGAGAAGCTGAAGCTGTAGGACTTTTTATGAACTAGCCTTGGAAGTCACAGAGTATCACTTTCTCCATACTCTGCTGATCAAAGCCCTCACAAGACTATCAGATTCAAGGGGAGGAACACAAATCCCACCTCTGGATGGAAGCAATGTCGAAGAACTTTAGCACAGACACAGCAGTACTGGAAGCCTACACCCAGCTGCAGAAGTACTTAGAGTCAGTACTCTCTCACCAAGTCAGGGCCCACATTCTAGCCAGCAGGCTACTCAATGGTGATAAGTGATCGAGGAAAAGCAATATTCTAAGACCTCTGACATTCCTGCCGAGAGGAACATAGGCAAGGCTACCATGATAAGAACCCTATAATAGAGCAGAGATCCAAGGTGGATACTGAGTCTCCTGGAAAAGGGAGAATCCCAGTTATCACAGCAGGGACGTGCACAGAGTCAGACCAGCAGCATGTGACATGATGCTATCACATGGGCTCAGCTGAGCACCTTCAGGTCCTCTCCTGAGAGTGCAGGGGAGTTTATGGGCCGCCTGTGCTGAAACTTAAAAATGTATCTATGGCCCGTTCCTGATCTTTGTCCAATCCAGACATTGCATGAAAAAAAGGAAGGGAGCCGAAGTTTGTTCCTGGTCAACCCATGCAGGATCCTAGTGATTACCATGCCTTTTAAAGATTTTTTTAAAACTAATCTCTGTACCCAGTGTGGGGCTCGAACTCACAACCCCAAGATCAAGAGTCACAATCTTCACTGACTGAGTCAGCCAGGTGTACCCTCACCACGCCTTTTAACCCACTGAGCCACCCAGGTGCCCCCTTTTTTTTTTCTAAAGAATTTATTTATTTATTTGACAGAGATCACAGAGAATCTCACCACGCCTTTTAAATGCACGTAGACCATTTTTAATCATCTCTGCTAAGAGCAGTTCAGATCCCACCAGACTGGGAGGGAAGAGGAGTGGGAAGGACACAGATCAAGAGGGAAATAGGAGGAAGCAAATGGAGGAGGTCTTTAGAGTTATGGCTAAGTTCCTCTAGAGACGTTGGAGAGAAAGTGGATTCAGGGCCCAGGGCTTCCAGGGGGTCCCGACCAGCCAGCAGCCTGGCGGTCAGCTCTTCATCAATGTCCTGCGTCAAGGCGGGTCCCAATTTTTCAGAAAGCAAAACGCATGCCCTGGTGTGGAGCCACTTGTAGGCCTTCTTACCGCACAGGCTGGAGAATCTGGGACTGCATGGAGGAGCAGCAGAGATGGGTCTGGGAGACAACGAGGAAAGCGAAATTGACTTTTTGGAGGGTGGTCTATAGTTCTTCCTGTGGAAGCTCATGTGCAGTAGCCTGGGACACCAACACTCACCATAGGTCATCAACTTCTAGGGGTCTGTCTCAAATAATCCCAGAAGGCTAGAGCTGGGTGATGGCTGCTCTGAGGTCCTGTGATCCAAGCCTCCCACTTGAATGCTGAGGAAACCATGACAAAGCCCATTTGCGTTCACTGACTATCCATGTGCTCCCCTGCATTTCTCAGTCTTCCTTGCAGGGAGGTAGGCATCGTGTGATTAATTATAGCCAATAGTCTGTATGTGACATGCGTCCCTTCTGAATCCAAACAGTTAAGAGATGATGTTCTCCCCCATCCCTCCCTCTCCCTGCCTTTGTGAACTTACAGCCCATAGGCTCTGCCAGCATGGGGACAAGATGGAAGAGGTCCTACCCATGCTCATCAAAGCAAGAAATAAAGTTTGATTGTGGTAAGACATTGAAACGCGGATGTTTCTTTATCACTGCCGCATGGCCTGGCCTACCCTAATATGGAAATTGAGGACTAGAGAAAGGAAGTATGGATTGAATAACTCCAAATGATACCTATCAGATCCCTCCTCCATCAGGAAAGGAGAATCAGTACAGGTAAGATGGTAGGATTTTCTGCTCTGGGGGATGACCCAGAGCATTCATCTCTCGCCTTTGTGTAATGCCTTATAATTTACAAAGCACATTCATGAACCCCATCTCGCTTAATCCTCCCAGCAACCTTGGCAGGACCATCTTTAGCCCTACCTCATTAGGACTTTAAGAGACATGGCCAAAGTCATACAGTGAGGAAATTGTTGGAGCCATTTTTTCAAACAAATGATAGTTTTGGTGTGCCTGGGTGGCTCAGTCTGTTAAGCATCCAACTCTGTTTCGGCTCAGGTCATGATCTCAGGGTTGCAAGATGGAGACCTGCCTCAGGCTCTGAGCCCATCACGGAGTCTGCACGAGTTCTTTCCTCTCCTCCTCTGCTCCTCCCTCCCTGCTCCTGTGAGCTCTCTCACTCCCTCTCTTTCAAATACATAAATAAATAAAATTTTTTTAAAAAGAAAAAGAAGAAGAATGGATGGATGACCGTTTTTAGAATACTGGCATCTTCTTCTTTTTTTTTTTTTTCTTTAAAGTAGGCTCCATGCCCAGTGTGGGGCTTGAACTCACAACTCTGAGATCAAGAGTTGCATGCTCCACCGACTGAGCCAGCCATGCATCCCTGGAATACTGGCATCTTTTAAAAAATATTATAAGTCTCTCTCCCCTTTCCTTTTCAAGGAAATACTGGTTGGAATAGGCTTATTTCTTATCATAGGTCTATTTTTGCAGTCAATTTATTTCAATATTTAGTTTTGCCTTAAGAATCTTCCAGTAGCCCCAGAGATAACTAGAGGCATCCCAAGGAGTCACAGAACCAGGGCTGGGAAACTCCACCCTCAGGGGTCCCTGGCTGCGAGAGTCCCCTTGGCCAGTCCCTGAGGAGGCACAGCTACCACGGTCCTTGTTGGGACAGCAAATGAAGAAGTTGGATTGGTCCACATTAAGGCAAGATTTCTTCAAAAAATCCAAATCAGATCCAGGTTCCTCTTCTTCACACCACAGAGAGTGGGTAAAGGGGATATTCTAGGGCTGCTTCCTCTTTCAACAGAAAGTGGAATGGCTGCAGGCCTAAGGGGGGCCCTTTATGTCTGGGAGTTAAAGCCAAGGTTGGGGACCCAGGCTTTCTGGTGTCCTGTGCTCTCCAAATGGCAGCCTTAGCCACAGGGAGCCCAGACTCCCCTAAGAGGTCCAGCTATTCTAACACGCCAAACCCTGTCCTACCTGATCTGGGGGTCACTTCAGACCCTCACCTGTACTCCCCTCCTTATCAATACCCAGATGGATAGCCCAGATCTGGGGTTCCCTTTCCCCTCCAGCTTTTTCCTCCGTGGGCCTCCGTAATCTGGTCCTTCTTCACTTTGACTCTGAAACTCTTCCCACCAAGGCCATACTAAGAGGCTACTGGAAACTAACAACCTTTGCTTCCAACCAGGACCCATCACTCACAAATTTGTGACCTTGAGCAAGCTATTTACTTTCTCTGGTTTCAGTTTTCTCATCTGCAAAATGGCAATAGTAATAGGACCTGTCTCATAAGGCTGCTATAAGGATGAAGTGAGGTAATGTGGGAAAAGCATTTGGCAAAATGCTTTGATCGCATGATCTGACCTGTGAACTCTTGGTCCAAAGATTTTTTTTTTTTTTTTTTTTTTTAGTTAAAATATAATTGACATATAACATAGTATTAGTTTCAGGTATACAATTTCATCATTTGATAGATGTATATACTGTGAAATGATTGCTACAGTAAAGTTCAGTGAACATCCATCTCCACACATAATTACAACTTTTTTTTCTTGTGTTGAGAGCTTTTAAGATCTTCTCTCTTGGCAAATTTTTTTTTTTTTTTTTTTTTTTGACAGAGAGAGATCACAAGTAGGCAGAGAGGCAGGGAGAGGGAGAGGGGAAAGCAGACTCCCCACTGAGCAAAAAGCCTGATGCGGGGCTCCATTCCAGGACCCTGAGGTCATGACCTGAGCCGAAGGCAGAGGCTTAACCCACTTAGCCACCCAGGTGCCCCTTGGCAACGTTCAAATGTACAGCATATTATCGTTAACTATAGTTGCCTTGCTGTGCCTTATAGCCCCAGGATTTGTTTATCTTATAACTGGAAGTTTGTATCTTTTGACTACCTTCCCCCATTCTGTCTGAACCTATACCTCTGGCAACCACAAGTCTCCTCTCTGCATCTATGAATTTGGTTGGTTTTTCTGTGTTTGGTTTTTTTAGATTCCACGTGTAAGTAAGATCATACAGTATTTGTCTTTCTTTGTCTCTCTTAGTTCACTTATTTTTTTTCTTTTTTTTTTTTTCAAGATTTTATTTATTTATTTGACAGAGAGAGAGACAGTGAGAGAGGGAACACAAGCAGGGGGAGTGGGAGAGGGAGAAGCAGGCTTCCTGCCAAGCAGAGAGCCCAATGCGGGGCTTGGTCCCAGGACACTGGGATTATGACCTGAGCCAATGACTCAGCTACCCAGGTGCCCCTCACTTATTTTTTTCTTATTTTAGGAAGTCATGATCCATAACCATCTTTAACATACCATCCTCGGTGGGCCCCCGGGGCAGTGCCCCACCATCAGGATGCACTCAGTATTCTGCAGTGAACCCATCAATATTCACTCGGAGGGGCTTAAGTAAGAACAGTAAAGAGCCTCTCCAGTTCTGGCCAAGTTCTGCTGCCAGATAATATTTGGCCCAAAATAATAACAGCAAAAAAACAAAGTAAAACTTTTGGGGGTGGGGGTGCCTGGGTGGCTCAGTCCGTTAAGCATCTGCCTTTGGCTCATGTCATGATTCAGTCAGTGGTCCTGGGATGGAGCAGGGCTCACAGGGCAGTCTGCTTCTCCCTCTCCCTTTGCCCCTCCCCCAACCCAAGCTCGCGTGAGCCTCACGTGCACGCCTTCTCTCTCAAAAAATTAAATAAAATCTTCCAAAAAACCACAACTTTTTTCTTTGAGATCTTTGAATCCTAGCCTTGCAATTTAGGGATTGTGACTTTGTACAAATGTTGTTTATATTTACACGTTTGGGTTTTTCTGTCATAATGTAATATGTGCAGACGACTCCTTCCCAGGATACCCTGGCTCCAGAAGTCTTTCACTATCTCACCCCGACCCTGAGTTGCTCCCTCTGTATCTCATAGCCCACGGGGTTGGTCCTGTCCAGTCTGAGGTCCTTTGAGATCAATATCTGCTGCATAGTCCCACATAACTAAGTCATCTCTTTGAGGGCAGGAATAGTGTTTCTACTTATCTGATCTTCTTAGTAATGAGTACAGAGTTGAGTATACAGCTGGTGCTTAATACATGTACCTGCATGAACTCTGCTGATTACTCTGATTCTCCTTCTGGTCTTGTCTTGGCACCAGAAGAGAGGACGTGGTGTAAGGATATCAAGATCTGCTCAAATCCCCACTTCAAGTCTTTGGGGTACAGACCCAGGGGTGGAATTGTTGGACCATATGTTTAATTTTTTTGAAGAACTACCACTCTGTTTTCTACAGTGGCTTCAAGACATTTTAGTTATTATATTTCTTCATCCATTCATTCATCAGACACACAACGGAAGAGTGTCGTTTAGGTGCGGGCACCATGCTAGTTTCCAGCAATACACAGGGAGGCCACAGTCTGGCAGCACATAGTAGGTCCCCAGGGACTGGCAACAGTTACAAATGCACATGTTGCCACCCAGCCTATAACTGCATTTAATTCTCCTCACCTGGTAACCCCTTCTGGTCCCCTCTGTGGCTCTCCACCAATTGGATGACCCTTCCCCAGCATCGGTCCCCCTTGCCCATCATCTCTGAAACAGAGTTCAAAGCTCCTTCTCAGACTTCCCCTGCTCCATCCTCTCTATCTGCCTCAAAACCTCTTTGAATCAAATCACTTTCCCTGAAGCTCTTGGAAGCTCACAGCTGTTAATAAACTTCAACTCGCCACTTGTAGATTTCCGGCCTCTCTTTACTGTCTGGCCCCCTAAGCACACCCAGGCACCCTCACACTCCCCTCCCTGGCCCTCCATGCCTCCACCCTGGGGTCTCCCCAGCTGCCCTGGAGTGTTCCTGTGGGGCCCAGCCTGCCCTCAAAGTATAGCAAACGTTGGATTTTCCATCCAGAAAGGAGAAACCCAAGTCACGTGCTTTTGTGACTTCTTTCCAGATGGATTCCACTCTGGAGTGATACGGACTTCCTATTTTACCAAATCAACTTGAATTTAACCGATTTCTATACATGAATCCTCCCTCACCACCCATTTCCATTATAAACTGGAAGACTGATTTGAGAAAACATGAGCTCACGATCACTCCAGTGTACACCTGAAACTCACAGAACCCTGGATGTTAACTGGAATTAAAAATGAAACTTTAAAAAAGAAAAAGAAAAAGAAAAAGGAAGGAAGGAAGGAAATAAATGAGCTCACAGAAGGCCTCCCAGCCTTCTGCTGAGGCAACCATGGGACCTTCTCCCAGTGACCTGGAGGGCCCCTTTTGGGCTCCATTTCCGGGGCTGGGGGTGCTTCAAGAGGAATCAAGCTCAGCCTCCCAGAGGCAGAGCACCAGCCCCTGCCTGGAGGTGAAGCAGGTCTTTTCTCTTCTCCTACTGTGTGGCTGGACAGACTATCCGAAGGGGCTGCTCACTGCTCTCAGCTCTTTGAAAGCCCACTTGCCTCTGGACAGTTAATGGATACATTCCCTTCTGAGGTCTCCTGCTCACATCAAATCACACGGTTTCCCAAATCCCGGTTTTCTCAAACTGAAACAATGGGGAACTTCTGTTTTCCCTTCTACTACCCACCCCCAACTCGGTTCCCACAGCTTCCTCGTAGGCCCCTCACCCCGTAACCGGCTGGGAATTCAAGCTCAGCCAGCCGGAAACATTAGCATACCTAAAACCCACATTTACATTTTATTACTTTGTAGGAAGACGACTTACAATACAACCTACAATAAATTGGGGCAAAGAGAAATCGACACACGTTCTCCTGGGTGGAGGGTGGGGGCTATCTACCTATGTATTATTTTTGAGACTTTTTCTTTTTTTTTTACATGAGAAAGTGGTTAATGAAGTGAGCAGGCCTGTGGTGTGCCTGGTGTCTTACAGCGCCGCGTTTCTGCCTCATTTACCCAATTCTTTTTTTTTTTTAACCAGAGGAATTTTTCCCTAATGGGGAATCCCCTGATTTTGCATTCAAAGCTTTCCCAATGTAGTTCCTCCCCTCTCTTTGTCTTGTGTATTTCTCCGTCAGACGCAGCCAGGCTAAGAAGGTACCCATTGGGGGGCGGGGTGCTGGGCTGGAACCTGCAGCGCTTCCTGTGGGCTGGGCATTTCGACCGTTCAGACCCTGAAGAGGAGTCCATCACCCCAGGACACCGACTGGCCAATTTTATGCATTAGAAACTCTACTGTAAGTTTAAGTAAACTTGCGGGAATAGGGTTCACGGCTATCTTGTTGGGCCAATGAGCTGATGCTATGTGGTTCCCAAGACTATTACGTGACAGCAGGGATTCCCAGCGCCCCTGAAAAGCAAGGGCTGCCCAAGTCTAGAAAACTCCCTTTGGTTGGTGCAGCTAAACCTCTCTGACTCACTCAGCTCGCAGCTCCGCAAGGATGCAGCTGAGCCTGAACCCCACCCCCACTGTCAGCTCCTCTCCCCTCAACCTGCACCATCAGCAAAAGGCTGGTGACACCCGGGGAGGGAGCCCTGCTGCTCCGAGGGCTGCCGCTGTAGACTCTCGGGAAGGCTGCAGGGGGCAGGGGCCGTCAGCCCACCTGCAGAGACCCCTGTGAAGCAGCCCGGCCCAAGGCCAGCTGTGCGCTCCCCCTGGACTCCAACCCCTTGTGTTCTCCAGGGGTGTCACTGGGTGCTGGGTGCGCTAGCCCTTCCCCATGTGCACACATGTTGTACTACCACCATCTTGGAAAAAGAAAAAAAAAATCTTTTGGGATTAGGTCACTCTTCAGGCACCACCATATTTATCTTCTTCCTTTTAGAGTAAAATTCCTCAAAATTTAAAATTCCTCTCCTCCCCTCTTTTTTCTTGAACCCTTTACCATTGGGCTTTGCTCTCACCATTCGCCTCTTGCCAAGGGTTACAAGGGTACCTACCAGTTACTTCTCAGTCCTCATTCACCCCCGACCTGTCGGCAGTATTTGGCCAGGTGACGCTCCTTCCTTCTAGAAATACTTCCTTCCATGCCTCCCACCTGCCTGCCTCTGATCCCACCCTCCTGAGTACTGTTTTCAGTCCGCTGGGCCAGGTCTTCCTTAACTCCAGGCTCCATCTAAGGGTTCTATTGCTCTAGGGCTGTGCTCACACCCAGGAGACCCCATCCTGACCCTGTTTTGAGAACCACCCATATGCTGATGAGGGTCCATCCTGGCTCAGATCTTTCCCTAGGTAGGTGACCTTGGACAAGTCATTGAACCTCTCTGAGCCTGAGGCTCTTGATCTGTAAAATGGGGATGATAATAGCACCTATTCATAGGGTTGTTAGGAGGATTAAGTGAGTTAGTACTTGTAAAGCACTAAAACAAGCCTGGTGGGTTTATGTAAATGCTCTGTCTACCTCTCTGCCTGGCCAAATTCAGCTTGCCCTTTAGGTCTCAGTGTAAATGTTATTTCTAGATTTCTGGGCACCTTCTTCTCCTTGTCACACTTAAGAAAGTGTGATCCATGCCTTTCCTCTGTGACTGATGACTTCAGCTATCTCTCTGCTGCCCAGCTAGCCTCTGGAGAGCAAGGACAGTGTCTTCCTTTGTTACTGCTTTACCCCCAGCACCCAGAGTGATGGGGGGAGGCCCACACGTGGGGCTCCGATGAACAGCCACTAGGTGAAGGAGTGAATGACAGAACGCATGAATGGATGTGTTCTAAAGTGGCCACTGTGGTCCCTTGGGGCTGAGTGAAAGGGTGGGCCTCTCCTAAGAAAGTTGCTATGGAAGGGTCTTGATCAGGACACACGGAAAGGCCTGGGCGGTGGAGGAGGCTGCAAACTCACCTCACTGAGACCCCTACAGAGCCCTCGCTGTCCCTCACTGTCCAACTCCTGGACCCGGGATGACACAGCTTTATCCCACAGCAGTGGTGCTTCTGAGCCGCCTGACATTCCATCTAACCAGGAAGGTGTGGGAGCTGGGGATTCTCTGTCTACTTGGACCTTAAACTCAAAAATCAGCTGCTGTTCCTGACATGGACTCCCTCCGGCCAGCCCGAGGCCAGGGAGGTGGTGAGCAGAATGCTGTCAGGCAGACCTGCCACTGAGTCCCGGCTCTGCCCCGATCACCTGTGTGACCCTGGGAAGAAATGCTTGGAACTCTGGCACTCTGATCAGAAAGTAACATACTCCTAGTGCTGTTGGGAAGATAACACGCAGCCCCGAGCTTAGCCCATTGTGGAGATGCACAATTTGACTTCTCTCCCTCCAACATGGAATGCAAGTTTCCATAGGTTGTGAAAATGCAGAAGTTCAGAAGCTCCAGGAAGGAGGAAAGCTTTTGCCCCATGAATCACACATATTTCACCTTGGACAGAGTGAAGACAAGCGTGATTTGATTCGATTCAGCTCATCTCAATGAAAAACTGCTTATGAGGACCCTGTGGTGGGCACCATACAGGCTACGGCCTCAAGCGAAGGTAGTAAAATGCCAATTTCACACCTCTCCCTTTTTGTTTTTCTAGAACTTTGCATCTAAAGCAATAAAGGACTTCTGAAAGTCTTCAAAGTCCTGCCCTGTCAATCCCATGATTCAGATGGAACAAGCTTCTAAGAGGGGAGGAAATTAACATTGCCTGAGTACCGACACTGTCAGGTGCCTTCACATGCTTTTCAGTGAAATCCCCACCACTGCCCTGTGATGTAGTTATTCTGAACCAATCACTGAAACAACGAAGCCCCATTTCAAGGATCGCAGCGGGCAGGGCCTCCATGAAAGACTGGAAAATCCCATAGCCTCAGAGCACACTTAATCTGCCATGACTTGGGGCTGGGAGAAAATACCAGAGGAGCCGATTCAGACCGAATCCTAAGCCCCAGACATATGGCACCATCTGTGGTGGGATTCAAGAGAAAAACACTATGAAAAACCTGCATCTATTCAGTTACAAAAACTGCTTCTTTCTATGTGTTTCCAAACACAATATTCTGGATAACTTTATCAGAACTGCATTTTTTTTCCCTCATTGCTTTGGGGCCCCAGGATGACTGGTATCCTAACGAGGCATTTGGCCTCCCCCCCCCCCCCCGCCGCCCCCGCCCCGGGTTGGGCAGCGGCCAGTGTCCGCTGTGTCCTCACACGATCAGGGGTGAATGAGCTTAGGCAAGGCCAGCTTTCCCTGCTGATAAGGAGTTGATTGACTCTAAGCATTTCATAGGGGCACCCCCGCCATAAGCACTATTTAGAGAAGCAGAAAAACCAATCAGATGAGAGACAGATAGCTAGAGAACTGTTTCAAGGTCAGTGGGTCTGGTTGGATGCTCAAACTCGCCTTCATTTCTTTTTTCCTCTCTCACAGGAAAAGAAAGATAGACAGGAGCTTCTCTGTGGGTCTGTGCCATAACCCAGTTCAGGCTGAAAATCCCGGTCCCCCTTGGATAAGCTCCCAGTGCTCAAAGGACTCCTTGAGAAGTAAATTGTTGACAAGTCCTTGTGGTCTTAGACCCTGCTGCTTCTCTCCAATAGGCCTTGTGATCATGATTTTGAGTACCTCTGGGAAGATAATGAAAGAACATAATCTCAAAAAAATAGGCAGCCTTGACATTCTAGAAAATGCATGGCAAAAAAAGAGCATAACGTCCATTGCTGGCAAGGATATCGGGAAAGACAGATTCTCAGAAACTGTTGGAGAAACTGTAAATTGATACAATCCTTGTTTGTTTTGTTTTGTTTTGGAGAGCAATTTACAAAACCTATGGACATTTTAAATGTGTCAATATCCCCTTTGAGTCACTTACTTCAAGTCTAGAGTTTCATCCTACAGAGGGCCGTTCACCAAAGTGCTCACAGATATTCACCACAGTCATTTTCATCATGTTTTTTAAAACTGGAAATAACTTAAAAGTCCATTAGAGAAGGAACAGTTAAATAACACGTTAGTGTATCTATTTTATGGAATACTATACAGCACTTAAAAAATAAGGTTCGAGATCCATCTACATGAAATGATGTGGAAAAGAAGGCTACAGGTACTCATTAGGTTAAAAACACAAGTTTTCAAACAGTATGAACCAAATTATCATTTTTTTAAAGTATGTACATACAGATTCGTATATGCATAGGAAACAGAGGAAGATACGAAGTCATGAGGGCAGGGGCCGAGGGGGTGTCTTCAGATGGTAGGAAGGAGGTAGAAGGGTAGGGAATGGGGAATTTTTATTTATTTTTTTTTATGTCCCATTTATAAATGTTCATATAAGGAACATATGTGACTTTCACAATAAGGTGGGGTTTTTTTTTGTTTTTTTTTTAACAATGTCCAGAGGCCTTTGTCAGGAGGCCTTACGATGGCGCTTTATCAACAAACATATGGCACAATCAGAGGCCAAGCTGCCTCACCTTCCTGAACGCGGTTTCTGAGCAGGAGTGAACCGAAAGCCTTCAGAGGCTCATGCCCACCGGCTCCCAGTGAGACAGGATGTTCCCTGCACTACCTAACTAGTGGGGACAGAAAGAGCTCTGGAGTTGACACAGCACCTTCCTTATCTCCAACAGCCTGTGAGATAGACAGGACAGGAATTTTTATTCCCGTTTCTGCAGGGGAGGCTTGGACAGGTTCCTGCCCCAACACCCCCCAACCCTGGTCATGTGATTGGAAAGTCCAACAACCAGACAGGGAGAGAATCGGGTTAAGCTGAGGCTCTGTCTCCATGGCAGGGGCACATACCTACCAGCAGCACCAGACATGTAGCAAGCCAGGCCTGAGCACGCTCTCTCTGGCCTGGGCTCAGTGAAAAACAGCTCACGTTGCCTCGAACCTTCCATTTTCAAGCTACCGGACACATTCCAACAGTTCAGTCTGACTTGTTGGGGACCCATTGGACTCCTGCTACCTTCTACCATCTTCTGCTCAGTAAAGCTTCCCTCTGGGCTGAGCTGTGTGTCTCTCCAGCCCCGAACTCATATACTGAAGTTCTGACTCACCTCCCCTCACCTCAGAATGTGATCACAGTTGGAGATAGGATCTTTAAAGAGGTTGATTACGTTAAAATGAGGTCATGAGAGTGGATTCTAATACAATATGATTGGTGTCCTTCTAAGAAGAGGGAATTTGAACACAAACCTGGACAGAAGAAAGATGATGTGAAGACCGAGAAAGAAGATGTCTATGAGCCCAGGAGAATGGCCCAGAACAGACCCTCGCCTCGGGCCCCTCAGAAGGAAGCAACTCTACTGACCCTCAGAATCGGACTTCCAACCTCCAGGACAGAGACAAGAAATTTCTATGGTTTCAGCTACGTGGTCGGTGGTGCTTCTTACAGCGGGTGCCGATAGCACGCTCATGCATGAGTCTCTCAGAAAACAGCTGTGCTCCCTCCATCTCCAACTCCCTGAGAAAGGACTTCACCGTCCTGCATGAACCGTGATCTCAGTGAAAATATTCTCAAGAGACCTGCATTGAAATGGTCCCGCTCCACAAAATAACCCACCATCCCATCCCATGCTAAGAATTCTTTAGGCGGAAGCTCTTAACAATGACTGGGGTGGGGGGAGGGGACAACTGTGCGCTGGATAACTCTAGAAGTTTATTAACTGTAGGGGAAGCCCGGCGGTGAGCGCTTCCAAGAAGGGTCCGGGCCCCCCAGAAGATGAAGAACCCAGCATTGCTTTGCCTCAGGGTCCTAGTCTGTTTACGGACAAAATGAAACCCCTCAGAGTATGAGTTCCCCAAAACAGGGAGCCTCTTAATTTGTTGCGAAAAGAACAATTTCTGCTTTAAACATATACGTTTATGGTGTTTATCATAAAAATAATACTCAGTTTCAGAAATTTTGGAAAATATAAAAAAACAACAAAAAAAGAACATCACCATAACCTAGCCACCCTGAGGTTTTGCCTCTGTTTACGTTTTTATACATTTTTGCTTTGTTTTACATAGTGTTATTTCATAATTGGATGCAGAGTTATATATACAATCTTACATACTTTTTTTATTTTAAAACATTCCTCCGTGTTATTACAATCTCTCTATAAACATCATTTTAAATAACTGCAAAATATCCCATTACGCCGATCACTTTTCTCAAATGTGAACTGTAGAACATCTCATTGGAATTATACGGGGTATGTTCAAAATGCAGATTTCTGGATCTTATCCCAGACCCATTCCATCAACCTCCAGGGGTGGAGGCTGGGAATCCTCACTCTAGTAGGTTTCTCAAGCAACTCAAAGCTACAAAAATTTGAAAACCACTGGAACTGGTGTAGCCATAGTTTTCCATCACCTTACCCCAAACGCTGGATGTTTTGGTTATTTGCAATTTTATAAACAGCTACACAAAGAACATCTTTGTGCAGAAAGCATTTTGTAAATTTTGTAGTGTTTCCTGAGGATGGCTTCCCAGAGGTTGATATTATTTTGAAAGATGTGGACATTTTGTTTAAAGATTTTATTTATTTATTTGAGAGAGAAAGAGTGAGAGAGAGCATGAGAGGGGAGAAGGTCAGAGGGAGTAGCAGACTCCCCATGGAGCTGGGAGCCCGATGCGGGACTCAATCCCTGGATTCCGGGATCATGACCTGGGCCGAAGGCTGTTGCTCAACCAACTGAACCACCCACGTGCCCAAGACATGAACATTTTAAAGATTCTTGAAAGACACACAACACGCCTATACACACCTTTAACCAACCACACAGTCTGCCCAGGTTTCCGGGTGAAATAGTTGCTGATTACTTATCTATATTTGTGGTTTACACTAGCTTTTATTTTCCAGCTCTCTTTTCAATAGTGTTCCATCTTTGCTATTGAAAATATTGAGTTAGGTCACACCAAAGTAGGCAAAAACTGAGCAGATGATCCATAAAATACCCCTC
Source organism: Enhydra lutris kenyoni (assembly GCF_002288905.1). Taxonomy (NCBI): domain Eukaryota; kingdom Metazoa; phylum Chordata; class Mammalia; order Carnivora; family Mustelidae; genus Enhydra; species Enhydra lutris. Next base: position 1,766,648 of record NW_019154104.1, read on the forward strand.
ATGAAGGTGTACAAGACTCTGGCTCGGCCCCATGACAAACCATCACAGCAGATATCCGTGGCACTCTAAGGATTCCAGGCACTGACCACACCCCAAACAGACACCTCAATGCCCCAGCACACCCGTGGCTCACACATCTCAAGAACAGTGCTCTGCTGGGGTCCAGGCAATGCCCAACACTCAAGGCAGATGCACAGTGAGGATGGTGTAGAGAGAGGCCCGGTTCACCCTCCCTGATGAGGAATCACCTTGCAAAGAACAAAGAACACAGCAGCTGGCAAGATCTGGGGATCCCGAGGAAGACCATCGGTGCACAGAATCATGATGGGTTCAGGGTAGGTAGCTTGCAAGCCGCCAAGGGGTCAGAAAGAGCCATGCAATGAAATGTCAAAAGCACATGGAAAACATACTGTTTTTAGACGGTGTGTTGAAATGGTGTGGGGGAGAGGAAATCGTATAAATACATGGGCAACCCAAGCAGCCCGCTCTGCCACTAGATCAGGGCAATGAGAACCCGTTCATTCGTTTAACCAGCCTTTACATAGCATTTACCATGTGCTAGGGAGGCATCCGTCTAAAAGCTTTACAAATGTTAACTTATTCAATCCCTGCAATCAAGTCTATAAAATATCATCACGCTCACTCTGCAGATGAAAGAAACCGAGACACAGAGAGGTTACGTAACTTGCCCTAAGTCACACAGCTAGGAAGTCATAGAGCCAGGATTTAAATCCAAGCAGTCTGATTCCAGAGCTCTTTCTTTCGGCCACTACTCCATTCTGCCTTGGGAGACAGGACCAAGATACTCGGGAGCCCAGCACACAGAAAGAAGGAGCAGTGAATAAAGCCAAAGAAAGCCAGAGTCAACTAAAGCAGCATTCCGAACAGAGAAGCCTTCTGCCGACCCTCACACGCCAACCCATTCTAGAAAACTCAGGTTGTTCATTACAAACAAGCCTTTCGGCATCATCTTCTCCTACCCACCCCACACCTTCCGTCACCCCGCCTGCTGGCCCAGACAGCGGTGCTCAGACTGGGGCACCCTCTCCCTGGTACCAAACTTCCCTGAGGGACTGCCTCTGCGCTTTATATGAAGGACTGCAAAATCCATCACCCGAGCCCCTGGGTCCTTGCCTCCAAGGCCTTCTGCCGCTGCAACTAATTATCTGTGCTGTAAAGTCGCATGTGGAAACAATCTACAGGGTTTCCCATCAAACCTGGCTGGCTGGCAGCTCCCATGCCCAGGCAGGGGCAGGCCCGCTCCCCTTTTAAACAAACACATTAAGTTAATAACAACACCGACCACGTTTGACAGCCACGTTTACTAATTAATTCTCATTTGTTCCTTCTGTTCGGAAGGGGGCAGGACTTGCACAGTTTACAGAACTGAGGCTCCAAACCGATTTCTCTTAAGGTGGCACCACAAAGTTATCAGACACTTGGACAGAGAACATTCCTCCCTGTTGTTCAGCCTTGCCCTCTGAACTGGTGGCCCTACGTACCTTGAACTGAAGCTCCCCAGTGGCCATGTTTGAGATGGAGAAGATCCTAGAATCTCCCTCTGCTCACTCCAGGTGGTGGCCAGGCCTGCCCCTTGACATGAGCGAGTGAAGGCTGCCGCTCGCGACCACTCCTTCCAGTCACCATGCAGGACCAAAGCACACGGTGATCGCATTTCCGTCCTCACCAGCATTCCTCAGGAGGCTTGATTATGATCCTTGTCACAGATGAGCAACCCTGGCTGAGAGGTCAAATGACATGCTCAAGGTCACCCAGCTCAGAAGCAGCAAGACCTATTTGCCTCACCCTTTGCCCAGAGATGACTGGTTAAGAAATTTGTTCCAGTTAATGTAACAAGCAGCTTCCAGGAGAACAGAAGTCCCCATGCTCGGGGTTAGACTCTGACCACAGAACCCGCCCTCCCTCTCCGTACTTGCCTCCAAAGGCCTTTGGGCTCTGAGCATTTCAGTGATGAGCTGTTCGCAGGCTGAGGGAAGGAGGGTGGATGCCTGGAAGAACCTGTTTATTCTTTTTTTTTTTTTTTTTTTTTTTAAGATTTAAGATTTTAAGATTTTATTTATTTATTTGACAGAGAGAGAGATCACAAGTAAGACATCTCTTAGAGATCCCAGCAGGGATGATGAGGCAGATGCGGGGCTCGATCCCAGGACCCTGAGACCACGACCTGAGCCGAAGGCAGTGGCTTAATCCACTGAGCCACCCAGGCGCCCCAGAACCTGCTTATTCTACAACCTCCATCCCTTTAATCCAAACAACTTTATCCAAAGAATGCTGTTGCCTGGGCCAGACCTGCACCCCAAGACTAGTGTCTTTGGGTCTCCACTGGACTTCTACCCAAGTTCACATCATCTCAAGGTTAGGAAAGTTCATCTGCCCACCCCTCTTGCCCTCCGCTCTGTCCTCTCTCTCCTCTCCAACAGTGATCCAGCTTTTTCAACTTGCTAAAGCTTCCACGGGGACCACTAACATTCTAGATCGTGTTTAGTTCTTGCAACAATCCTGCAAGGCACATATTATTACTATAGTGCTGGTTTTACAGATGTGAAACCTGAGGCAGAGAGCTTTTGTGTGACAAAGGTCACATGGTTGGGGTGCAGCCCCCTGGGATCAGCCTTCAGGCTCCGGGGTTGGGACACCTATCTCCAGCTCATAGGAGACATCTTACACAAGCCCCCTAACTTTTCCCCTCTCATCACAGAGGGTGCTGACCTCTCAGGGCCAAGGACCCTGCAGTCACATTCTTTCAGTTGCTCATGGCCTACGAGGCTGGTTTAGACATGTGTCATTTTCTAAGAAGACTCAGGGGCTCCCGTGCAGAAACCAAGACCCTCACTCTCTCCTAGCTGCTGAGCAAGGAGAATCAGCTGACTCCAAGCACTGAGGGCTCCAGGTTTCTGAAGTTGTACTAAGAGGAAAAGGAAGTGCACTTGGCTTCCTGCTCAGCCTGAGCCCAGCTAACCACGTCCCACCTGGGACCAGCATGGTGGCCAGGACCCAAGGAGTCCTGATAACACCATTGGGCTCTTCTTGAGCCTCAAACCTCCATAGTTTCCTAGGGCCTCACAAAGGACCCACAGGACCTCATGTATTCCCATGATATGAGCCAGAGGGAGAGCGGTGGCCAAAGAGACACTTCTCCTTCTTTAAAAGATGATGGCACGGAGGGGAGATCGAGTTTGCTAGGAGGGAGTAGCAAGAGCTGAAACTCAGGTCCCATTAGCTGGGAAGAGAATATAGCCCTCAGACCTCTCTGCTCTGCGCCCTGATTGAGTTTCTAGGTCTCTCAAAGCAGCTGGATTCGACGTGGTTCCAGGGCCCTTTTTTAAAGAAGGGCAGTGGCCCTCATGGGAAAGAGGCCAGAGGGCTGCAGGGAACTACTAGGCCATGATCCTGTAAGCCCTCCTGCCTCCCCCATCCCTCTTAACTGCCCTGCCTCCACATAACAGCATGGGGAGGAGGGGCGGGGGGGGGGAGAGGGGGGAGTCCTATGGTTTTAACCCTGTGCTTGCCTGGCAGTTCTGGCCTTCCCAGCAAGCTCCAGCTGCGGGATTTCTCTGCTCCTTGCCTGCCTCAGACAGACCGGCTCAGCCGGGCAGACAGGCCTGCAGAGGCAGAGAGGCCCGTCTCACTCTAACTGGCTCCAGCCTCCTTACAGCATCTCCCCAGCCTGTGTCTGGGCCTTAGAACCTCCTTTGAGATAGCCTGGCAGGACGAGCAAGGCCTGAGGAGGTAGCCAGGTATTCCGAGCCCCTTTTCCCAGCCCCAGCTCCTAACTCTGCCCTTCCAGGCCCTCTCCCCGGCCTCCTTTCCCTCCACTGGCTTCTATGAGCCCCTGCCCAGCCACTGGGTCCTTTCATTCGGGCCCATCCAGGCAACCCCTAGGCCTCACTTTCCTCTTGGGCTTCCCAGCCCACCCCTGGTGGTTGGCTTCCGTAGAGAACACTAGAACTGGAAGGACCCCAAAGAGCCACCATCGGTCTTTCCTGTATGTGGAAACCGTGACCCAGAGAGGCTAAATGACGGGTCCAGAGCCTCCTTTTGGTAATAGCAGAGCCAGACTGGTTTCCAGGAATTCCAGAAATGTTTGTTCCACCAACCTGCACACAGAAAATCAAATTAAGGTAATTGGGATGGCAGGTGGGGGGAGGGGTGAGTGGAGAACAAGGTTTAGCCATTTACAGATGGGGACACTGAGGCCCAGAGAGGAAAATGGGGCTTCCCAAGGCCCCACATTCCCACTGCTCGTGTCATCTCTTAGAGACAGACTAAATGGATGAGAGGCTCCTAATCCTGTTGGTGACAGCTGATGTCCAGACAGCATGATTTTGTAACCTCAATTAGTCACCTATTAACAAGCAGCTCTGAAAATCCCTCCGCAGGGCGAGCTGCCACAAATCCCTCCAGCTGTGCAGTGCTGTATGTCTCTCTGTCCCCGGAGAGCGTTTCCCATGGGCACGCAGTTCCCAAGCCCAGAAGAAGTCGATGAGTCTGAAAAGGACTAAGAGCCGGATAGTACTTTCATCTTTTAAAAATTTTAATGAAGAAAGTTCTGCATCATTTGAGTGGCCAATCACTAGTTACCTGTAGAACTCCTGTTCATTGTTCAGTTGTGAGTACGTTGGCACTAGAAGGCCTGGCTTGCCATCCCAGCTCAGGAACTGTGTGCTCTGGGTCAGGCGGCTTAGCCCCCTTGAGCCTCAGTTTTCTCACCTGTCAAATAGGAATATTACCTTCCTTTCTGCCTCTTTGTAAGATTGAAATTAGAAAACAGGGTGCCTAGGTGGCTCAGCTGGTTAAGCAACAGTCTTTGGCTCAGGTCATGATCCCGGAGTCTCCTTCTCCCTCTGACCTTCTCCCGTCTCATGCTCTCTCTCAGTCTCTCGCTCTCTCTCGCTCTCTTAAATAAATAAATAAAATCTTTAAAAAAAATTAGAAAACAGATATAAAAGAATGTTGTGATTTCTAAAAGGTACAAACAAAAACTTATTTTTTTTTTTTTTTAAAGAGGAGAGCAAGGGCAGAGCGAGAGAGAGAATCTTAAGCAGGCTCCACATGCATCATGGAAACGGAGCCCAACAGGGGCTCGATCTCACAACCCTGAGATCGTGACCAAAACCAAAATCAAGAGTCTGACACTTAACCAACCGAGCCAACCTGGCACCCCATAAAATCATTCATTATTAACATAATATTCTCCTATTGTCTGAGAAAGTCCCTTTGTGGGGGAAGTGGAGGGGGATTTAGGCAACTCAGCCAGGTTGCTCCCATCAGCCTGATTTAAGGAGCCGCAAAACCCCAGTCATCGATGATTCTCTCTCATTGTGTCTGGTTTGTTCCATCGGCTCTTCGGGAGCACCGAGATCCCCAGCTTACCCACCAGCCCATGCCACAGTTCTTCTCCCCAGCTGCTGTCAGGCCACACTGACAACAGAGGACAGAGCCCCCAAGAGTGCTCCCAGGACAGTGTTTCCTCCTTGCTTTCTCCCACTCCCAGGTCCCTTCCACTGGGCCAGCTGGGGAAGCTGACATGGCCCCCGACCCTTCCCTGCACTGGCCTCAGAGAAAGAACAAGAGGGTGGCTGGCCCCCTCTACTTCTTTAAAGCAGAGTTTCTGGTCCTCTCAGGTAGGTTGGGGGCTTCCTATGGGAAGGCTGGAGAGGACTTGGGCCAGCCTGGGGACAAAAAAACCCTTGGTACCTCCCATTTTCTGAACCCCACACTACATCGGGGAGGGACAGGAATTAGCATTTACTAATTCTCTGTTATGTGTTGGGCATTTGCCCATATTAGGGCTACTTTCCATAACCCAGAAAGGATATTATCATCTCCGTCAAACAGATGAGGAGAAACGGCTTCCAAGATGTTATCCACAATCACACAAGATGGAAGGGATGGAACGGAATGTAAATCCAGCATTCTCATATCTCGGCATGGATATGGGCGAGAATTGCATACACCACGGTCATTTCCTGAATCTATATATAGCAGTTTGCTGGAGTAGATGAAAAGAAAGCCTAAAGTTCTATGCACTTCTGGATTTTTATTATCATGATCATCATAATAAATATTGGAAGTGAATACAAAAATAGTTGCTGTTAGCACAGATAGCTTTAACTCTGTTGTGTTACCATCTCAGTAAAAAACTCCAAAAAGATTCCCTAACAATTTCCTGTTCCAAAGTAAGCAGCTGACGTATATAAATAGTAGTGACTAATATTCAGTGACTTACTGTACACAAAACCTTATACAGGAATCTCTCCTTTAATCCACCAAAAGCCTACACAATAGGTCCTGTTGTTACCTGTTTTACAGATCAGGAAACTGAGGTGTAAAAGAGATTTCCTCCAGGTCACTGAGGTGGTTAGAAAATTTGAACCTCCATGATGTGATGTTGGAACCTGTACCCTGACCCACTAAACTTAGTGTTACCAGCTCTGGGACTTCCTGGATTAAAAATAGAGCTCGAGCCAATGAAGGTACCTAGTGTGTGCTAGTTCCAGAGAGTCGATAAGCCCTCAATAACTATCGAAGGGAAGGGAAGGAAGGAAAGAAGGGATGAGTAGGGAGCAAATGAAAGAGTTGCTGATGGGTCTTGGGGGGTGACTCAAGCCTCGTATTTCAGCTCGGTTAGAAAGGTATTCTGGATCCTTCTAACTACTGCTCTATGAGGGCAAGATGGGGATGGTGGGCAGATGCAGACAGCTTCAAAGGAATTGGTTCCTACCTGGGTGAGCTGCTTCAGGGATGCTGACCACTCAGGACAACATCACCAGTCTGGTGTCCTGTCACACCACCCAGGGCTGGGCTGAGGGACCAGAAAGATGCTTACCACAGTGAGGCTGAGGCCAAGAGGAATCCTCGGGAGGCAGCCCCAAACCCACAAGTGTTTGGGGAGCATTGACGCAGGAAGGCCACCAGCTGAGCCTGGCAAGGGCTCTGCCCCAAGAGTTACCAGCTAAGAGTATCTCAGAAATGACTGTGGTTATCATTTCTCTGTAGAGGAAAGTCTCCTAGAGTCTTTCCATCTCCCACCCCAACCAGTCCGCCATTGCTCCCATTCTCCTCCTCCCCCCAGGTCCCCCTTCTTCCTTCTCTCTGCCTGCCATTACTCACCCTTGCCTGCCTCTGCAGCCTCATCTCTCACTACTGCTTCCTTCCCACTCTGGGTCTCACGAAACACCACTACTTTCTTCCCCCCAACCCCCGCATACCCCACTTTCTTTCTCCTCCCCAGTGCTTCCATCTGCCTGGGATGCTCTTTCCCTGTCTCTCTCAGCTGTCGAGACAATCCTGCTCATCCTTCAGAAAGTCTTTCCCAACCATCAGGAAGGTGAGGTGTCTTCTAGGTTCTTCCACAGCACATCCTGCCTTGGCCCATGTTTCACAGAATCATTTAAGTGCTTTGAATCTCCATGCGGGCATGGGCTGGGTCTGTTTTTTTTTTTTTTTTTTTTTTTTTTTCATTACTCTGTGCCTATTCCCCAGCACATAGTGACTGCCCTTTGATGGTTTTCAGCTCCTCAGATAATAGTTCAGACTCCATTTCTTTCAGGGAGGCTGAGGAATGCCGTGCAGAAAAAGCAAGGCAGAGAATATTTAGATTAGCTCAAGGAGGTTACCATAAGGCTTGTTGGGGCTGGAGATCTTTACCCAGGGGCCCAGACACCCAGGAGGCCAGGTGAGAGACAGAGTCACCAAGCCCACTGCTTTTGGGGTGAAAGGCCCTACTCCAAGCGTGGAAAGCCTCGTATTTCAACTTGAGCCATTGTCTAGCTGGCTTCGCACAGGAAGTCTGGGCGGAGGGGGTGCTGGGAGGTAAGAGAAGATTCTTGAACCATTCAGACCTCAGGCGGCTGAAACCAAGTTTCAGTCCAGGAACCCCACACTGCCTTCTACCCACAAAGCTCCTTCACCCCACCCCCAGGGACCAGCAAGAACTCAAGCTTAGGTAAACAAGGCCACAGGAAAGCAAGCATCCTTATCTGTTATCAGTTTTCTTTCTCCAGCTCAGCCACTTGGCTGGAACAGCAACCAGGAGGTGGGAGCTGGCCAGACTCCTCCCCTTCTCTCTCTTATCTTTTCTCCCTGGCCAGCTTCTCCCTCCCCCAGGACTTGAGTTCCCCGGGGTCAGTACTCCCACCAGCTGGAGAAGAGAGGCAAGTCCTATCATAACAACCCAAGTCAAGGCCGAGTCCGTGATTGTCTGCACTGGGGAGGATCCCTCCTCCCTCCTTCCTTCCCCCAGGTCCCCTCAGGATGGGGTCACAGATGTGTTTATCTTGTTGGAGGAGATGGGGAGGGGTGGAGGGAAGCAATCTGGAAGTTAGTTGAAGGATAGGATATGGGGTGCCCATGGGGTCATGTGAAGCCCCGCCTTTGACACCTAGGACAAGTGGGTTGCATTTTGGTCCTCATGATGTTCAAATGTCTAGTTGGGAGGAGATGGAGGAGAGGTCGTTAGGTACAAGGTCTCTTCCTGCTCTAGAATTCTGTGACAACCAGCCAGAAGGCTGTGGGGGAAGGTTGTTGGCCAGGGTGAGTCTGACTGTCTCCCCATCTCCTCTTCAGACTTCTAATTACATAAGCCTGATCCTGACCCAGAAAGAAGGGGTGGCTGCTAATACTCTCCAGACTGTCACTTCATACCAGAGGCACTCCAGTCTGGAAAGAAAAAAAAAAAAAAAAATCTGGGATTTGGAGGCATCAGCTTCCATGAAATGAAAATATCTGAGCCACATCCCAAAGTAAACAGATTTCTATACTTCTCAGACCAACTGAACTGTGAGGAGAGGGGTGAGGTCCTCCTCCCCTGCCAGGCATGTGCCCTTCCCTTCCCCCCCTTGGCAGTCTGGGGGTCCCTGGAGCAAGTCAAACAGGGAGGGTGGGTACACACCCTAAAAGCAAGGCAGATGCGGATACCGATGGAAGGGAGCCCCTGGGATTTACAACAGCACAGTGAGAGCCAAAACCTGGCCAGGTCAGGGAGTTTGGGGATGGACTGCTCCCTGGACAAAAATAAACCACAGCCCTAAACACCCCCAACCAGACAACAGGACGTTTCAAAACTACAATTTTGTGGCACTTCATTTTTTGGAGACAAGAGAAATATTTATGCCTCAAACATGGTCCTGAAAAGGACACACACACACACACACACACACCCCCACACCCCGACCCAGGGAAAGCAATAGCTTGAGAAGCCAGCTTCGTGGCTAGATTATGGCTTAAAGCAGAAACTGACTTTTAGGACCTTTTCTGTGGTAAACTTTATTTTTGGTCATCAGGGGAGAATTATCCTTTGCTCTCCCAGGAGAGTTTAGGCTCAGCCAGAGGACTTGCATTGGCCAATGAAACGTGAGCAGAAGTGACAGGTGTCACTTCCAGACAAAAGTGCTGAGGATCAGTGAGTGAGTCATGGCATCTCTATTCCCTCTGCTATGACACCGTCAGAGTCCCAGATCAAAAAGTCCCAGCATTTGTCCATCAGCCCAGGAGTGAAAACCGCTGAGCAGACCTACAGCCAACACACAACAGACACGTGATATAAATGAAAAATAACCTTTGTTATCGTGAGCCACCAAGATTTTGTGGTTATTACCACAGCATAACCACACCTACCCTGACTTCGTTTCTGCACCCTGGATGTGCCCCAGCCAAGCTGACTATATGTTTTTCTTCTGGTTCCCCACTGACTCTCCAGGCAAACGGTCACCTGATGCCAGGGGATGACATCAAATTCTCCAGACTGCAGTACCTTCTACCACTCTTCCTGTACCGTGCAGCCCTCCCCATAACACTTCTCATTTCGCGTGGGGCACCCGCAGGGCTCGGTCAGTTAAGCGTCCGACTCTTGATTTTGACTCAGGTCATGATCTCAGGGTCACGAAATCGAGCTCCCCCGCCCCTCATCGAGCCCCACATTAGGCTCCGTGTCAGGCTCCATCCTGAGCATGGAAACTGCTTAAGATTCTCTGTCTCCCTCCCCCTCTGCCCTTTCTCCCCGTCATGCTCTCTTAATTAATTAATTAAAGACAGACTTCTCATGATGCTGGACTGTTACTCTCACAGTACCCCATACTTCTTTCTGTGACTCCTAAGGGACAATGTCTTGTGGGTCTGGGTTGTAATAGGACATTGTTTCAAATAGGTGGGACCATCTAACTCACACTTTTATGTCCTAGCCTGAAAATTCTAGGTGAGTCCACCCAACATACAAAAGCTACATCTGTGTCCTGATCTGCCAGTCTCATTAGTTCAGAATCACATACATCAAACTTAATTGTGCTTTCCAGGTAGCCAGACCAGATCCACACACCTGGGCTCAGCTGACTTTCCCCTTTCTCACCCTACACTTGAGGTCCACAGTGTCTCCTATTGGCCCCTTTGTCCCATCTCTCCACGAGAGGCAGTTCTCCCCTGTGGCCCGCTGCTCTTGATCTTTGATACATGCCCCTATTTCTTGTCAAAAACATGGTCTTCTGGGCTTCCACATACTTTTCCTCTGCCTCTGTCACATCCCTGGCCAGCCCAGGGCAGGCTGCAGAGGCTGGGTGCAGTTTCTGCAGCTAGAATCCCCAAGTTGGAAAGATTCTCACGGGCTGGTGGAGGAACATCGGGGCAATTTACCAAGGCCAGGACTGGTGTTGCCCCGTGTGCCATTTGTCAGGAAGGAGGTGGCTGGTGGACCCACAGTGCCCTTGGCAGAGCAAGATGGAAAAGCTGGGGGTGTGGCCAGCAGGTAGAACAGGTGAGGAAAGAAACAGATTATTGTGATGCTAATAGGTACCAGAAGCTCAGCTCTCCTCCTAGCCCAGAGCTCCTCCCTTCTGGGAGACACAGAAAGAGGGGTTCTGCCTCCCCGGCCTTCCTGGGAACCCAGGGAAGCCAGGTGTAGGACCACGCCTCTGGGAGGGAGGGGGGCAGGATTAAGGGAGAGGAGGCAGAGCTGCTCTGAGGAGCACGCTTCCAGAGCCTGTCCCTGCTGTCACCCCGGCTCTAGATCTGTGCAAGGCCGCACAGCCCATCACAAGTGCTCAGTCCGGGAAAGAGGGAGGGGAAATGGGAGGGTCAGGGTTAAGGCCCTCCAGGAAGCAGATGCGGTAGAGGCAACTAAATGTCTCCACCCTCTCCCTGTTCCTGAGCTAACAGGTACGAAAGCCCTCTGTAAACTGTGAAACCCCACACGTGTGAAACATTGCCATGGCCACCATTGTTGGTCATTCTCCCTCTTACCCCAGGGTCAGCCCAGGTCGGTCAACCCCAGAGCTCCATCCCTCCCTAAGGACACAGGGTGCGGCCACATCCCCAGGCTTGCAGGGAGCCCTGTGGTCTGGGCCATTCTGAGTCCTTGCCTCCCTGTATCACTCCTGGCCTGGAGGCTCATCCTTCGGTTCTGCCCACCCAAGTCCCCATTTCTCCTGAAACCACATCTCATTCACACTTCTCCTGCACCCCTTCCTGTCCAGCTGGAGGTCAGCTGGAGGTCAACTGGAGGTCAGCTGGAGGTCAGCAGTCAGGTCTGAACCCCATGCTGACACAAAGAGAGGTGCCATGTGGGGGATTCCAGGGATGGTTCTCAACAAAGCTCTAAAGGCCATCAGTGGTCTTCCTTGTCTTTAGGCCCCAGCCCTTTTCCCCCAGGTTACTACCTTCTCTGGCTGTCCCCAGCACTGAGCTCCACAGCCCTGCCCTGTGGAGCCCACTTTCCTCAGGCAGCTCCCCAAACTCCAGCCCTTCATTGGCTTCCTCCAAACCTACCAATCCTCTTAAGCTCTGCTCCCCTCTCAGGGGCAGCCACCTAACTACACGGGGCCTCAGTGGATGCTTAGAAGTATCCAGCGCCATGCTAAGTGATGTGTGGAGATCACGTGGGATGGAATCCTCACCTTCAAGGGAGTTAAAGAAATAAACACGTTACCTGGAAAAAGATAGTCATTCAAGGCCTTGGCGGCCATGAGTGGAGCTCTATGTTCTATTCGTGGAGATCTGTGTAGTTCTGTGCAGCTCAGACGTGGGGCCCAGTCCTTCATGGAAGATGGATTTCATCTGGGCAGAGAGGACGGGTAGGCCTTGCTGCCCTAACACATTCCAGAGAGATGAAACTCTATCCTGTTTGTGAGAGACCTCCAGGGCTGAAGTTTTCACGGCAGCCCAATAACCAGCAGGCTGTTTTGCTTTCGGCCCCTACCAGATACGGCTGTCTACTGCAGGCTAAGCTCCCCACTTGGCTCCAGGAGATGGACAACAGCTGCTCACCAGCCCCAGGGACATCGCCCTTAGTGGCCGAGAAGACTGGCAGTCAAGGAGCGCCGATGTTGCTGAGCTGAGGAAACCAGCCCACGTGGGCCTTTCGGGAAAAGGCTGAGGGAACAGTCATCTGATATCTGCCTCCGGTTTCTGTGACTGACAGACACTTAATTAACCGCTATCCCAATGAGAGGGTGGGAGGTGTTTGGGGTTCTGCTGGAGACAAGAGAATCCCAAGTGTTCTGGGTGAGGGAGGATGGTTAGGAATGAAAACATGGCCCAGTCGTAGGAGGAGATGGCGGCCCCGCGGTCCCAGAGCCATTGAATTTAAGCCTCCACAGTAAGGACGCTGCAAATGAGCGTGGTTCTTGTCGTGGCCGGACGTGGACCTACCCAGAGCCACCGAAAGCCAGGCCGGGGCAAGCAAAGGAGCAGGGAGGGTGCCCCTCCCCCCTGCTGGGCAGCGGCTGGCTGCTCACTGCCCCAAGGCCCAGAACCGGGCTTCCGAAGAGAAACACAGAAAGAGCCAAGTGGGAAAGGATGTCATCTTCCTGTCCTTTCCTAGCCCCTCACGCCAGCCTGTCACAGGCCATTGTTTACTGAGCACTTACCGCATGCCCCTCACGGTGTAGAGACCTCATCTGACCCTCCCCTAACTCACAGCAACTGTGTAAAATGGGTCAGACACGTAGCCCCCACTGCAGACGTGAGCAAACCTCAGGACGCTGGTGCTCTTCCCGGAATCACACAGCAAGAAGTGGCCCCAAAGCCCTGACATGGACCTCCTGCACAGTCACTCCCACAGGACCCCACCTAATGCACCCGAGCTCTCTGTGAGGACACTCTTGGGCTCTGCACTGATGAGGATACTGAGGCTCCAAGAGGTCAAGCGCCTTCCCTAAGGTTACACAAGGAGCAAGAGACCAAAGTCAGGACCAGACTCCTGGCTTTCCATCTTCTGAGCCCACTTGTGGTTTTTGTTTGTTTGTTTTGTTTTTGAAAGGTTTTATTTATTTGAGAGAGAGTGAGATAGCAAAAGAAAGCAGGAGCAGGAAGTGGGGAAGAGGGAGAGGCAGGCTCTCCCCTGGGCAGGGGCTGGATTCCCTAACCCTATCCAGGACCCCGGGATCATGACCTGAGCCAAAGGCAGACTCTGAACCGACTGAGCCACCCAGGCGCCCCCGGAGCCCACTCTTGTAATCACCGATTCTTACGGCCTCCCTTCCCACCCCCCACATAAGGAGCAGAGAGACAGCCTATTTCTTCCAAAAAGAGTCACCTTCTCTGAGAGTAATGTGATCTGGAACACGAAAATGCACTTGGGGGAAACACACACACCCTGGCAGGCGTCACAGGACAGTGCTGCCGCCGACACAGGTGCGAGCTCGGCTAGCACAGACACCGGGCAGCCCCGCGCCCCACACGATTAAGTGGACTCGGCATTTCATCTGCTCCCCTAATTTTTAAAAACAGATCCCTTTTTAATGTCACATGGGCATGGAGCACGGAGTGGGCTATCACCACGCTGTCTTCTTTAGTGCTTATTAAGGGTTCACTGTTACTGGGTGAGGAGAAAGGCAGCCTCTTGGTAAAACACAAGGGCACGCACATACTAGGAGGCTGTGTCCCCAGACACCAGCATGCTGTCGCAAAGACAGTGTGCTATAAGAGAAAACTCACCTCCGACAAAAGGAGGGCAGGGAGCTGCAGGAGCACACTTGGGCCTCCAGGAAAGGGAGGAGGCCACGCCTGCTGGGGTCTGGCAGGGGAAGTTTGGGGAGGGCCTCATCTTCCAACTTGCCTCCCTCGCATGACCTCCATACTCTTTCTGGAACTGTCTCTTCAATCCAGGAAGGTCCACTGAACTCAGCCGAGACCAAGTCGTACAAGAAGGAGCCAAAGAGGGAGAAACAGATCCGGGACAAGGGGCCAGCTCCGATCCCAATCTCCCCAGCCCACAAGGGACTTGCAAGTGGCTTTGTTTCCTGAGCTCCACACTCCCTCTCCCTGCGTGGCACCAGTACTCCTGCAGGATGTGAGTGGGGACAGGCTAGCGAGTCAGGTTCCCAGCTTGGCTTCGAGGTCCCATAGAGACAGTTCCTGCGGTGCTTCAGCCCTGGGCCCAAGCAGTAGAGGCAGAGCAGGGGCACTGGGGGAAGGACTGCTGGAGCAGAGGAAAGCAAGCTCTGGCCAGGGCCCTCCTCTGTCCTGCACCTTGTTAAACAAGATAGGGTAGAACTCAGGCCTCCCCTCACGGGCAGGTCTCTTCTGCAAGTCTGAACAAGGGTCCTTCATCCCTCTCAGGTGCACGGCATTTCTCACTCTGATTCCTCGCACCTTGGTCTCTCAGGCTTTTCTCATTTATTTAATTTTCATAAGTAATCTCTACACCCAATGTGGGACTCGAACTCATGACTCCAAGACCAAGAGTTGCACACTCCTCCGACTGAGCCGGCCGAGAGCCCCAGTCTCTAAGACTTTTATCGCCTGTACTGTCCTTGAATTTTCTGTGCATGTGAGTGTTGTGTCTGAGAGGGAAGGGCTGGGTTGTACCCATAGAGGGATTCCCCATGATACCCCCAGGCACATAGGAGGCCACAGCAATAACTCAGGGAGCTCCTGGACGGGGCAAGTTAGGCCCCACCTGTGTTCCCTGCCCTTCCCCAACTCCACCACCCTGGCACCTTCTTTCCTGGTTTCTCTGTCTGTCCTGTGCTTGTGTCTGCGCCTGTGTGGACTTTCCTTGCCTAGCGCAGCGCCTGGCATGCAACTGCTGCGAGGATTCGCTCACTTACCATTTATTCCATTCCTTCTACCATTCATGTCTCAGGTACTCGGTACACATTTCTTTGACTTTTAAACCATAACTCTGTAAGACGCCCTAAGTTGGGTATTCTCCCATTTTGTGGAAGGAAAAACTGAAGTTCAGAGAAGTTAGCCAGGGACACCCAGCTTGTAAGAGGCAGAGGCGAGATTCAAACCCAGGCTTGCCTGGTACGCAGAGCCACGCTCCTTCACTGAGGCCCACGGCTTCCTCAGCCTCTGTTGTCAGCCCCTCCTGGCCTGTGGGCTACGGAGGCATGTCACCCCAGTGGGGCTGATGACTTCTCCCGGGACCCAGGGAGAGGTCTCAGGGAGCTCAAGCCTGGAGCTTTCCACCACTGGTGCTGGGAGTATGGGAAGCGGGTGTTTTTCTTCCTTGTGGCCAGCCTGGCTGATTCCTACAATGGATCCGCCCTGGAGAATGACCGGAAGAAGTGGCATCCGGCTAGCTCAGGGAGGAGCCGGCCTCTTCCCGCCCTACAGAGGAGGGATTTTTTGCTCCAAAGCAGCAGCTGCAGCTGCCTTGGAGGTGCCCTTGGACAGGGAGGACAGGAGGGTTTGGGTGCAGAGGGCTGGATTCTGTCCCCTGCCTGCTCGGGGGTTGGGCCAGCTTTGGGACCCACCATCTGAAAAGATGATGGGCCTTTCTTTATGCTTTCTGACACTTGACCTGGAAGCTCCCAGGGAAAATGACCCTGGGGCCCAAGACATCTCCTGGATGGGGGGCCACGGGAGCTGATCAGTGAGGGTCACTGAGCATCTCCTAGGTCCCAGGGATTGTCCAAGAGGGACTCCTGCCTTTGCCACGTACCAGCTGTGTGACCTTGGGAAAGGTACTCCATTGTGCCGAGGCTATTTCCCCATCTAAAAACGGGAGAAAAACAATCCTTATCTCAGTGGGTTGCTGGAACACTAATAAGAAAATATAAGCAAGGGCCTTAGAACAATGCTTGGCACATACCGAGTGGTCAGAAAGCATTTAAGAGCTGTGTTCAACAGCATGTGACAGACACCACAGACATCGCCACTGGCGGCAATGTGACATCTGTCCGTTGCTTCCGAACGGTGGATGAGAAAACGGACACTGAGAGCTGGAATGAAGGAAGCTGAAACTTGAATCCAAGGGTCTCATTCTCCCCGCTCCCCTTCCACTCTCCGGAGAGCCCCTCACTCCATCGTCTTCACAGAGGCAGGAGTCCCTCCTGACCCTCGGGAACCAGAACTAGAAAGTGATGGGTTGAGGTTACTTAGTACACTCACTTCTGATAGAATTTATTTCATTACTTACGGTTGTCTCGTTTGTTACTTAATAATGGCTGTGTTTAACAGCTGACTCATAGAATTCCTGGAAATTTAGCAGCCCGTCCTTTTGAACCAATACTATCTGTGCCCATTACGTCTCAGGGCTGTGGGAAGAGTAAAGGAGGTAACGTCACATCAGGCAACAGTGTGCTGGGACCAGCTGTGGGATCCCGGGCAAGTTTCTTAACCACCGTGGGCTTCGGATTTTCCCCACCCATTAAATGAGGCTGTTGTGACAAAGCATATGAGAAAACAGATTTGAAGAACCAGGGCAGGACCGAGGAGAGGGGAGGAGTGTATGGTGCAAAATTCAACAAGGCGCTCTGTCTCTCTCTCTCTCTCTCTCTCTCTCTCTCTCTCTGGGTTATGCTAATGCAAGGTTGGCATCAGGTGCACCCTTAAGTTTTATGTCCTAGGTGCCTTGCTCGCCTCTCCCTCGTCCCAACCCTACTCTTGCACATAGTAGGGACTCGCTCTTACTACTACAAAAGCTTCAAAGTGGACTGAAAGAGTCATCCAACAACACACGAGAAACACAAGAACTCAGTACATCGTCCTGGGGCATATGGTAGACACCCAACAAGCCTTTCAGATAATGAGGGTGGTATTTCAGCAAATAACGCCCATGGCCTGCTGAGGAGACTGAGCTGTCTCGAGAAGGTCCAGGGCTATCTCTGGAAACAGTTGCCGCAAGCAAGAATTTCTTTGCCTTAATTAGAATGATAAAAAAATGCTCTTCCTCAAAGTATACTTCCTCCTGCCTAGGTAGATACATGTGGTAGTGTTATTCCCCCCCAACACTTTTCCAGTAAAGTTGACATCAGTGGAAGACAGGCCTATTGACCCATGGTCTACCAAGGTCTTTGACACCCCACTGTGTACCAACTACCTAGAGCCAGCCATGGGATGAGGGAAGGTACTGAGACACTGGCCGTACCCATCAGAAGAAGGAAAGGCAGTGTGGGCGGGAGGCAATGAGAAGAGTGTGTTTGCAGAGCATGTGGGGAAGGGGAACTGAGGTTTGTTGAGGGTCTCCAGAGAAACAGAATCAATAGGATACATGGAGACACATAGAAAGGGATTTATTATCAGGGATTGGCTCACAGGATTATGGAGTCTGAGAAGTCCCACCATCTGTCACCTGCAAGCATAAGGCCAGGAAAGTCAGTGGTGTAGTTCTAGTCCATCCCAAAGGTCTGAACCAGGGGAGCCTATAGTGGAAGTTCTGGTCCTAGTCAGAGTCCAAAGGCCTGAGGACTGGGGAGCCAATCGTGTAAATCCCAGCGCTAATCTGAAGGCCTGAGAGCAGGAGCACCGACGTCTAAGGGCAAGAGAAGATGGCCAGTCCAACTCAAAGAGCAAATTCTCCCTTCCTCCACCTTTTGTTCTGATCAGGCCATCACTGAAAATCATGATGGGCACCAGCTCTGCGGAGGGCACTCTTCTTTCCTGGGTCTACCAATTCAAATACGAATCTCTTCGAGAAACACCCACACAGACACACTCAGAAATCATGTTTTCCCAGCTGTGTGAGCATCTCTTAGCCCAGTCAAGCTGACACATAAAATTAATCCCCACAGAGGTGATGCCATAAAAAGGTGACTGGAACATTCCTAAAGTGTGTTACATCCGAAGGAAGACTACTAACTAAGCTCTACTTTAAAGCCTTTCTCTTCAGTGCAAATTCAAGATTAATAGAGCGGTATTAAGAGCATTGTATTTGAAATTAAATGACTTGATTTCCACTCCTGACTACCTTCGTATACAGGCAAACCATTTGATCCCTAGAAACCTGTTTTACAGTCTCCGTAAAACTTGGGCTGAGGTGAAGAACAGGTGGAAGGAGAGCCCGTCAAGGCGGAGAGTTTCTCCGTAACTGTCCGCAAAGGCTACAGCTGGTTGACTGAGTATCCCCAGTCAGTGGCACCAAGGGCCAAGAAGAAGGTCTTCTTCAGCTTCCAGGAGGCACAGTGAGAACTGCAGGTGAGAACCACTCACGGACTCTCCTGACCCATGAGTATTTGAACTGAGCATGCTCAGGTCACACCCAGCACCCCCTGGCTGGTCCAGCGTGGAGATATTGTCAGAACAGTCCGGCTTCCTGGGGTAGAAGGAGGGGCTTCCACTAGAACTACTGCAGATCAGATGTCTTTTTTTTTTCTTTTTTAAGATTTTATTTATTTATTTGACAGAGAGAGAGAGATCACAAGTAGGCAGAGAGGCAGGCAGAGGGAGGGGGGAAGCAGGCTCCCTGCTGAGCAGAGAGCCCGATGCGGGGCTCGATCCCAGGACCCTGAGACCATTACCTGAGCCGAAGGCAGAGGCTTAACTCTCTGAGCCACCCAGGTGCCCTAGATCAGATGTCTTAATATCGAAGATGTTCCACACCCTTCAGCAGACCCCCACCACCCGTGAACAGGGATGGGCCAGAGCCTCTCAACCTTTCTTCACACAGAAGTCTAGCTCTCCAGGCTGGATCGTCTCCTTCTCAAGGGGAGTTGGCCTGCGGTCTCTCTCCTCCCTGCCCACTCAGTTCTGTGGACCCAGCCCTTGGGACAACACCTGAATTTGCTCTCTTCTGAGCTAGATGGTGCTGCAGGAACACAACAGGGTTCTACATGGCAGCTCAGGTAAATTTAGGAAGAGCAGTGTGGTGGAGAGAAGCAGCCAGGGGCCTGCGGGAGGCACTTTAGCTGTGCGATGGTAGGGAGGTGGGCACCCAAAGGTGACGGTATGACCCCAGACAGCCCAAGAAATACTCCTGTTAGGCACCTGTCCTCTGCACCCCCACCCCACCATGACTGGACAAGAACTATCAACCACTCAAGAGAAACAGCAGAGCTGTGTTGTGCACTGTTCAGATGCTCTTTGACTTGCCTTTTGGACTTGTATTTCTTCTGCATTTTACGTAGGGAGGGGAATTCATACTGCCTGGTGATGTCACCTACGTTTGAAGTAGCTGCCAAATTTCCCCAAGCTCAAAAGTAAACTTTCCTTAAGGGATGGTAAACCAAAAGAAGCAGCAACACCCTACATGATCCACTCACCTATGTCTTTTCTACGAAAGTATCTTCTATTAAGGAAAACATTTTGCTTATTAGCCAAGCAAGTACCAGTCCTTAAAAAATACATATTCTTTTTTTTTTTTTTTTTAAGATTTTATTTATTTGTTTGAGAGAGAGAGCGAGCGAGCACAAGCAGGGGGAGCAGCAGAGGGAGAGTGAGAAGCAGGCTCCCTGCTGAGCAAGAAGCCCCATGCAAGGTTTGATCCCAAGACCCTGGGATCATGACCTGAGCTGAAGGCAGATGCTTAACCAACTGAGCCACCCAGGCACCCACCCCTCAAGGGGCTTCTTAAAGGGGCAAATCTTTTATCTTCCAAAAATTTTTTTAAACTAATAAACTATCATATGTTTTCAAAAACAGCTGGTTTTCTTTTTCAGTTCCTAACGGGACCTCATCAGGCAAAATTGTGACATAGAACCCGTTTCTTCTTTCTGTCAACTTCCCCCCCAACCCTGCTCTTTCTGTATTCCTCCCTCCCCACCCCCACCATATAAGTTAGAGTTTCTTATCTGCAAGCAACAGAAATAGGTTCTGGCTGATTCCAGCAAAACAGAAATTCACTAAAAGGATACTTCATACTTCACATAATATGGGGAAGAGCTAAAGAACCAAGTTGGAGACTCGACAGCCAGAATCTGTCCCCCAACACACACCCCAGGACTTGTCTACTGAGGACACTGCTGCCACGGGCACCGGACCCGGCTCCCAGCCCCACAGCCAGAGCCGCTCCCGGAACTCCCACCATTTCCAGGCAGACTTTACTGACCCCCACTTCTTCGCATCTCCAGCTCCTATGCTGAACACAGGGGCAAGCAAGTTGGATGGGCAAAGCCCGGGTCATTCGCCCACAGCCTGGCTGCAAAGGGAACCTAGGAGAGGGAAGACACGGTACTCCATCTTCTAAAGGGGCGGGCTCTGCTGCCACCCCGTAGGACTAGGAAGGTAGGCGCTCCTGAATGGGGAAATCTTCAGACAGTGGCCAAAAGAGAAGCAAACGTGGTTTACATTCTCTACCGCCACTCAGCTGCTTCCCTCACCCACATAGCACCACTGCCTCTGTAAACAGAGGCTTAATGTGCTATCCCTCAGAAATCATTGCTTTCTTAAAGATAACCAAAGAAAGGACATCGCTTAATAGAAAGCATCAGTGGAGGAGATATTATAGGACAGAGACGTTCCCACACTTGATCCAGACAGCTTCTGACTCCTACTATGTCTGAAAGAGTAGAACAAACACTGGTTTTGATTGTCCACCAGACCACAAGATGCCTACAGGCATGGGACATGTGATAGATCATTTGTAAAAAGGGCTACAAATGTTCCTATCCTCCTCAACGTGACTTTGCGGCTCCTCCCACCGAGAGGCAGAGTCTTTTGGCCAATCCCTTGAATCGGGGCAAGCCTGATGACTTGCTCTGGCCCACAGAATGCGGTGGAAGTGATGCTATGTCTGTTCCAAGCCTGGGCTTCCAGAGCCCTGGCCTGCCTACGCTCATTCTCTTGGAGTGATGCCACAGCCGTGAGAGCAAGCCGCAGCTAGCCTGCCATGGGACGAGACACTGTCTTGGACCGGCCAGCCCCCAACCCATCCTCCAGCTGGCCACAGAGACACAACTGAGCACAGCTGAGACCAGGATGACCCCACTAAGCCCAGCCCAAATTGCCCACCCACCCAGTTGTGAGTTGAATAAATGATTGCTATTTTAAGCCACTGAGTTAGGGGGAGGTCTATTATGTAGCAAAAGCTAATTGATAGGGGACAGGTGTAGAGCCTCTGTGAACATCCCAAGCTCCAGACATAATGCTCCACCTACATGGACAGGAGGGGCGTGGGGAGGGTTCATCTGCCACCCCGCCCTCCCCATTTCAGTGCATCCTTGTCCAACAGCCCACTATAGCACCTGTATCTCCGCCTGGGGGCTCTCTTTGGCCACTAGAGCGCCCCACCTGCCCACCCTCACAGCAGGCCAGAAGGCCCAAGTGACCCTCAACCCGTGACTGAGGGATTGGTGTATGAAGACCCATCTCCCTTAACCCTTGGGTGCTTCTGTAAGGCCTGTGTCCTTTACTGGTTCCTAGACTGACCCAACAAGATCAAGGTCCAGCTGACCCTGGGATAACTAACTTGAAAACAAACCCTTTACTGGCTGCCTTGCCTTCTCCGACTCACTTCCCCACTCTCCTATTGGGGCTTCCTGGGATTACCTCTCAAATTAGCGACCAGCACTCAGATCCTTATCTTGGCGTTTACTACTAAGCCACTGAGACCAGTGGGCACCGAGCTGGGGCTTCCACACAGACTCACCGGGGCCCTCAGCCTCTTACCTCTGCTCCCACTGCTTCCCGCACTCCAGTCGGGGAGCCAGCTGCATAGACACTGCCCCCGCCCTCACCCCCACGGCCCCTGTGCACACACACTCGGGGACAGCCCCTCACAGGGCCTTCGTGGCTTGAAGAACCATCTCCTGTACCAGCTGCCTTTGCCAACAGTTGCTGCTCTGCCCTTCACTCCGCCAGCCACCAACTGTCTCATCTCGAGGTCTACAGGGTGAGGGTGGGCGGAGGAGGAAAGACCGGGAGACAGAGATGAGGAAGAGCCAGTCTTCGAACAGAAAGGTGTGGAGCAGGCGGGGCTATCCCGCCTGGCTTACCTTGCCCAGATCTGGCAAAAGGCCCCAGCTGAGCCCCCAGCAGTATGTCGTACTCAGAAGAAGAAGTTTAGTCGCCGGTACTCAGAGGCTGACTGCCCAGAGCACACATTCAAACATATTTAGCGAGAACCTCTTAGCTGCCAAGACGGCTCAGGGCGCTGAGATACAGCGCATGCGTATAAGCACGTGCATGCCAGGTCTCTATCACCCCGGGCAGGAGGGCAGGGGCAGGGTGGTATCTGCCTTAGAGCCCCCTAGCACAGAGGAAGCAGAAGCAGGAATGGCTCTGGGGTCAGGCGGACCTGTATCCAGATCTTGTCTCCACCCTCAAGTAGCTGTGTGACCTTGGGCACGTTGGTGAACCTCTCTGTTTCCCCACTCTGAGACGGGGGTAGCGGCAGTACCTATCTCGCAGGGCTGCTGGAAAGGTTAAATGAGGTAACCCCCGACATCTATAAGCCCTTAATAAACCTCAGCTATTAGGGCTATTCTCAAGGCGGTACCTTCTGTTATACAATCTGCCATGGTTCCCACAAACGCCGCTGGCACAGGGCCCAGCAGTAACATACAGGAGTGAGCCCGGTGGGCTAAGTTCCTCCAACAGCACTGCCCTTTGCACGTTTCTTCGTTTCTATGAAGACCTGGGCTTTTCCCTATTCCTTTTTTTTTTTTTTTTAAACCACACAGCCCTCTTGGGCTTTTATTTTTCATACTCTTAATAGAGATGTGAGTGCCATTGGAGAAAAAGGTGTAGAAGGTCCTGGGGATTTATGGGGAGGGGTGGGGACAGGGACAAGCCAGACAGCACAGGCCCTGTCTTAAAGGACACTACTTAGATCTGTGACTGACACGTCAATCGATACACCAAGGTTTCAAAAGATGCTGGAAAACTGGGTTATTATTTTTTTAAATCTCTTGATTTTTAAATGTGGGCTCAAAATATTTAGAAATATTGTATAAGGCACAGTACATTTTCCCGGCCCAAGGGCTGACTCGAACCGTGGACAGGGACCTCGAGAGCTCTCCATCCTTTGACTATGTCTCTGCCGTGTGAGCTGCTCATCATACAGGGCCATGATGATACATCGTTCCAGGGGGCACCATTCACACTCAGTTCCCTGAGATGGATGGCTTGGAGAAGTTGTAGGGTCCCTCCAGGACCCCTAAAGCCAGGCCAGTGTGGTGCAGACAGACACTGGTCCTTGCCAGCTTCTCCCTCCTCTGACTCATTGGCACCCAGTGTCCCACCCAATCTGCAGAGTATCACGAGCCAAATGAAATGCAAACTCTTTATGAACAAAGATCACACTTTCTGTCTTTTCGAACCATTAGAGCACCTGAGCACCTTTCACACTGTGTTAATGCCCAGTACCTATCTGTGTGGTGACAAATTTGGCACAGATGTAATTCTGAATTCGTGGCTGTTGTGGGCAGCATGTGGGCTAACACTTCAGGATACAGAAGAAAGCTCTGCCAGAAACACAAAGAAAGAGGACTATGTAGGGAAGAAAGAGGAATATACAGTGGCCAGACCCAAATTTATCTACCAACAAAAAATTAGCATCCCTGGCCTTGCTTGTCAGCACACGCTAGCAGCCAGTAATAGCCTCAGGGGGCTGCTTTCATGGTGTCGTGAAGAGTATCTTATTTTTGGGGTGCCTGGGTGGCTCAGTCAATAAAGTGTCTGTCTTCAGCTCAGGTCATGATCTCAGGGTCCTGGGATCAAGCCCTGTGTGGGGCTTCCTGCTCAGTAAGGAGCCTGCTTTTCCCTCTCCTCCCTGCTTATGCTCTCTTTCGCTATCTCTGTCTCTCTCTCTCAAATAAATAAATAATTTTTTTAAAAGCTTATTTTTAATTTTCTCACCAGTAAAATGGAATCATCCAAGTGTACTCACCATCTCCTAGAGAGACCAAAGAGAAGGAAGAATGTACAAACCTCTTTATAAAGTATATTTCAAATCAGAGATTATTAGGTGTGTTGAAGCTGAGCGCATTGTTAGATGGCTAAAGTGTATCAAGGGAAAACATCCTCAGTCGTTAATCTGTGACCGGGTTGGACTATCTATATTTAACCTGGGGATTATTTAATTTAGTAGTTACCTTGGGGACTACCTGCGGTCCTTGTAATTTGTCCTGTGGAATAAAATAATCCATTTACACTTGTGTTTACCCTTCACTTTTCAAGGCTACTTAGTTGGGGTTGGGTTTTTTTTTTCTCCTGTTTTAATAGTCCTAGAACCCCCAATAAAAGGAAGTTGAACAAACAGTTTGGGAACAGAGGAGTGAGTACAAACATACAAATCACAAGGTGGTCCAGCTGGAAAGAGCCTTGAGACAACTGAATCCAGCCCTCTCCTTTTACAGATGAAGCAACCAAGACCCAAAATGGTTGGGGGACATCCCCAAGAATATGGCGAGCGAGAGCGTCTCTGCCCGCCTGATCCCCAGGGCTCGCTCTACTCTCCCTCAGCTCCTTCCAGCATCTGCAACCGCACTCCTGAGGGGCCTAATCCTGGAGGATGAGGGGCTCAGAGCCTCAGATGCTAGAAAGCCTATACCAAGAGCAAAATTGTACCCATTCAGTACGTGCTGGGCATCTGCTAAGTGCCAAGAGAAGGAGTACTGGGGACAGAACAGGGAACAAGGGTCCGGCTGCCTGCGTCTCCAGATTGACCTTGGAGTTTGGCAAGATGGTGACCTAGAAAAAAAATAATGAATGAGCGTGACACTTTCAGAGACTGATAAGTACTAAAAAGTAAACCAGAATGGTGCAAAAGGGTAAGGAGGAGGGGACCACTTTGGGGAAGGTGTCAGGGAATCACTCTGCCATCCCCTGACTGGTGGGCGGGAGAGCATGGAGAGCCTGGGAGAGAGACTGGTAAGCCCCTAGCGTTGGTTTGAACATTACCAGAGATGGGAAATTCCCTACCTTGAAAGGCCAGCTGGGCTTGTTAAAAAGCTCTTTCCTGAAATGAGCTGAAATCTACCTCCCTGGGAGGAGCCACTCATTCTCCGAGTCGCAGAAACCGGTCAGCTAACGATGTTAAGCAGTGTGTTCAAATGCAAAGCAGAATCCTAAAATAAGACAGTTGTTTCAATGTTTTGATTTTAAATGGTGTGTTTGGGAAAATACAACATACCAAGGAGATGACTTACATGTTCTCATTCAACCTCCAGTTCGTAAAAGTGCTTCAAACCACCACTTCAAAGGAGGTTCAGACAATCAACTTCTAGAGGGCCAGACTCGTCCACGTGAGTCACCTGACATCATTCACATGCCACAGCAACTCCC
This sequence comes from Enhydra lutris kenyoni, assembly GCF_002288905.1. Classification (NCBI taxonomy): domain Eukaryota; kingdom Metazoa; phylum Chordata; class Mammalia; order Carnivora; family Mustelidae; genus Enhydra; species Enhydra lutris. Next base: position 1,792,049 of record NW_019154104.1, read on the forward strand.
TTCTGTCTAGAACTCTCTCTGGGGCTTTTGAGGGTCGAGGGCTGACAGTGCTGGCTCCATTGTCCCATCACTCGGCATGGCGAAGGAAGTTTGGCTCTGTGCGTTTTGCTTTCTAAGATATTCACGGAATCACAAAACTAAGAACTCAAATGGTCCAACTCCCTTATTTCAAAGACAAGGCTGGAAATAAGAAGTGGCCACTCAGGTTCATCAGCAAATGATGGCCAGGGTGGGACTTGTCCCCTCCAGCCTCCCAGCCAGACGCGGCACAATTGGGCAGTGGTACTAATACACAATCCCAGGTTCGCTTTCATGCTGGCGTGGGCTTCCGATCCTCTGGTGATTTTTAACATTGAGTTTAAGAAGAGAAAGCCCAGCTCCCTAACCCCCACCGCGTGAGGACCTGCAGTCCAGGAATCCTCATGTACATCTGACGAGGCACCGAAGAGGCCAGGCCTCCTATTCGGCTTTGATGCGCATCATTCGGTTCACGAGGGGCCGTCCACCGTGCAGGGAGACTCAGCTCCAGCTCCAGACCAAACCCAAAGCTGCAAGAGAGAAGGAAAAGAAGCAGAGGCAAGGACAACACAGAAACCAAAAATATTTTGGCTTTTGCTCGAGTCCAAACCAGCTGCCTGGCTGCCCACAATGCCTCAGGGCACTCCAGGCTGGGCAGTAAAATGGTCAGGAACACAGGAAGAAAGCGGCCTGCGGAAACAAGGCCTTTTGGAGCCAATCCGTGAAGAGCCCCGAGCCCTGCCCTCCTGCCCCCAGCTTGCAGCGGATGGGAGAGGTTAGGAGGAGGGCCCGGGCGCTGGTGAGCAGGGCTTCCTTCCCTTGCCCTCACCAGCTTCAGGGACTGGCTGCAGCTCAAGAACCTACCGTTTTCCCCGTCTGAGCCCTGCATTAGCAGGAATAAATTACTTTCTTGGGTGGATGGGGAATGCTGGAATGCGACTAAATGATTACAGGCAGCAGCTCTCAGAAGAGAAAGCACCAGAAGATGGAACGGAACTCCAGCAACCAGCCACTGCCTTCTAGAGGACGCCCCCCAGGTCCCACGTTCAGGTGGACAGTGAGGCCGCTTAGAGTCATCACCTTAGCCCTGAGGAGGCTCCAGGAGGAGCCAGGATTCCCCTATCACTCATTAGGCAGGACGACACCCCCACTCTGAGCAGTGAAATATTTCCCCACCACCACCAGCCAGGCTGCAGCACAGCCGACATGGGCACTTGGTTTTCAAGACAGCTGCTGCACCTGAGGATGATCCCAGGGCACTCCCCGCCTCTACTCCCCGCCTCAGTTCCCCCATTTATAGAAGAGGCAGAAAATAAGCCCACTCTCAGCTCCCCACCCTGACTCCCTGGGCTGTGGAGAGAGTAACCAGATGGGATGGGCAACATCTCAAGAAAGGACAGGCTGAGGGGAGACATTATCTTCCATGCCTGTGGGTCCCCAGGGGAGAGTGAATATTAGAACCCAGATCTAATATCTAACGTCTGTCTCTGCATTGGAGTGTGGGGGCTGAGAGCTTGTGTGGTGGGGTGGAGGCCAGTTGCAGCTCAGTCATGTACGGAATGCTGACATCTTCCTGAGCCCGGCTTTCCCCATCTGGAAAATGGGTCTAGTAATGGTGCTTGCTGATACATACTGTCAAGTGAGACCGTGTGAGGGAGAGCCGAAGCCAGCACTTGGGGTGCATAGTACGTCTCCACAAACCCTGAGCAGTGTTCTTATGTTTATTGTGTACATTTTGAAGAATCACTTACAACAGACACACCGCACATGAATTCAAGGCAGAACCCCTAGAAAGTGGGCCCCATCCATAAGGTGCACCCAGTTATGACATGAAAACACCCGGGGAGGAGGGGATTTTTCCCTCCAGAGGGCCACAAGCTACGCCACACTCTCAATGCTGCCTTTGTCCAGCGGCTTGCATCCCTAAAACTCCTTCCTCTCCACCGCATCTGATCCTCAGCGCGGCCCCATAAAGTGGGCAGGGTGTCTCCAGACCCATGGTTAGAGGAGGAAAATGAGTCCCAGAGAGGTTGTGACTTGCCCAAGGTCACACAACTTGTATGTGCCTGAGCAGGGCTCCACATTCAGGCCTTGCCGGACAGGGCTACAATGAGAGGAAGGCGAGTGAGGTGCCAAGAGTGCCAGGTTTAAGGAGGTGCTCACTTGGACCACCCTGAGTGAACTTCTGACATTCTGTCCAGCTGCCTGAGCCCACCACGCCTTGGGCCCTTCCCAGAGCACTGAGAACCTGCCCTTAGAGAACCTGCCGCCAGAGGTTCGGGGGGACAGATCTGTTGGCCGAGCTGGGTAGCTCCCTCAAGCAGGACCCAAGAACATTCTCCCAAAGCCTTAATACTGGAACCAAGTCCCAAAAGAGTGGAATGGAACAGAGGTCAAAGGTGGTGCCCTGATGGCCACGTGAGGCTTCCAGGCACCCTTGAGCCTGAGGGCCAGGGAAGACCGGCTGGGCCAGGCAGGCCCCTCGGAGGCCTCACAGCCCCCATCAGCCTTAGGGAGAGATGGGCCTGGACAAGCAGGCCACGTGGGTGAATCCCAGGACAGGGATGCTGGCCTGCCCAGCCATGCTCTCCTCTCTTCAGCCCCTCTGACAGAGCTTAGCCAGGCTCCAACTTGGTCTCCCTCCTCCTCACACAAAGTGTGGGAGGTACCAGTTAGCCACAGGAGATTAATTTTGGAATATGTGGTGTGAGAAACTCATTCTTAAATGCAGATGATTATATTTACTAATTAAAGTTTTTAAATTTACTCATTCACTTGCTTGTGTCTGGATGATTGTGTATCAAGCTTTTCTCAGGAAGGGATATCTGTGCCCTGAGGGGCGTCCGGGGTAGCGGGCAGGTGTGTGGGCTTAATAGCCCATGTGCCCGAGTCCAAATCCCACTTCACGCAGGCAAGTTGCTCAACTGCTCCAAAACCCATTCCCTCCTTCTATGAAAAGGAAACGGGAACCAGACTGATGTCCTCAGGTCGTGGCTATTACAAAACCCAGCCGCAACAGACTGAGTGCCTGTAATGGGCCAGGTGTTCATTTCATTTCTCTTTTTTTTTTTTTTCATTTTTTTGGTGAATTTCACTTTTCCCGAATCTGTAGGAACACTTAGAGCAATGCTATAGGTGTTGACATTTACGTGTGACGTACACACAGTGAAGTGTGTAGATCTTCAGCACGCAGCTCCTTGAGCTCCGGTGTGTATGCAGTCTGCCTTCTAATGGAATCTTCACCATTGTAGATCACTTTCACCTGCTTATGACTTCATATAAATGGGCTTACACCACATGCCCTCTTTTGGACTAACTTCTTTCTCTTAACCTTATGGGGTTTTTACATTTTTTTTAATAAGAGATTTTCTTTCTTTCTTTCTTTCTTTTTGAGAGAGAGAGAGAGAGAGAGATAGAGCAAGCAGAGGGAGGGGGACAAGCAGATTAAGACACAGGGCTTGATCCCACGACCTTGAGATGGTGACCTGAGCCGAAATCCAGAGTTGGATGCTTAACTGACTGAGCCACCCAGGTGCCCCCCAACTTAACTTTATGTTTTTGTCATTCATGTTTGTTGCTGTGTTTATGAGTCATTTGTTTTTTATGCAGCTGTAAAGTATTCTGTTGTGTGACTACACCACAGCTCACCCGTTGAACTGGATGTTATTACCATCATCTCATTGTCCTCATCCCATCTTGCAAATGAGGAAGCTGGGTCTCTAAGCTGCTTGCTCTGTTTTTAGCCAGAGGTCACAGAGTGAGGTTGACTCTGAGCAGGGATTTGAACCCATGGCCCTCTGACACCAAAACCAGCTCCTCACAGAGGGGGTGGGCAGCAGAGCCTCCCATCCCCCTACAGCACAGGGGTGGGTAGACTTGAACTCGGTCCCATGTGGTCATAAGCTCCTTCTCCCTGAGGTATAAGTGGGAGTCAGGGGGCAGCTACACGATTGGCCCCAGGTGGTGAGAAAATTGCCTCAGATTTGGCCATTGCCAATATTTATTTTCACTGTGCTTCGAGCTGATGGTGCAGGTACGGTTGTCACTCCCAGCTCTGTCCCTTGAGACCTGGCCCTCGCCAACATGTCGGAATAACTGCAAACAGGCTAAATGTGGTGGAAGCATCCTCATCCCCTGACCAGCAGCTGGCTGTCGCGGGCAGGAGGAGGGAACCTGGCCTGGCATGGGGACAGCCCTGCCCTGGCTGCTCAGAGACTAGGTTCCCACGACAGTAACTCAGATGTCACCCTTTGTGACTCCTCCAAAAGCATGGTAGGCCCTTAGGCCAGAAGATTTTCTGTAATTCAAGCTTTACCCATCAAAACATGGGTCAATGCAGGGACTTCTAGTGCTGCCTTGACCTCAAGAAAAGGCCAAGGTTTTGGCCTGTTTCCCAACTCTCGGGGTCCCTGCTTGTGCCCAGCAGACCAGAAACCGGCCTGAGAAGGCCCATCCGCAAGGCAGCCAGGGAAGTGAGGAGCCTGGGTAGTCTCCCCTGTCCCCTCCCCTTCTGAACTCAGGTGCTGTTTCAGGCAGTCCAGCCAGACGTGATTAAATGGTTGGCTACGTGCAGGGGAGTGAGATCCCAGGGGAAGAAGGGCACAGGGCCAACTCCCCAGGTGGCCCTAGGGCACCCTTTGCTCTGTTGATCATTAACAGAAGCCACCCCATGGCAGGCAGAGAAGGGGAAAGTCCAAGGGGGTGGCCTGCCTCTCCTCCCAAGCATTGTCCTCCAAACATGCCAACCCCAGGCCGCGTGCGACATGAGATCATGACACTGAAGGGGTGTGTGCAGAGTCATCTAATCTGACTGGATGCTTCTTGTGCCTCTACAGAGTCTGCAGGGGCCCGGGGAGATGGGAACTGACACTGGTCGATTTGCAGTTACTATGTGCCAGGGACTGTGCCAAACGTACTCGGAACGGCAGGCGGTGACATGGTGAAAGGCAAGCAGGGTGCTGGCCTGCCTGTGTTCAGATCCCAGCGCTGCGAGTTGTGTGACCAACTGGCGAACTTCTCTGCACCCCAATTTCTCCATATGGAAAATGAGAGACGTGCCTCCTCCATGGGGTCCTGTGAGCACTTAATGAGCTCACACACACGAAATTCTCAGACTACCTGACATTTATGAAGAGCTGTCCCTGCTAACTCGATCCTGCTAACTTGTCCCTGTTCACTTGATCATCAGTCACCTCTGAGGCACAGATGAGAAATCCAAGGTTGAGTCACCCGCCCAAGGCACAGCTGACACCAAGGGAGGTTGGATTCAAACCCAGGTTAAAGGTTTCCATCTCCTCTCGTCCTTCATGCCATGGAAACTTCCTCCTGCCATGACTCTCTCTGCCCCCTTGGCAACCAGGGCTTCATGATCCAATGGGCTGTAAAACCTCTCTCATGTCTGCTCCCTGCTCTCTCAAAGGCCCTCCTCTCAGCAGAATGCTGATGAGCTGCATGTACCCCCCAACCTTCCCCCTGAAAATGAGGCTTCCTGGCCCAGAGAAGTAAGTCATTGCTCAGCAGCCTTTTGCTGCTCCAAGGGAAGACCTGTACCCAAGCATCAGACCATGGGTTGCCAGGTCAACAGCCATGGAGGCCCTGCCCTGATGTGGGCCCCCAAACCAGAAATGCCCCAAAGTTGGGAACAGCAGGTGGGGAGGTAGTCCTTGTGCTCAAGAACTTTGCTGACAAAGGCAGACTGGCCTTTCCTACTCCACTTCCCTTGGCAAAGGCCTTACCTCCAGCCACCCCTACCTGGCTCCTGTCCTCCCCGCTGTGGAGGAGCTCAGGGATGGAGGTCTCATGCCAGCTCTGGGCTCACACCTTCCTGGACCCCCACCAGCCTACAGCACAGGCTTGTTGCTAAGGCCCCCCCCCATCTTCTAACAGCCTGGAAGAAAGGGCCCAAAGTGTTCCTGACAGTTCCTTTCCCACATAGATTTGAGCCTATCTCCTCCTCTACCTTAAAGACCTAGATGGCAAAAAGCACCCAACATTGTGGTGATAACCATGTATAGGCCTGAGCAGCTGCAATCCCAGACTGTGTGTTTCCCACAGAGACGCTTAGGTGGGGTAAAGGGTCAAGTCTTGGGAATGGGGTGCTTCCCAAAGCCCTGGGAGCCTCCCCTTTCCTGTACAGACAATCCTTACTCTCCAGGAGTCAATGCTTCTACCACTGGTATCACTTAAGGGACCGACTCCAACAGAAGCCATTCTAGGGAGGTTGGTGGGTATTCTTTGCTCCCGGGAACCCAACCAGTGTCACCATGAGCTGAAGAAATAGAAAGATGTCTGCCATATGCTCATCTATGCCTCCCGGGAATGAGTTCAAGGTAAACAATTAAGTATCTTTTTGCCTTTAGTCAGTGAGATCACATGCCCCAACCATCACCATCACCACCCAACACACACACACACATATCCTTGTTCCCTCCTTCAGGGACAAGCAGCCTAGATTCACTCTAGTCCCAAGGAGGGCTGCTTTCCCCCTACCTCCACCAGGATCCTGGGCCCTAGGAAAGGTAACTGACCTTTTTTCTCCCTCATGCATCTGCTCCCCAGCAGGAGCCTGCTCGCCAGGAAAGCAAAGTTGACAGGGTAGGTAAGGTAGGTCATCCCAAGCCTCAAGGACAGCCCAGCCAATGTCTGCAGCAGACCCAACTGCCTTTGGGAGAGGCCAGGTGGGGTCAAAGAGGAAATTCAACTTACTTTCCCCCACCCTCACCACTTACTGAGTGCAAGGAACCAAAGGCTGCCTCCAAAAGCAAAATCCATCCCTGCCTCTCCAAAAAGAACTGTTCTTAAGAACCAGACTCAGGGGACGCCTGGGTGGCTCAGAAGCTGCCTTCGGCTCAGGTCATGATCCCAGCATCCTGGGATCGAGTCCCACATCAGGATCCTTGCTCATCGGGGAGCCTGCTTCTCCCTCTGCCTCTGCCTGCCATTCTGCCTGCCTGTGCTCGCTCTCTCTCCCTCTCTCTCTGACAAATAAATAAAATCTTTAAAAAAAGAAAAAAAAAAATAAGAACCAGACTCAGGGTCTTCGTTAGGATCCAGCCCAGCTGCAGGCAAAACATCCCCTTCAACGTGGTCCTCTGGCCTTGGCTGCAGTGCTTCTAGCCAAGGGGACCCTGCTCTCCCCAAGATGACAAACCACCTATTCTGTACAGTATCAGGGGTGTAACAAGACTCAGATGGTGGGAACTCCTGAGGACTTCCTGTTATGATTGATGGGTTTAACAGCCACTTCCCCCTCCAAATACAGAATTGCATGTCAGCTCCTGGGAGAACCTCCCCCATCCCCAGGCCTCTGCTTTGGGCCCCCGACCATCCCAGATGCTCCTCTCCAAGCCCACAGTACTTCCTCATGCCCCCCCACCGCCCCATAGGTGTTGAGAGCCTTGAGTCAATTTCATGTGGGGGAAATGAGCCTAGAAACACTCAAAAGAACTCACTCAAACACAAACTGGCTGGAGTCCCATGTGCTAGGTTCCCCCTGCACCATTTTGGCACTCCAGGCACCACCCAAGGAATGAAGACCACAGACTGGTGAAGACTGGAGAAGCATGGGCCTCAAGCTTTTCTGAGGCCCTCCAATGCAACCCTCCAAGGCTGGCCCCTGTCAAGAACCAATACACCAGGAGACTAATAGAGAAATTTGGGCTCCTTTGCAATAAATTTCCCTCCCATCCCCTCTCCGCTGAAACTCCCCGGATCAACAGGCATAGGTTGAGCTCTGAGGAGGAAGAAAAAAAGCAACCAGGGGCCCTCCTCCTCCCGAGCACCTGCATCCCATACATAGGACAAACCTACAGGCAAAGTAAAACCAGAGAGTAAAACCAGCTTCACCATTCGTGTTTCTTGAAAAAAAACGGGGTTTATTGATTTTTAAACTGCAAATAGTCGTTACAAAAAGTTTTTTTTTCTTTTAAATAAATTCACACAAAGAAAGAAATAGAAAGCGACGGTAGTGACCAGCAAGAGGAATAATAATTACATTCATCTTAATGTGTGTGCCAGTTCTGTTTGCATTAACCTTGGAAACTCCAAACCTGGAATCCAGAACCTCAAATCTGCAGTCGGAATGTCTTGAGATGGGCACGTGGAAGTCAAAGGGTTTCTTTTTTTTTTTTTCCCTTTTAGAAGCCATACCTAAAAGTTGTTTTCCTTCTGTACTGTTCACAGAACTTTGACATACATTCTCAGTCCTAGCTGTGAAAAGGCCTAAAGAAGAAGAAACTCAATTTGCAGTCCAACACAAAGGGGGGAAATTTCTAAAATAAATAATCCAACAGTTTTTTGCATTTTTTTAAATTAATTTTTCATTTTTTTAAAATAAAATAACCAAAAAAAGTGTAAAGTTACAAAAAATGTCGTTGAAGAATAATATATTAAAACTGTGGAAAAAAAAGGAAAAAGACACGTCACAAAATTTTAAGATTAATATGAAGATCATAATTTAACATAAAAGAATATATTCTATGGATTTGTCATCCCGATAAATATGAACAAAATTAACAAAAAAAAAAGCATAGTTTTGGCAATAAATACGTTTTGATAAGTTAAATAAGCTTTTTTATATTGATGTGCAGTGACAAGCAAAATTTTTGCTCTCCAATTTCTGAAAGTTATATGAAGTTTAAAACCCAGGGAAAAAAGCATGGCGTGAGTGCTCTAAGGATAGACCTACGGTATTCTAGAGCAAAAACCATTAAAGCTACTTCTACAGGAAATCGTTTTACACAGATATTGTATGTGGAATGAATACCATTAACTGCTCACCCCTTACATGTTTTTTTAGCTTTTCTCTCATTTTTTTTGTTATTTTTTTGTTTAAAGATGTCACATATGAACTGGGGAACTTTAGCACCAAAATCAAGTCTCTCATAGTCCATCTAGCTTCCCCATCCTCCCCACTTAAAAAAAAAAAGAAAAAAAAAAGAAAACAATTAAATCACAAAGTCCCACTTATATCACAATCTTCATCCACTTTTTCAGTCTTCCTTCCTGTAGACCTACACGAACCCAGGCAAGATTAGTCAACAGAGGTTCAGGTCGGGAAGAAAAAGGTTTTGAATGTCAAGATAGGTTTCCCCAAAAACCCGAGTCTGGCAACAACTCTCCCAAAAGGGGTGTGGGGGTCATGGGGAGAGGGAGGAGGAAGTGTGTGGGAGGCTGAAGTAAGGGAAGGTGCAGTTGGGCCGCCAGTGGAGGGAGCTGCTGGTTCTGGGTCCCCTCCCCCTCCCCATGGGCAGAGGCTCCGGGAGGCCCACGGGTGCCCTCTGGCGCTGAAGAGGTAATGTAGTCACAGTGACAAAGTTAGATTACAAGGCACTAAATTGCTTCTGTAAACTGTTACTGCTTTTTCTTTTGTGATTTGGCACTTAAGGCTTAAGCCGAGGGGGAAAAGGCATCTACTGACAAATATGGGACTTGTCTGTTATGCGTGGTAAGTGGGCTATAAAATCGAGGAGAGGGGGGTTTCAAGCCAGAGGAAGCTACCGACAAATTGACTTGTCCTTATGTTAGGGGGGAGGGTTAGGAGTGGGGGAGGGGGGCATTCCAAGGTTCTGGGGAAAAGGGGTTGAGCTTAACCTTGTTAATGCAGGGGTTGTAGGGAATCAGATGGGTAGGGAGGTGATGGGAAGAAGGATGGGCGGGGTGGAGTAGGCAGGGGGTCCCTCCCTACCCTGGTTTAGTCATCTGAGATGGAAAGTCTGCTGAAAATGGGCAGGCGTCTTGAGTTGTCCAAGGTGGGGGAATCAGAGCCACTGTGGCTGCTGCTGGAGCTGCTCTGATAGCCCTCCTGGTCCGAGAGAGAATCCTGAGGGCTGGGGGGAGAGTCAAACATGTGAGGGGACTCGGACATGGGCCGGAAGAGGAAGGTGGTTGGGGAGCCACCCCCAGGCAGCCCCATGCTAGGGGCAAAGAGGCTCGCCAGCTCCTGGCTGGAGAAAGCAAAGGGGTTATTGGTGCCATCTGGCAGGGTGGGTGAGCCCAGGAGGTCATCGGCGCTCAGGATGGGGGGTGGGGTGATGGACGTGGGGCTGTCCAGCAGCCCCGTGGCAGCGGCGGTGGCAGCGGCACTGGGAAACCCAGCAAAGCTAAAGCTATGCTGGAGGCGGGGACGGTCAGCGGAGAGGTCCCGGGCCCCGGCCAGGGCGCGGCGCTCCTCGGCGTTGTGGATGAAGTGGCAGCGGGGCCCATATGGGCAAAAGCCGATGGTGTGGAAGGTGCGGCACAGCTCCGTCTTGTACTTGGGGTGACGGGTCAGACTTCGGAGCTCGTGGATGCCATGAGCGAACTGGCACTTGTCCCCGTACTTACAGGCGCCGTTCTCCTCGAAGGGACGGCACAGCTCCGTCTTGTAGCGGCTGGAGTTGACCTGGCCGCTCCCCGGCTGCTTCTGGGTGGGCAGCAGCCGCTCGCCCCCTTCTGAGAAAGAGCGGTCTCGGAAACGGCTGTCCCGAGAGCTCAGAGCTGGGGCTGGCTCGCCCTTGAGGCTGCTGAGGAGCTGGTTCTGGTGGAACTTGGAGCTGGGCAGAGTGACCGAGTGCCTCCGGGGGAAGCCCCCGCCGGCAGGGGTGCCCACCGCCTTCCTGTCCAGCAGGCAGCCCCCTGCACTGGGAGTACTGTAGTTGAGCATCTTGTTACCCTGGAGGGAAGAGAGGGGAGAGAGAGTGTGGTCAGTGACAAAGGCCATCCACCAGGGCGAGAAAGGGACCGCTAAGGGCATCACCCTCCACCAGCAGAAATGCCCCTAGTGTCTCTAAGGAACCATTGCTAACTCTGTCCTAGCAAGCCCCTCCCACTCTTCCTCCCACAGACCAGCCACCTACCTTTACTTTGGTCCCATACAGAAGAAACCACAAAATCGCGACCACTATGAAATTGTTACACACGCACCCTACTCCCTGCACACCCCTGGAACGTGCCCCCGTATCCTGTCCACAAAGGTACCATGCTGATCCACAAAATCTAACTTCTTTACCTCCCAAATAGATTCCTCAGCTCAAAATATCTCACACAACTCAGACTTCTCTAGACTCCCCTTCCCCCTAACAGGTAAACCTCAAGACACTAGGAGTACCTCCCTTTTAATCAATCCCTCCTTCACTGACACTAGACACTACACCACACACACACACACACACACACACACACACACACACACACGACCTGGCCTAAGACTTTCAACTTCCTTCTTCAGAAGTGTTCCCTTCCTTTGGCAACAGGTTTCCAGACTGCCTTTGCTTTATCTTGCTGAGAGGAGGGGGAGAGGAAGCGGGCAGGAAAAATCCTAGGTCAGGGGTGTGGGGTCCCCGCCAGGAGAACGATGGGTTTCCTAAAACAAAATTCACTGCCCCATGCTTGGGAAGGGGTGTCTTCTACAATGATCTCCCCACCATTCTCAGCCCACCCCACCCCACCCCCTCCACTGGGAAGATGCCTTTGCAGTTAGTCTTCTGGCTGCAAGGGCAGGCGTGGATAAGAGCGCCAGTGTTTAATCTTTAACGCAAAGCTGCAGGTGGGAAGGAAAAGGAAGGCACCACATCCCCCCACCCGCCTCCTAGTCAATAGTGGATTTGGGGGGAGGGAAGCAGAGCCACCACAAACAGGTTTCTGTTCCAATGGGCCCCGGGTCACCTGCCCAATCTATACCCAAGATTTGGAAAGGGTGCAAGCTGGGGATCTGGGATTTGGCTCCCAGCCCATGTGGGTGTCATTGTACAAATTCTAAAGTTGGTCCCTTAGGATCAGCTGCAGGGGATCGGGAATCTGTAACAGCAACCACCCCACCGAGCGGATTACAGGAACCAAGTTGAGAGCCGGTTCCCAACAATAAGGTTCATTTAAAAAGTCCTGCGGGGAGGGGGGTTGCAAAAGGCGAGAAAAAAAAGAAATAGATCAAAGAGCGAGAAAGCCGGGAAAAGAAGGAAGTGCTGGAAAGCTCAGGGAGCCGCCAGGGCAACTGGAGTCTGGGAAAGCGCAAGGAGGGAAGGAAGCTGAAATTCAAACTTTTTTGATGTTGCTCTTCAGCTCCTCGGCGTCCCTGCACCCCAGCCCTGCAGCCCTGGGGCCCTGGCAGCTGGGCCGACTGGAGAAGCAAGCTGAGAAAAGAGAGCGACATGACCCGACGTGTTTAAAAGAAGGCAAAACACTTTAGCAATTAAAAGTAGCCTAGCAGCTCCCTGCTTTCAAATTGGGGAGAGGGGGCAAAAATAATTTAACATCCATAGGCTTTTGCTATATTCACTTAAACCGCACTCCTGGAACATTTACTGTTTAAAACCAGCTATTTTTCCCTCCCCACACCGGCTGGCAAGCTATACCACTTAAGGAGGCCCCATTAAATCCTTCCTCACAGAGCCCCTTGAGCTCATCAGGCCGGCATTTTGTTGTCGAGTCCCCCCACTCCCTCGGAAAACAGGTAAGCGGGTCAACCCCAGTCCCATTTTCACCCCAAAGTTTTCAGCACCCCAAAGGCTATCACAGAAGGAAGCCTGACCGCGCTGGGGCAAACTGAAGCCCCACTGCAAACCCGTTTTGCAAAATCCTTTTGAATCACAACTCTTGGCCTTTTTCTCGCACATTCCCAGCCCTTCCACATCAGAGGGGGAAATCTCCCAGCAAAACGTCCTCCCGAGACTCAACTTCCCCAAAGGGCGCCCCTGCTGACCCCACAGGCTGACAGTGTGGCTGGAGAGACTCGAACCCCCTTCCGGCGGCGGCGAGACCCAGAGCGCGACCCGAGCAGATCAGCGAAACCCGGTTCAAGCAGCCCATTAGGGACGACAGAACCACCCCAAGACTGCCCCAGTCCGCCAATGCCCCGCGCCCCCCGGGCAGCCCCGCCACTCCAACTTCGCCCAAATCTCTGGTCTCCAAATTCCTATGCAGTCGCCGGGAAGACCTGATGAAACTCAAGGTGGAAAGGAGAGAGCCAAATTCCTTTAAACTGGGGGGGGAAACGAGGCAGAAAAAAGACCCATCGCGCCTCCCCTCCTCTCTTCCCTGCCTACCAAGACCTGAACTTTTAGGAGTTCTTTAAGCAAAAAAGAAAAAAGAAAACTTTGAGAAGCAAATCCTCCGCCCCACTCTACCTTGCATAAAACTTCGCTCAAGTCGAAGATGGTGGCAGACACGAGGGTGGTGGTCATCCTGGGCGCTCGCACGGGGGCAGGGACGGGATCTGGTGTGTCGCGAAGGTCTCGGTGCGGGGAAGGCGCAGCCTCCGGCTCTCCGGTCTGGAGTCCCACACTCCTGCTCCCGGCGCCCCTCGCCTTTCTGACTCTCCCCGCCGCGGCGCGCGAAGCCCAATTTATAAAGTTCAGATTTGGTGGGCCGGGGGAGGAGGAGCTTTAAACTTATTTAAATGAGGAAGAGGAGGGAAAAAAAAGTTGATTGACACTGAAGTTGAATCAGCCATGCGGTCAAACTCGGGGGAAAAAAAAAAAAAAACTTTCAAAAGGAAGAAGGGGGAGGGGAATCAAGGAAAGAAGCCCAAGGGGGAAAAAAAAAAAAACCCGACTGGGAGTCGCACACAACTTTTTTTTCTTAAAGAGGAAAAGTTTCGAGTCCGCTCGCTCGGCTACCCCGCGCTTGGGGCGCCCCTCTCTGGGGCCGCGCGGCGTGAGGGGGAGGGGCGCGCCCCCCCTTTGTCAGGCTGCGAGCGCGGCTCTGTGACATCACTCATTCCACCCTCTTCGGGGTTCTTGTTGTTGTGTTGTTTTTTTTGTCGGGCAGGAAGGCGGGCTCGACTTTCTCTTTTTGCAAGCGGGAGCAGAAGGGCCGTCCTTAGAGCCCGGGCTGCGGTTTCCATCTTGAGCAGATCTCCCCCGAAACTTCTCCAAGTGCCCCCCATAACTTACTCGTTTCCCGAGTTCTCGTCCTCATTCGGCTGTCTTCCCCAACCCGGCAGGGCCAGGAGATCGGGAATTTGGGACGCACAAAGCATTCAGGTCTAGGGGTTTCGGGGTGGGTTTTTTTGTTTTGTTTTGTTTTTGTCCTCAGCTGGACGTGGCGGAGGTAGAGTGGTGGGGGAAACTAGGGAGACTTTTTCCGGGGGAAGGATCCGGCCCAGCCGGGCGAGCGCCGCAAGATTTCGCGCGCCGCACGCGTCTACACTCTCCTGCGCTTTGCAGCAGGACGGCGGGAGGGGGAGCCGCGGAAAAGCCCACCACCCGGGAGGATTGCTTGTTTGTTTAACAGGCTTGGGAGTGGGATTTATTTCACGCACCCAACCTTAAAGTTTTTCATAAAGAAAACCCGCACCCTCATGAATGCCCTTTCCAGTCCGCCCCCCTCCCGCCCAATTAAAAAAAAATAACGCACCAATTTCCACGCGCGCTCTGAACTAGGGGGCACACACATACACACACACCCCTAGACACTTGAACAATGAAAAAAAGTTACTCTGGCAAGAATGAAGGTAAAGAAATGGGGGAGGCAACACTTTTAACTTCTTGTTGCTTCTCCCCCGCCCCCACGGGAACGGAACATATGGCTTGTCACGCTGCGCTGTTTTGGCGGGGTGGGGGGAGGAGGGTAGCAGATCCTCGAAACCGAAAGCCCCCTCCCCAATAGATTACTCCTTTTAAGACTGTTATATATTTACTGTTAGGTTCGCATGCCTCTCCATCCACCCAAATACAAAGTTGTTAACGTGTCGCCCACGGCCCCCTCCCCGGTGCTGGAGCGAAGACCCAGGCGGAAATCGCGGGGCTATGTTTCTTTCCTATTTCCCCGCGTGCCGGCCGCCTCCTCAGCCCTCGCACGTTTCTTCCCAGCACTCGAGGCCGCCGGGTCTGTTATGAAACCCCGAGCGCTGAGTGGCTAAGAGCGGGTTCCATTGCGATGTAATTAGGTCACCCCATTATGAGCACGTTTCTTTGGAAAGGACAGGGCGGGCGGAGCAGAGCGCTCGAGTCGCGCTCTCACCACCACCACCCACCCACCCACCCACCCACACACGCATTTTTATTACATTTCTGATGTATTCGTCAACCTCCGAGCGGACCCAGGGAACCTTCCAAATCACAACGAAAGGAACCGGTTGTTTTTCATCTTTCAGAAACACACAACTTCTGCTGCAGCCACGAATCTACGCGATCCCAGCCCGGTCTGCTGTTATATGGCCCCTCTGACTTAAACTGATGACGGCCCCCATTTTTAACCTGGCTGCTGCCCCTCGCCTTTCCTTCTGCTGCTGTCCAGCCTCCTGTTGCTTCCCCCCACCCCGCCCCGTTCCCATTTTTCAGCTTTTCTTGAAATCTGGCAAGCGCCAGAAAGGGAAATAACTTCCATCCACCTTAATTTAAATCATTCAAGTGTAAGTTTCTTTCTTAAAGGAGTGTTTGCTCGCTCCTTTCCCCATGCTCCCCCTCCAAGTCGGGGCGGGGGGCGTCGTGCAGTTTCTTGGTGATGAGGTAATGAGTTCCAGATTTCAGGACAGAGCAGGCTGCGCGTTAAAACCACAAGGTTAGTCTGCGTCCTGATGTGAAGCTATTTTGTCTTTTTATCTCCCTCCCCCTCCCATCACCAAAAAAGGCCCATTGGTCTTTAACTCTGGAGGGTTCGCGAAGCTCTGCTGGGGGGAACGGAGGAGGGGTGGAGAAGCGAGGGAGAAGGGGGCCCCGGAGCCGGTGGGGCCGTCTTCCCGGCCCCAGGCCCAGCCCGCACCCGCTGTCCTTCCGCGGCTGCAGGACCAGCCAGAAGTATCGTCACGCTGCCCCGGCGCCGCAAGCTAGCGAAAAAGTCTTTATTCGTTTTTCTCCCCCCACCCCCATCCCACCCCCAAAGAAAACGCCGATTCCTCGAATTTTCTCCGCTTTTCCAACTCCCGGCCGCCGCTCCCCTCCCCCGCTCCCGGGGCGCGGGCTCGGCGGGGCGGCGGCCTGGCCCGCTCGCTCCGGAGTTGTTTACCGGCCCCGCCGACCCACCGAGTTTGTTCCAGCTCCCAGAGCCTGTCTCTATAATTAAACTCTTTTTTAATTGTCGGGTTGAAACGTCATTTCGGGGACTTTCCAAGGGTGAGGGAGCCGCGGAGAGGGAGCGAGCCTCCTTAACCCTTCGCTGACCCGGCGGGCCGACGAGCCGCGTCCAGCCGGGCCGAGGTGGGCTGGGAGTCCGAGGACCGGAGTCGGCCCGCTCCGGCCGGACGTGCTCTGCAGGTGCCCGAAGGCGGCGAGGATGACTGCCAGCCCCTACCGCGGCAGGAAGCCCTGCGAGAGCCGTGCGCCGCCCTCCCCGCCTCCTTCGCGAGGCAGTAGGCGCTCGGGTTCCTAACTTGCGCGGGGTCTGGAGAGGCCGCCCCTTCACCTGCACTGCCGCTTCCGACCGGGAGGCGGTCGCCCGGGTCCTCCGTCCCAGGCCCGACTTCCGGGCCCTCCTGGCTCCCTTGCAGCCGATATCCTCGCGAGGAAGGCCTAGCCAGGTACTTTTGGCTTGGGGGTGTTAGGTTTCGTTCAAGGAGAAAAGTGAAAGTCCTCGGAATGAGGGAAGGGCGACAGACATATTCATGGGCCAGTCTGGACAGTGGGCACACCCCGCAGCAGGTGAGAGTTGGGTACCGGGCCCCTAGTGGGCCAGGCCTTGGTCACTGTCACCACTGCCCTTCAAGGCACCGCTCCCTGGGATCCCCTCCTGGCTCTGGTTGCAACACAGAACCTGCCATCCTAGAGCCCTTCGGCTTCAGGTCATTTGTACAAGCCCCAGATTCATCGGATTGGGTGCCCTCCACCCCCCAGCTTCTGCTGCCTGAAACCCTGGGACAGTTGCAAGGTCTCTGGATTAGAGAGAGAGGGAGCATGGCCAAGTGTGGCCTGAGAGTTACCTGGTTTAGAGTTCACCAGTAGTACCTGTGGAATGCATATTCCTTGGCTTGGCCCGGGGCCCAGTGAATCAGATGCTCTGGGGTGGGGTCAGGAATCTGCATTTTTAGTAATTTCCTGCTAGTGACTCAGACGTTAAGGTTTGAGAATCAGTGGTCCAAGACTTTGAAGTTGGGCCATCTGGATCCAAATCTTGGCTCTGCCATTTTCTAGCTGTGTGACTTTTCAAGACCATGACCAAATCCTCTGTTTTCTCATCTCTAGAATACGGATAATAATACTGCCTAAAATTGGCAGATAAAGTGCTTAGTTTCAGGCCTACCAGAACCCTTTTATATGCCTAGCCATTGTATGTAAACTAAACCATTCTTGGTTCCTCACTACACCACAAAACCCATTTGGGGGAGTATTTCCTTTGCAAAAAAAATTCTTCCATATAAACATCCATGAAATGGTCAGCTAACACCTTTGACCACTGCTTCACCTCCTGCTCTCTTGCCTGGGCCTGCCTGGGGACACAAGCAAGCCCATGAGTTCTGAGCCACCTAAACTTTGATGGGAAGCCCAACTATGCTGGCCAGTCACCAGTTGCACAACCAAGAGCAGGTCCCTTAGCCTCTGGGATGGTGGGGAAGGCTACACTCTCCCAGCCAGTGCTTAGCTCAGACAGCCCCTGGCCCTCGAGTCCTCCCAACTGGGGCAGTTGCTGGTGGTTGCTGCACACCTCTCCCTGGGGCTTTGCTCAAGAGGTTCCTTCTGCTGGGACTTCAGGCAGCTCCTTGAGCAGGCAAAGTGACTCTCTCTCCCAGTGGTGCCACTTCAGACTTCAGCTGCATTTTATGGGAATTAATCTATTTATTCCCACTGGACTAGAAACTCCTTGAGGATGAGGGCAGCTCTATTACTTGGGCCCCAGGAGTAGATCCTAAGTAGGTACACAATACATTTTTCAGTCATTACTGAACCTTGCTATTGACACTTGGCAGTGGGAGTAGAAGAAGGATTGCAGAGGTTCCAGCAGTGGCAGAAAGGGATGGCTTGGGCTCCGCCGCAAGGGGACACGGCAGCCTTAGCACTGGGAGGCTCCGATGGCCAGACCTGGTCATTCAGGGAGGCTGGGCTTCTGCAGCTCACCCAGGGAATGTTCTGTGCAGCTGTTTAGAGGGGACAGAGTCTAATGGAATGAGTACTGGTCTAGGAGTCAGGACTCTCGGATTCTAGAGCTCCTTTTCTTCATTCAGTAGGTCATTCTCTACTCTGGGCTTCCCTGTTCTGCTCTGTAGATGGAGGGTGTTGGACTGGACAGGTGGTGTTCAAACATCAATCTGAGCAGAATTATCTGGGGAGCTTTTAAAACTATACAGAAGCCCTGTCCCACCCCATCCCACCCCAGCTCCGAAGATTCCACTAAGTTGTTGTGGGGTGAGGCCCAGCGTCCATATCTTCAAAGCTCCCCTGATGATTCTATTATGAAGCCAGAAACACTGGATTTGTTTATTTTAGAGCAGTAGTTCCCAACCAGGAATGATTTCGCCCACCCCAGTAAACATTTGGCAGTATCTGGATACATTTTTGGTTGTCACTGTTGGGGGAAGGAAGGCATCTAGAAGGTAAAGTTCAGATATCCTGCTAAATATCCACACAGTAGCCCCCCAACAAAATGTATCTGGCCCAAAATGTGAATAGTACCCAAACTGGGAAAGCTAGTTTTAGAGGTTCTTTTCAATGCCAAGATTCCTATGTACTTAGTTAGGCTCTATCCCTGCTCTCCCTCCAACCTCCCCCCCCACCCCCGCCTCCTTAGGGCACCCTGGTGATCTTTTTCAAAACCTAGATCTAATCTTGTGTTACACTTTCTAAAACCCTTGGCTGCCCATCCTTTTAAAATAAAACTACCCTCAGTCTAGCAGAATCTGACCTCCTTACGGTTCCAGCCTGGGCTTTCATACCACTCCCTCCCCATCACTGCCTCTCCCACCCCTCAGGGCACTCCCCATGTTCTGGTTAGTTTCAGATGAAAATGAAAGATACTTCCTTCTGCCCCAGGGCCTTGACACTTGCTATTTCTTCTATCTGAATTGACCTTCCTTAGGCCCAAGTAAGTTCTAAATCATCCTTTAGAATCCAGCTCAATCATCACTTCCTCAACCATTCTTGACATCTGCCTGCCCCCAACAAGGCAAGGTATCTTCTCTCTTATGTCCTCATTGCCATGTTCATTCCCTTCAGAGTAGTTGTATCAGTTTATGAGTATATAATCATTACTATAACATATATTTTTTTACTTTTTAATTTAACATTCAGAAAAACTGACCTATATTTGGTGTACAGACTTATAGCATCAATAGATTCATGGAAACACCACTGTGATAGGAAACAGAACAGTTCTATCACCCCCAAAAACCTCCCTCATGCTATCCCCTTGTAGTCATGCTCTTCCCCATCCTTTAGTCCCCAACTATTGATCTATTCCCTATACTGTCATTTCATCTCTTCCAGAATGCCATGTAAGTACAATCGCATAGTATGTACGATTTCACCCAACATGATGCCTTCCAGATTTATCCATGTTTTCACATGTATCAAGAGTTCATTCCATTTTATTGAAGACTACTGTTTCACTGTTTGGGTACACCATTGTTTATCCATTCACCTGTTGAAGAACACTGGATTATTTCCAGTTTGGGGCCATTATGAATAGAGCTGCAGGAAACATTTGTGTATAGATTTTTGTGTGAACACAGTGCCTATTTCTCTAGGGTAAATAAGTAGGAATGGGACTGCTGGGCCAAATGGTAAGTGTATGTGGAAGTTTATAAACAATTGCCAAACTGTTTGCCAGTGGATATACGTTATGCATCTCCAACAGCAATACGTGACAGTTTCCAATTGGTTTGCATCCTCACCAACACTTCTAAGTGTCAGTCATTCCAATAGGTACGTAGTGGTATTAGTTTGCATTTCATTCCTGACTAAGGATGTTAAATATCTTTTCCTGTGTTTATTTGCCATCTGTATTTCCTCTTTGGTAAAGTATCTGTTCAAGTCCATTTGTCCATTTTCTAACTGGGTCATTTGTTTTCTTATTGTTGAATTTTGAGAGTTCTTTATATATTCTGGCATCAGTTGCTTTGTGGGATAGGTGATTTGCAAATATGTTCTTTATTCTACACCTTATTTTTTCATTCTCTGAGCAAAATATCTTTTAGAGAACAGAAATTTTTCATTTCAATGAAGTTTAGTTTTTCAGTTTTATCTTTTGTGGATGACGCTTTTAGTGGCCCGTCCAAGACTCATTGCCTGATCGTATATCATTAAGAGTCTGTCTTCTGAAGTTTAATAGTTTTATGTTTTACACTTAGATCTTAGATCTATGATCTATTTGGAGTTAATTTTTATAAACGATGGGAAATTTAGGTTGAGATTCATTTTTTTGCCTTTGCATGTCCAATCCCAACACTGTTTATGAAAGAGACAATCATTTCTCCATTGAATTGTTTGTGCCTGTCCAAAAATCAATTTGCCATGGTTATATGGGTCTCTTGATTCTGTTCGATTGATCTGTGTGTTCATTCCTTTGCCAGTGTTACACTGTCTTGGTTATTGTAGCTTTATGGTAAGTCCTAAAATCAGGTGATGTAATTCCTCCCAGTTGATTTGCATTTTTCAAAATTGTCTTACCTACTCTAGCTGCGTGCATTTTCATATAAGTTTCAGAATTAGCTTGTCTGTATCTACAAAAAAAGTCATGCTGGGAATTTTATCAGAATTATGTTAAAATCTATAGATCAATTCAGGAAAAAATGATGTCTTTTCTGTGTAGTCTTCTAATCCTCATACATGGTATGTCTATTTATTGCAGTCTTTGATTTCTTTAATTGGTGTTCTGTAGTTTTTAACATAGAAGTCCTATACATGTTTTGTTAGATTTATACCTAGTATTTCCCCCTTTGGAGAAACTATTATAATATTTCTCTTAATTTCAGTTTCTAATTCTTCATTACTAGCTTATAGGAAGACAGTTTTGTGTGTATTGGCCTTGTATCCTTTGATCTTAGAGAAGTCACTTCAGTTGTAAGGTTGTTTTGTGGGTTTTTTGGTAGATACCTTGAGTTTTGCTTTTTTATGTGTTTGTTTTGAGAGAGAGAGAGAGCAAAAGCATGCACGTGAGCGGGGGCTGAGGCAGAGGGAGAGGGATAGAGAGAATCTTAAGCAGTCTCCACACCCTGCACAGAGCTTTAAGGTCATGATTGAGCAGAAATCAAGAGTTGGACACCCAACCGACTGAGCCATCCAGGTGCCCCTATGTGTGTGTTTGTTTTTTTTTTAACATAGACAATTATGTTATCCGCAAGTAGGAACAGCTTAATTTCTTCCTCTCCGATCACATCCATTCCATTTCTTTTTCTTGCCTTATTGCCCCATCCAGAACTTATGGTATAATATTGGATGGGCATAATGGGAGTGGATACCCTCACCTGATCCCAATCTTAGGGGAAAGCATTCAGTCTTTGACTATTAAGTGCAACCTTAGTTGCAAGTGTTTTTATTTTTTTTAATAGTCACTTCCCTTTTGGACATCTCCCTTCCCACGAGGATTATGCTCCATGAGAGAGCAGTCTCTCTGTTCTCAACTCCCCCTGCAGTGCCTAGAACAGGACCAAACACACAGTAGGCTCTCCAGAAGTGATTCTCTACTTAATGACTTAGCCAGCCATAGCCGCTGCCCTTATGCCAGACAGCAGAGGGACCTGGCTGAACATTCAGACATCATGAAGAATAATCTTACAATAAATGCCCCAGTGGCTCCAACGAGGTCTCAGCCCCATCGCCTTGACCACTTGAAGCTGCAGCCCATGTGCAGATCGGCTTTTAGCAAGCCCTAGTGTGGGGAAGTCCTAGTCATCGATGAGAACTAGAGGATTGCAGGACCATGATTCTTCCAGATTGAGAGCATTCCATTCCCAAAGGGAACTTAAGCAAAAAGCTCTCAGCTCTGAAAAACAGGGGCTTTCAGGGTAAAGAGTCACACTGCTCTGAAATCTTGGGCCCTCAGACGGGTGGGGTTGTTTTGCTAAATTTATTTCAGCCGCTTATAGAAACACAAGGGGGAAGGCGGGTGCGGGGGGGAGGGCTGCTTGCACACCAGCCCTGGCTCTGGAGTATTACTGTCTGCCGGGGCAGGCTTTTATTTGGGTTTTGTTTCACCTTTGGGGGGTGGTGACGCAGGCGGCAAGCAGGAGCATCTCGCAGCTGCACGGCTTCTGAGCTGTGTTCTCCGACCTTCCTCCTGGTGTCTTCCCCGGCAGGCCACACCCGGCCCCCTTAGGGGGCCTCTCTACCCTCTGAACACCAAGCAGTCTCATCCAGGCACCTTTGACCTCTGCTCTTGGCCCACTCCTGGAAGGGGTCTGAGCCTCCCGAGAGAGTGAGAGATTGAACCTGGCTGCTTGCCTTCTAGCACAAAGTGTGGGTGTCTTTGTACCTTGCCCCATGAACATCCCATACCCCTATCATCAGTGGCTCTACTGTTTGAATTTGGGGGTTTTTTGGATATGAAATCTAGGCCTTTTTAATCCTGTCTTCCTTCTCCTCAGCCTCCCCCAAGCACCGAACACACATTTTTCTCTGTGCCTAATACCGGAACCGTCCCTCATGTCACACACACCCCCATACGTAGGAAAAGGGTTTAAATGAAACCACCATGTGGCTTCCTAAAAACCTGCTCTTGTGCTGAATTTGGAACGCTTTATAGAACACAGGTTAATCGCCTCTCTGTGGGAGAAACTGAGGCACAGGAAGGGGGTGTGAGCTCTGTGTCCACCGGCTGGCTCTCAGAGGTACCCACTAAACCCGAAAGGACCAGAGAAAGACAGGGCCCTGTGTCTGGGAACTTGGTGCTCTCTGAAGACAGAAAGAGGAGACAAACAAGGAAGCTAAAAATCTGCTGGGCTTATGACTCCAATAATTACATGAGAATATGGCGAAGTGCCTCACACACTGCTCGGCCCCTGAGAACCCAGGAAATGCCAGTCTTGTTCCTTGGCAAAACTCCTGCTTCCCGGGTCACCAGGGAAGATGGGAAAAGGAGCATCGTCCTCTCCACTCCTCACCCCCCGGGGTAGAAGGACTGAACGGGGACTGGTGGGAGGGAAGGTGGCCTGGGGCAGGAGGCCCAGAGAGGCCTGACAGGAAGATTCTCCAGGGAATTCTTGCTCCCAACTAGGGTGGCTGCTTCAGGGAGAATAAAGGACGCAGGCATACTTAGAAGCTGTGAAGTGCTCACAAGTAAACTAAGTTTCTCTTTGGTCCTAGCCCCAGCCCCTTTGCTTTGGAATTATCCTCTGGCCTCTCCTGCAAAGCCCAACCCGGAAAGGGACCAACCCCACCCTGGGGAGCTCTTCCTCGAGAAGCAGGATCCACCCCCCCAGCCAGAGCAGGGAGCTGACAACTCTTGGAGGGTCGGCACATAGGCAGCCGGAGAGAGGATGGAACTCTGCCACCACCCTGTGACTTCTCCCAAGCTGAATTTCTCCTGCCAACTAAACCCTCCACCCTGCGGGGGCCATGGGCCCCCAAACCAGGGCCTGCCCTCGTCTGACCAAAGGCAACCAGATCTGCTGCAGCTGTTCAGGGAGAGAACAAGCTCTCCCAGAGACCGTGGAAGCGGCTAGAGAAAGATTCCTGCCAGCCTGGGGGTTTAAATATTTATACAACGTGGTATGTGGGAAGAGGGAAGACAGAGGGAGGTGGCAGGAATGAGGGGCACTGAGACCGCAGGGTGTGGGGGCCTGCTCTTCGGGCTCAGGTGGGAAGGGCGAGAGGCTGCTAGGCCCCTAGCTCCCCTCCCAGCGCCCCCCCCGCCAAATTCCTACATCCAAGAGGCCGGTCTTTGCCCCCAGCCTTCCTGCCAGAGTTGAGAGGGGAACTTAGAAGCAAGTTCCCCATCCTTCCTTTAAGTCCTCTGAATGTCCCTCCGGACTAGGGTGGGCCTCTCTGCAGTGAGGGAGGCTCTGCCTTCAACCAGAGACAAAGTGGGGCCGCGGGGCCCAGGCGTGAGGACTTGTGGGCTCCTGGACCTTCTGGTTCTAGGAGTCTGAGAGGATGCTGG
This sequence comes from Enhydra lutris kenyoni, assembly GCF_002288905.1. Lineage (NCBI taxonomy): Eukaryota > Metazoa > Chordata > Mammalia > Carnivora > Mustelidae > Enhydra > Enhydra lutris. The sequence goes on from NW_019154104.1 coordinate 1,816,007, forward strand.
ATGCCAAGAGTTGGACTCTAAGGTTGAAGGCTTAGCAAACAGAAGCAAACTATAAAATAAGCAAAGCTCTTTCTCCAGCTTCTATATATAATCAATGATATTTGTCCAAAGTAGCAGAACGTTGGACATTGATAAGGATGATGAGGCACGGAGGCGACCAGGCAGGCGAGCCAGGGGTAGAGAAGGCAAGGGAGACCTTGATGGCACTCGCGGAGCAGCACGTGGCCACCATCCCCATGGGGTCCAGGAGAGGATGGTGCAGCCGGATGGACATCCAATGGGGGCTCTGGGGCCCCAGCATCCCAGGTATGCATTGACAAAGTCGCTTCTCAGCCAGGCCCACCCCAGAGCTCAGCCAGGCCGCAGTGGCATCGAGAGCCCGGGGTGGGAGGCAAGCATGGGTCGGGGGTGGGGAGGGTGGGGAATGGCCAGATGGACTCCAGTCGCTCTGCCTCAGACAGCTGGGGAGCAGAGCAAGGACGAGCCTCTCTGTCACTCCACATGGGAGGAGTGTGGCTGCGACTTCTAGGGTTTCTCTGCCACCGCACCCTTCGAGAAGTGCCACCTGCTTCTATCAGTTTGAGGCTGAGCCTCAGGGCCTCCCACAGGTGGGGTCTGTGTTGCTCCTCAGTGGCCAGCCACCTTTAAGACACCTTGAGATGATCAGCCACTACTTCCATTCTCCTGGAGCCCCGAAAACGCCCCCTGGCTGGGCTGGGCTGGTGGTGTTGGGAGGGGGTCTTCAGCCAGAGAGCAACTATCAAAGGACACCCAGACTCCCCCAAGAGGCAGCCCCCCATACTGCAAGTCTTCCCACCCACAGCACAGAGCTTTGCTAGAAATGCATTCCCCATGCACCTCCCCAGAGCGCCCACCTTTAGGGGGATCCTGGTGAATCCCCCACCTGTCCACTCCAAGAGGGACGGATTCCACAGCCTCCCTGAGCAATGGGGCCCAGGCCCACACACCGTGGAGGAAACACCATCTGCCCCAACCTTCAGCTCCAGCCTGGCAGCCCATGTGAACCCTCGCAGCAGGAAGAGGAACCCTGTCCCCAGCGCCGCCCCCCTCCAGAAGGGGGCTCTTCTTCCAGGGACACCAGGGCTGCGGGAGAATCTTCTGATGCTCAGGTCATCTTGTGCCACCGTGGCTCTGCCTGCCGGCTGTGGCCTCCTTCTTGCCAGCTCGGCTGAAAGAAATGAGCAAGAATAAAGCCTAAACCTGTGTGGCCCAAGGAAAGCTTGAGGGGAACGCATGGACGCTGAAGGAAAAGGAGGGGAAAAGCGACAAGAAAGAGGAGAGGGGGGGAACTCAGGAAACAGACAAAATAAACCATCCGGGAATCCAGATGTAAAACAAGGAAAGCCAAAAGAGAAAAGAAAAATTATGCTAAAAAGGCAGAGTCGGGTGGGGAAGGGACTTGAGAAGGAAAAAGAAGAGGAGGGCAGTTATAAATATTCTGAGAAGAGAAGAATGGGAAAGCAAACAACACCAGAAAAACAAAATAGAGACCCAGGAGGGAAAGAGAGGCAGCAATGAGTTTAAAACTGCTTCGACCCTCAACCAACCGCACTGGGTAACTCTCTGAGCCTTCGTGCATTTTGTGACTTCAGACACTTCTAACACTGAGCGGAGGACAGTCCCAGAAAAGCAAGCTTTCTTGCAGGCTCTTGTTTGTCCTACAATTCCCCAGCTCACCCCCACCATCGGTCTTTTTCATGGGGAGAGCTCGTCTTCCCAGGGTGAGGCCAAAATCCATTGCAGGTCGCGCTTGAGTCTGGTGGCTTCCATCATGGTGCCCTCTGCAGGGCCCACTGGGGGATCCGAGCAGGAGGAGCCTGGTGACGGAGAAGCACTGGGTGTGATGCAGCTGTACCATGAGCTTTTCCTCTCCTGGGGGGGGGCTCTTCCCAGACACCTCTCTGTGGACCAGGGCTAACCCAGCCCTCAGACACAGCAGGGGTGCCTGGAAGCCGGCTTGCAGGCCTCTGTGCAGAGCCCGAGGAGTCCCAGCAAATGCAACTTTTAGAAACAACTTAGATGATTTAAAATTGTTTCCAGGCATTCCCAACAGGACATAAAGATAGCTACAGTTTTCTCATTGCTAGGGTGGCAAACAGCTTAGTTTCTTGAGTTCACCTTCAATGCCTTATATTCCCCTTATAAATCCCAGGAACTCTTGCAGAAGACGCTGGTTCCTCTCCCTTTGTCTGCTGGGCCTTTCAGCCTTCTCTTGCCCCTCTTTTTCTCTGTGAGTCAGCCAGTGTCTCTCCTCTGTGTCTGCCTAGGCCGTTCATTTCCCTTACTTAATCACACCTACCTCTGCCCCCACGTCCATTTCCCTAGGGCCGCAGGCCTCGGGGAGTGAGCTGAAGCAAACCAAGGCAAAATCAAGAAGTAAAGGAAGTAAAAACGTGAGTTTGGTACAGTGCCCAGTGTTGGCATGTCCAGGCCGTCTGCCGTGGGTGGGGAGGGCTGCTGGTGGACAGGGCCCCGAGCTCACCAGGCCACCTAAAACTGATTCCCCCAAAATTCAGCCAAGGGGAAACCACGCTGGCCGAGCTCTGATTGATTGGGCCAAAGGAAACTATGCCCACTCTGGCTCTTCTCCCCAAGAATTCTTAAGTACTTGACCCCGGTTTCTCTACATTCCAAAAGTCACATTTTTCTTCTATCAAAAACTGAGAGATGTGGCCACACATAGAGCAGGGATCACATCTAGGTTATAGCCTTGGAAACTCAACCCGATTTCTTCTCATCCCTCTTCATCTTCCAACCTGCCACAGTCAAACAATCTATGACTCAAACTATTATTTAACCATGAAAAAAGACAAACCAGGAAACTAGAGGCTGAATGACTTAAAATTTATTCCATTCAACTGAGCTAATCTCCTGAGAAGGGTGTGTATAGTGAGAAGTCAGGCTCTATCTCTGGAAGATGTGAACATGGCAGGGAAAAGTACACGGTGATTGAAGGTCCCAACCTGTTGAGATTTGCCCTCAAAAGGGTAAGTGCCTGGTCCTGGGCCACACAACTGAGCAGTCTGCCAAACCAGTCTTAACACTTGGGAACCAATGAAGAGTAGCCCAGGTTCAAGGTTGACCGCAGTCAAATCCCAGCACTGTCACTGCCTAGGCAAACAAGGGACTTACCTGTCTCCTGTGGTCTCCTCCGCTAGGAAATGGCAGGGACAGCAACCCCCATCTCCTGGGGCTGTGGCCACGAGGACAGATGAGCAAGGCGCTTGGCACATGTGACCAGCTCCCCCTCCCTAAAAGCACCCCTAGTCAACTGTTGCTGTGTGTTCAGCAGCAAATTGGCAAGACCAAGGAAGAAGGCCGGAGGCCCCACAAAGTGGGGTTCCACGGAGTCACTGGAACACAGTCAAGTATCCTGAGCAAGAGAGGAGAGGGTCCCAGAGGAGGCCCAGGCAGCTGGCGGGTGGAGCACTGCGCAGAGAGCCAAGGACAGCCACTCACAGCGTGGGTGGGAGGACGCAGGGGGCTGTGCTCCAGTCCTCCCGCATTAGCTCAACTCGGCTACATCCCCACCCTTGCATGTGTTCATCCTTCCGTGAACCCCAGCACGTAGTTACCTGGCACCCACTACGTGCACAGCCCCGGCCAGGCCGAGGGTGGCAGGGGGAGCAAGCTTACGCGGGGATCACGAGCCTCAGAAACTTACTAACTGGGCATTTCCATCCAAGTTCAGAGATCTGTCCTTTTAGGAGCTAGAGTGTAAGGATATGACCAAATGCTGAGAAATTCTTATTTCAGGGCCAATTTTCTTTCTTAAAGTAGAAAAGCAAAGAGTTCAAAAATGTTCTAGAAATGGGAACACTCAATCTTGTTAACATGTAAGGGGTATTGTTAATTTTTAGGTGAAATAAAGACAGTGTGGCTAAATTTAACAAGCTCCCCCCCTTTTCTTAGAGATACGTGATGAAATGCTGCAGATGAGACGGTATGCCCTGTGATACAGGATTTACTTCAATGTGATGTGGGAGGTGGGGAGGCAGTTGGTGGTGTCAGTGGACAAGCTTGGCCAAGAGTTGGTGACGTTGGTGATGGGTACGTGAGGCTTCATCGTACTCCTATGTCTCCTCCTGTATATGTTTGAAATTTTCCATAATCAAATGTCTGAAGTTCATAAAAGCTGAAATGTTTTTAACTCGGAGATTTGCGTCTTATTGTTCTTATAACATGATATTTACTTCCTGAGGACATGCGCTCTTGGACAGGAGACGAAGCTGTGGGACACCTGCCAGGAGTGGGGAGAGCTGGAGAAGAGGCGGGAAGACCACCACCCAGGAGGCAGGAAAGTGCCCCAAACCCTCCTCCCCCCACACACATGAGAACCAAGAGTGCCTGCCATCCCGTCCCCCAGGGCCTCACAGGCTGGGGAGAAACAGTCGAAGAGACTGGTGTTCATTTGGCACTGCTTTTAAACTCAGTGAAAATGATCCTTAAGTTGGTTCCAGTGTATTTTGAAGTAAAGTGAATTATTTTTTCCAGCAGAGAGAGATTATAGCAGAGTGGGCAACCTCTCTAACCTCAAATGGAAAATGGGGACTACCACACGTGCTCCGTTTCCTAGAATGTGAGGCTAAATGAGATTAAGGTACATGAAGTGTTTTAGCACAAGTGAGCGCTGATAAAGGATGGGTCTGAGTTGAGGGGCTGTCGGCAAACATCAGCCCCTTAGCCTCTCGGGGCCACAGTGGAGGCACCCCATCTTAGGTGTTCTGTTTGAATGGCAGCAGCCTCACGTAAACATCGAAATTAGATAAAAGTCAAGGTACACATACTCTGAGACCTCTTTGGGCCAGGAATCTTCCTGGGTGTCACAGAAGCCACTACTGTCCTCTCCCTCTCCAGAAGGGCCACCCTGCTCCGGGAAGAACAGGCCACTTTGGATGGAGCCCCCACTTTCTCTCTAGTTGAAGAATGAGTTGAAAAATGAGAAATAGGGCACTCTCCACTCAGGCCGGGGCTTCGAATGGCAAACGGCATCCTAAGAAAGCAGATGTTCAGCAGATCCTCTCATTCCCAAAGACAGGGGCAAGGAGTTCAGGGTGCACAGATGGACAGCAGGCCCTGTGCTTAGCAGCACTCCCCTACAGGGAGCTTCTGGAGCCTTCTCCAGCTGAGTTACAGGCAAGGGGTCATAAAGGCCTCCAGACCCCCAGGGGGCAGCAGAACACACACTCCCACGTGAAGAGGGACAGGGATGAGGTGCTAAATGTCTGGGCAAGGGGAGTGGACCACTGACCCCTTCCCAAGGACAAATCTAAGTAGCCATGGCATCCGAAGGCTCGGATCCCAGGAGAGCCTGGTGGCTCACAGGGACACAGCAGAAGGCAGTCCTGTGGCTCAGAAACAGCCACCCCAAGTGTTTAGATTCTTGCTCTATGCCTCTTGCCAAGCGATGGAAGTGTTTGTCCCATCCCAACCTGCTCCACGCCCTCACCTCTCCTTCACACCGCCGGGCGTCCACCAGCTGCATGTCCTTTGCCCCTTCTCCCCTAAGAAGGAACAGAACAGAGGGAGGCATCTCTACACAAAATTTGAACACTCTCAAAAGATTGTTGGGCTTTGGAAATATTGAAATGCGTTCACGGGATTATTCTAAGCTCTCTGAGGGTGCCCCTGCTCCAGAGAAAAGAGCAATCTCCATTGGGAGACCTCGAGGGCCAGGGCTGAGAGCATAGGCTTCAGAGCCACGATGCCTTAGTTCGAATCCCAGCTCCACTTCTTACAAGCGCCATAACAATGGACACCGTGCTTAGCCTTCCAGGCCTCGGTCTTCTCTGTGAAATGAGGATAACAAGTGGGTCTCTAGGGCAGAGCTGGGGCTTGCAATGATGGCCAAACAGAAACCATCCTCAGTAAATATTAGCGAGGGTTCTTCCTCAGCCCACTGGGGAGGCACTACTAACAATCCCACGTCCCCTGGAAGAAATAACTGTGATACGAGGTGGGAAGGTATTTGAAGGAAGCCTGAAGTCTTCATAAAAAGCAGCTTGGGACATGCACAGAGTATGGTTCTCAACGCCAGTCAGAAGTCCTAAATGTCTGTGCTTCCTTCCATCAGAATGTGCCTACTGGAGACCGCCAGACTCCAGAGGCTGCAGGGAGCAGAGGCCCTGAGGCTGGAGTAGACATGATACCTAGCCTTGTGCTGGAAGGGTAAAGAAGGAAAGGAATGCGGCCTGGGGGTGCAGCCCTCCTGCGGCCACTTGGGCTTCCGTGCTGGACAAGCAGAAGACATCAGTCACCTCGAGGCAGGGATTGTTAACCTGATCAGCCAGAGCCCAAGAGGCAGGCTGGCTGCCCTGTTGGGGACAGGCCCCCATGGACAGGCCTGGGGAGAGCCAGCCTTGCCGAGGCCAGACCTGCGCCAGAGGGTTGGGCTTCCCTGGAATGGGAAGGAAAGAGTTAAACCAACTTGGCTTCGGGAGGGTGCTCTGCTATCAACAGTGAGCCAAGGGAGGGAGGGAGCTGACACAGGATGTGGCCAGGGCTCGAGCTGTCTGATTATTAACTTCACTTTTATTTGGAGGGGGATTCGATTCTCTGTTTTACTTCCCATCAAGGAAGTGAAAGCCCAGGTCTCAGAGGGGCCTGGTTTCAAATTGTTTTGTCACAGCTCATTCATTTTTCCTCTTAAATAAATAAACAAAACCACCTCTTTGTTTTCCCCTTAATGAGCATTCAGCAAATCATCTGTGGGTGAGGCATGAAAGGGGTTTTCTGGAGCCCTTCATGAAGCACTTTGGTTTATTCTTTCTAAAAGGAAAAAGGATTCTTCCTTTGGCTCCAGCCTCCTCCAAGACTCTCCAGGCACCTTCTTTTCTGCCTCCTCTGGAGATCTCAGCCTGAAATCATGACCTCAAGTCCAGCTTAGACCTTCCTTGGCTGGTCCCTAGGATCTCTTCTGCAGACTGGCATCCCTCATCACAGGCTCCCACCCCAAGGCCACACAGAGGGAGCAGCATCCCAGGACTCAGTGGTTAGTCTTCTTGGTCAAGCTCGGACCCATGGCATTCATTCTTATGGCACCCTGACATTTCTACTAAAAATAACTTAAAGCAATTAGAAACACCAAAGGATTCCATTACAGGGCTTAAGAAAACACCATTATATGTTGTCCCTTTGCCCAAGGTTCAGAATGTTTGGGAATTTTGTTTCCAACACCAAAACCCATTTGATAATTTCATGACTCTCAACAACCCTTTCCTGAATGACCTACATGTGTGAGGCGCCAATGGGAAAATAAAGACCACCATCTCATGGCCCCTCCCCTCCCGGTGCGCACGAGTCAGTGGGGGAAGACACAGAGGAAAACAGGAGAGTCCTGTTAGCAAAGGCTAGTGGTACCATAGGTGAGCAGAGGAGGGGAGAGACAGAGTCTGCTGGCAACAAAGGGAAGGAAACTGAGGAAGGCTTACTGCTGGAGGTGATATTTAAGCTGGATCTTGAAGGACTGGCAATATTAAGAATATTCTAGAAGCTGGAAAGTACCAAATGACAGAGAGACAGTATGGATATGTGACCAGGTCAGACAGACTACAACAGGCGTGGTGTGGCCTGACGGGCCTGTGGCTCCTCAAGTGGCATTCAGAATGGCACTGAAAGTCCTCATGGTGAAGAGGACTGAGAGGAAACTGCCACTCAGACGCAGCGCTTGGCTGCCAGTCCTTGACCCTTGGCTTGGACACCGGTGTGGCCTGGGAAGGAGTAGCACTTCATGCTGTGAGAAACAAGATACCACACTTGGATACACACTCGTCTCAGATCCTGACTCCGGACCAACGCCCGATGCCCAGGAGGAGCCACTTTACGGCCTCTGACTCTATGCTCTTGGAGCACCGGGCAAGAAAGGGGGTGCCCGGCAACAAACCCGGTTCACTTCCAAAAACTCGGGTTTTCCTTCTAGCTAATGGATGGGACTCCAAACACCCCTGGGGAAGCTGCCAGGGTCTCCCTCCCCCTTCCCCTGGCACGGGGGGGGGGGGGGGGGCCTCCGGCCCCCAGGTCCCCCCCTCCCCCGCCCCGCCCAGCCCCCGAACCCCGGAACACCGCCCCCCCACCCCAGGCTGAGCCACCGCCACCGCCCGAGGCCACGAGGGGGTTAAGCGGCCGCCAAGATGGCCGACTTGTTTTGCACTTCGGAGGGGTCACGCGGGAGGCTGCCCTTTGCCTTGGGGAGGCTGTCAAGGTCCCGCCGCCCTCTCTGGCGCGGTGCCCCAGGCGGCCTGACGGTATCTCCTCCCCTGCGCGTCCTGCAGTCCCGCCGAACCTTCCAGCTCCAAGGCGAGCCAGACTGGCCACCGGGCCGGCCTTGGACGGCGAGGCAGGGAGGGCCGTCGGGGAGACAGGGGTCAGGGGGGCGCGCGGCTGCGCCCCTCGCTCGAAAGGACACCGGTGGGGGCGGCGGGAGCGAGGCCGCTGGCTCCCCTGCCGCCTTTCCCCGGCTCTGGGCTGAAGCCGCCCCAGCTGGTCCCGGGCTGGCCTCCGAGGGCTGCTCCGGCTCCCGCCCGCAGCCTTCGCGGGGGCGCCGTGAACGTGGCCGCACTGCCCTCCAGTGGCCAGCCCGCCGAACGACGCGCGGGGCCCGCGTCCACCCGCGGCCCGCCTCCTCTGACTAGGGCTGCCCCTTGGGCGGCCTTTGAACACGTGGCCCCGTTCCGCTCACAGGCGGTCCCCGCTGCCGCCGCTAGCCACGTGCACGCCGATGGAAGAGCAGGGGACTTGCTTCCTGGGCTGGACTAACCAGTGGTTCTCAGACTTCACCGTGCCCCACGATGCCCCGGGCAGTTGCTTCAAGCCCGCCATTGCTACGTCCCACACTCAAGGGCAGATAATTTCCATTTCTGACAAGTGTTCAGGGCTGCTGTCGCTACTGGTCCTGGGACCACATTTACAGAACAAGGGGCTCAGTTTGTTCATCCTATCCTGGGGATTCTGGCGGCGCCCCTTGAATATATCATGCACCTGGCAGGCACTAAGGACAAGAAGCAACCATGACCAGGTTTGCAGCCTTGTGGGGCTTTCTGTAACGGAAGAGATGGACTCGTTTTAAACAAATAATCTCACAAATAAATATAAGATTCCATTCAAAACTTTTTCGAGTTCCTGTGAAGGGAAAGACTAAGGTGCTCCAAGAGCATATACCTACATGGGAAACTCCTTTCAGTTTGGGATGGGCTGTTGGAGAAGGCCTCTCTGAGGACACCCTTGAGCTGAGGCCAGAAGGAGGAGGGGAGAGGCCTGGGGAGGAAAGGAGGGAGGGTGAGGCGGCAGGTAGAGCAGGGAGAAGCTGTGGAAGCCAAGGGAGGTGCAGAAACTGGAGGGGCAGAGCTGGGGGGCAGGCAGAGGGTCACAGCCCCCTCCGTCTGCCTCTTCAGAAGAGTCAACACTCAGAGGAGAGAAGGTGGATAGTGAGTGTTTAGTCACCCCCTCAGCACCCAAGAATGGTGTCCCACTTGCGGGAACCTTAGCCCTTATTAGCACAGTACTTCATGTGGAATAAACACTCGGTAATGGCAGCTATAACGCTCAGTAAATGGACTGTGGCCCACTGACTTGTTGCTGCCTGAACCAGATTTGCTTCGGCCCCTTCCCAAGGTCCATTTGATGGACCCAGGTTCACGCAACAATGGGGAGAAGACATGGTGTATCATCTACCCCTCTGTACATTCCACATTTCATCTCCCTACTGTGAGTCCAGGACACAGCCATTGCTCCAATGAACATTTTTCAGTGACCACTGTGGATCTGAACTAAAGCCCCTCCGGTGATGTGTCAGCCACGCCGCAAGAGGGAGGAGGCCTGCCCTGGACCGTCCTGCTGCTCCAAGTACCTTGCCGGGCACCCCCCACCCCCAGTCTCAGTCCCTAGCCTGAAGCATGAACCCCCATCCCACCCACATGTCCCTCGGGCAGCTCCTTGTTTGGAGGCCACGCTGGGTCCCACAGAATGGAAGCCAGGCATTCGGTTGTGAGGACGCTTTTTACTTGCTGTCAGTGGGCTAAAGGGAGCAGGAGGGATAATGTGCAACCCTTCTACACTCCTCTTCACTCCTCCTGCTGTGAGGATGTGGCATCTTCCCATCAGGTCTGTCCCCCCCCCACCCCCGCACAGTCTGCTCTCCCCTGTTTTCTCATATGAAAAATGGGGGGTGGGGAGGAGGTATAGGAGGCAAGCTCCCAGACGTCTTGTTGTAAGCCCTGCCTGCCCGCACACTGTTGGAGGATGGATGAGTAGACGCCTCTGCTCAGTGACCCTACAAAGATGCAAGGAAGTTCCCTGGTGTAATAGCCTCGAGGGGAGGGAGGAAGGAGCACCTGAAAAGCTACAAGCAGCTTTAGCCTCAAACCAATTTGGTTCAAGTACTAGCCCTGCTCCCAACTCACTGTGTGATCTCCAGCCAGTGGCTTGACCTCTCTGGGCCTTGGCTTCCTCTTTTGGGAAATGAAGGTCACACAGTACCTGCCTCATAGGGTTGTTCTGAAGATGAATGGTACCAGCTGCCATTTACCAAGTGTTTATTCCACGCGAAGCACTGTGCTAATAAGGGCTTCTCGACAATTCCACAACGTCCTGCATGAAGCACCAGCCACCGTGACACAAGGAGGAAGGTTTGATAATGGGAGTCCCGCGGCCCTTGTGTCGCCATGCTTGGAGCACGTGGCTACATTCCATAGACGAAGAGGCTCAGCCAGCCCCTGGAATGCGGTAAGCACTCAGGAAATGGTGGCCTTCGTTTTCAGCTAGAGAGAGGGGGCCCTTACAAAGAGGTCCTGCTGCAAAGAGAAACACAGAGGGGTAAGTGGCACACGCAGTGGTGCGCCCACTTCTCCCGGGGGAGGGCCAGCCCCAGCCCTCGTGAGCCAATGCCCCCGCTGGGACGTCAGCTCTTACTCACTCTTCCCAGAGAGGAGCTAATTAGGCTCCCCACAGCCAGGAGCTCCCCAGATGAAAGGTGCTGAATACAAGCGCAAGGCGTGACCCCGTATTTATAACTGAGGTTCCCTCGGGTGAGGAAGGCCTGGGGGTGGAGAGACAGGCCAGATCGGCCTCGCCTTCTTTATGACAGAGGTTCTCAGGGAAGGTAGCTGGGCTGAGGCAGTTGTGAGCCTGAGAAAAAGGCTCCAGGGCGGTAAGTGTGGGGCCGCCCAGGTCCTGGAGTGGGAGGTGCCGGTTGGCCGGGGGAGTCTGAGTGCTCCAGGCCCAAGGCTGCCTTCTAGACCAGGAGCTCTGTGGGCAGGAGACGGCCCAGGGGAGGGTGGGTCACGGTGAGGACTCTGATGCCAGGCTGCGGGGTAGAAATCCCAGCTCCGTGGTGGCTGTCCTGGGTCCCAGAGCCTCAGCTCCCTCATCGGCCACGTCGGCATAATGACAGCCCGGACCGCACAGCTGTTTGCTGACAGTACTCAGGACAGGCAGCCACTGTGTAGAGAGGAGGACTCGTGTATTTGTTCAGTCAACCTACATCCAGCACCTACCGAGGCAATGGGCGCTGGAAATAGTTATGGACAAAACAGATCGAGTATCTCCTCCTGTGGAACTTGCCTTTAAAAAAAAGATTTTGTTTATTTATTTCGGAAAGAGGGAGAGAGAGAGAGAGAGTGAGAGAGCAGGAGCAGGGGGAGGGGCCAAGGGAGAGGGAGAAGCAGACTCCCCGCTGAGCAGGACCCCAGGATCATGACCTGAGCTGAAGGCAGATGCTTAACCCACTGAGCGGCCAAGGCGCCTGGGAACTTGCTTTCTGTGTGAAAGACACGTAATAAACACAAGAACCAAGAGAATCCTGACACATTGCCCGGTAGTGGTGTGCACCATGAAGAAGGCGGGAGTTGGGACATAGAGCTGTGATGCAGGTGACGTGTCACGTGCAGGGGTCACATACACTCTCTTAGGCAGGCAGAGGCAGGCATGAGCAGATTACGAAATGGGCCGGGATTGGAGGGCCAACCCAAAGCTCCTCGGCAAACTGGAGGCTGGAGCCAGGGTCCACAACTGGCCAAGCAGCCAGCGAAGTCCCCCTGTCCCCTGGCTGCAGGGATCTGCCGGCCTATGCCCTCATCCCCACCTTGGCCTCTGTGTTGGACCCCAGAGTTTAGGGCAGAGCCAGGAAGGGAACCTGCGTGGCTGCCGGTGGGGGGTGGGGGTAGGGGTGGGGGTGGAAGATGCAGCTATTTTTTTCATCCATCCAGCCGGGGCCTCACAGGCCCTGTCTCCCCGGAGGCTCCCAACCAACTAGTGAGGTCAGTAGCAATGCCATCGCCATCGCTGTTATTGAGGCGACATTTACATGACAGAAAAGGAATCTTTTTAAAGCGAACAATTCAGTGGCACTTAGCACACGCACAACATTGTGCAACCGCACCAATGTCTGTCCAGTTGTGAAACATTTTCACCCCAAAAAGAGACTCACATCCAGGAAGCCATTGCTCCCCATTCCCCCCCTCCCCACCAGCCCCTGGAAATCACCAGTCTGCTTTCTGTCTGTCTGGATTGCCTCTTCTGATATTTCCTATAGCCTTCTGCCTTCGCATCTGCCTTCTTTCACTTAGCACATTTTCAAGGTTACTCCACATCTTGGCACGGCTTGGTATCCCATTTCTTTTTATGGCTGAATAATGCTCCATTGTATGGAAGCACCTCCATTTCACAGATGAGGACACAGACTCGGGGCAAACAAGCAACACCCAGAGGTCACAGCCAGTCCATGGCCAAGCAGGGTGTGATCCCAGCCTGAGCCCCACGGTGGAAACGTGACAAGTGAGCATGCCTGTTCCCTGGAGGGCCCCATCCTGACACCGCTGCTCTAGAGGTGGGCCGCCGCTGCGGACAAACACCTTCTCCCCCAGCTGTCACCTGGCCTCTTCTTAGTACTGGCTCCCTGGTGGGGCAAGGTGGCCTCCCAGTCACCCTGCTCCGGGCCTGACCAGAAGTGGCTAAAGAGGCCACCTCCTCCGGGGAAATTCCAGCTCCTGGCCAACCTCCTGGGGTTCAAGTCCTCCCTCTCAACTGGGTATGAGGCTGGGTGGTGCCTCAGCCCTGGAGCTAGCCTGCTGGGCAGGCCAGGTCCTGAGCGTTGGCCCCAGCGGTCCCCAGGGCTGAGCTGCCAGGTCCATCCAGCAAGTGAGCAGATGCCTCACTGGGCAAGTGTTTATTAGGCGTCCATTGTATGCCAGGTGCCATGCAGTCCCCACCTTCACAGCACTCCTATCCTGAAGAGGGTGCCAACCCCCAAGTAGGAAATGGGTGTTAGGATGCAGGAACAGGGCATAGGAAACCCCTGACCTCACTCACACATGCCAGGCTTCCCAGCTCAGCACAGGCAGAAGGCCCAGGGCGGGCAGTGCACAGGACTCTGGGACACCCACCTGGGGAGCCCACCTTGCCCCTTCAGGGCCCAGGCAAGACATGGTATTCACTGTCCCTTTACCCCGTTCTAATCTCGAGCCTGCCTAACAGCCATTCATTTCACTCATTCAGCCTGAGTCAGTCGCTGGACTAAGCAACAAGGAAACACAGGTTTAAAGGAAAAAAGGTCCCTGTCCTTTAGAAACTTAGAACTGAGTGAACTAGGGACGCCTGGGTGAAGCGTACCGAGTCTCGATTTTGGCTCAGGTCATGATCTCACGGTCGTGGGATCCACCCCCACATGGGGTTCTATGCTCAGCACGGAGTCTGCTTGAGAAGTTCCCTCTCCCACTGCCCCTCCCCCTAATCTAATTAAATAAATAAAATCGTTTTAAAAATTGAGTGAATTAATCAAACTAACATTGACTTCATGGCCAGGGAGTCCAGAGGTGGGGCCCCAACCCCACAGGCAGCTGCAGCTGAAGTGTGGGGGCGCATCTGCTTGGGTGGGTCCCGCAGCTGAGCCCAAGGCCGGTCCATTCGGTAAATCAGTCTGAAAACATGGGCCGGAGGGCTTCGGCTCCTTCACCACCACCCCCGACACCCCCATCCAGATACAGGAGGCTTCTTCCCTGGAGGTGCCCCTGCGGACTGGCTGAGGGGAGGGTAGGATCCCTCCGAGCCCTAACAGGACAACTTAGGCTCCAAGAGGCAGCTGTCAGGGCACTGGGCTGAGTCAAACGGCCCACGGCCACCCAGGCTGGAACGTTGCCACTGCTCACAGCGGCGTCCCCTGATGCCAGAGCACCTCCTGGGTGCCAGGCTCATTCTCCGCTCAGCACAACACAGACATTTCTTCGTCTTTCTACCCCCGACTCAAGAGAGGGAGCTGGGGGAGGGGCAGAGGGAGAAAGAGATTCCTAAGCAGATTCCACACCCAGTGAGGAGCCCCCCTCAGGGCTCGATCTCACAACCCTAAGATCATGACCTGGGCTGAAATCAAGAGTCAGACACTTCACCAACTGAGCCACTCCGGCGCCCCTGGCAGGCATTTCTTGAACGACTGAGATTTTTACCAGTAATTTACTCAGTGTCACCGGGCCAGCAGAGGATTTGCATTCTTGTCTTTCCCACTCCGAAGTCCACAGCCCGCAGTTCTGCAGGTTTCCACCAGCCGAGGCTAGCAAGCCACACTCCCCCACATGCTGTGCAGAACCCTGGCCAGGCTGTCTAGGGGAGGTGGTGAAGACACCCACAGAGCACCCCTTCAGCCGGCCCTCCCCCCTCTCCCGCCCCAGCTGACCCTTCCAGCTCAGCCCGTTCTTCTGCAGCCCGGAAGCATCCTCTGCCCCCGAGGAGCCCCCAGAACGGCTGAAGGGAACAGTCCACATGGGCCTGAGGAGGGGATCCAGGTGGGAGCTAACCAGGTCCTGGCCAGGCATGGACCTCAGACAGAAGGGAAAATGACCCTTCAAGGGGTCTGATGCTCGAGGCCTGTCCCCCCTGCCCCCACAGCTGTCATGGAGAACTTGTTTGCAAAAAGAGAAGCAGCAAGCTGGATGTCCCAGGTGTGTTGGCTGACCTGATGAAACCCCAGAGCGCCCCGTGGGCGAGAAGGCAGAGGGAAGGGTGCGTGGGAAGGCAGTGATTACCGCCTTCCATTTCAGGGCTGGGTGTGGGGGCCACCTGCCCAAGGAACACAGCCTGGCTAAGAGGCAGGGATGAGACGGGGTAGCCACGGGGAAGTGGGCCAAGTGCGGTCCCCGCGACCAGGACATGGCCACTGAGAGGCCCGGTAACCACAGCTCCTGGCCTCTGGTAAAAAGTACTTTAATTAATCCTGAAGCCAATCTTCACACCCACCCTGGGAGAATGAAGGTGCATGGGGTCTCTGTTTCACAGATGAGGAGACTCGTACTCAGAAATTTGAGAATGTGCCCATAGTCACGTGGCCAGGAAACCCTACTATCAGGATTCCCATCTGATCCCTCTGACCCCTGGGGGCTCTGCCCTTTACTACTCAGCACTTCCTTGCTGGCTCTTCCCAGCCCTGGACCAGCACCTGAAGTGTTCAGACAGACCGTCCCTGGCTGAGGCAGGGAGTGCACAAGCAAGGAGGCAAGTGGACAAGCATGAGGGCGAGTGAGTAGAAAAGCGGGCCCACAGCCCCCAGTTAGTGAGCAAGTGGATAGGTGGCTGAGTAAGGGGGCCAGTGGTTGGGAGAGGGGAGCCGTGCACAAGCGGATGAGTAAACCAGGGGTTGGATGGTTAATGGCTCAGCTGGAGGGAAAAGCAGTTACGGCTCTGTCACATGGCCTCTGGGAGAGAGGAAGGAATGTGGCTTCTGAGAAACTGGGTGGCCCATTACGTGCTGGCTCACCATGAATTCCCCTCAGGTCTCCTTCCCTAGACAGCATGTCTCCAGAACAAGGGGTTCTGCCTGCCAGACACATGAACACTCGATGACCAAGTCACAGGCTGGCCTGGTCAATCATCGACGGGCCATTGAGAACTGGATTGCTTAAGAGAACTCTGGGACAGGAGGCATCGACCTGCCCACCCCTGCTGGGAGGGAAAGCGGAGCAAGAGATCCATTGGCCCTGCCTGAGGTGGAAGTGGGGGTGGGAGGCCAAGAGGCCTCACCGCTGCCCTGTACAGGCAGGTAGGCCTGGCCAGGACAGCACTGCTAGCCACTGGCCCCTGGCCTCTGGGGTCAGTGCCCCGACCTGTTTGCCTAAAGGGGTGGGTTTGAGCTGGCGTGGAACTGGCTTAGCAAGGGCTCACTGCCATGGCCAAGGAGAGCCAAGGGCCCCTCTTTCTGGGATAAGCCCCACTTGGGCTCTGGACTTGGGGGGGCAGCCTAGATGGTGCCAGGAACAGGGATAATGTGCCAGAAAGGAAGTGCGGATGAGGCTGTTGCTCTGATGTGGGGCTGTGTATCTTAGAGCTAGAGGGAGGGGCACCCGGGGGTCTATGAACTCACCCCCAACACCTTCCATGAAGCACAAAGGTTAAGTAACTGGACCAAGTCAAGGGCTATTCTACGCATTTAAGGTGTACAGAGGGACTCCCCACTGCCACCCCCAGCCAACTATCTGGGGGAGACGGAAGTAAGCAAGGGCCAGGTGGAAGCCCAAGGATCTCTGGAGAAAAAGTGCCAAATACTCCTCAGCTTTGGGACTGAGGAAGCCAAGAGGAGACCCAGAGTCATGCCCGGTCAGGCACAGCCCTGCCCCGCCATGAGTTGTTATTCCCTACCCCCAACAGGGTGTGTGTGGGGGTATGTGACACACGGTCCAGAGAGGTGACAGGGGTGTGAAGGGTGGGGGAGGGTGCCCAGAAAGCTGCTCAACAGCTTGGCTCCCTCCCCTGTGCCCTCGGGCCCTGCATGAACCCCTGTCCCAAGGAAACTTTCAAGGGGAACAGAGGCCAACACTGCCCTCCCTGGCCTTCCTGGGCAGGGTCCCATGGGCTACTTAGTCCCCTATCCCCAAACGGGAACATTCTGGAGACTACACTCCACCCTCGAAAATGCCACAGAGAACAGTCTGGACACAGAGCAGGGCAGCCATGGGTAGCCGGGCCAGGGACTTCCCAGTCTCAGCACAGGCCCCGAGGAGGCGGCGAGCGCCCTCTGGTGGCTCCTCTGTGGCACAGGCGCATAGAGCTGCGCTCCCCAGACCAGGCTCCTGGAAGCGCCCCTTCAAGGCAGCTTCCTACAGTGTGGCTCCAGGAGCATCTTCTAAGCAACCAGCAACTGCCTCAAACCAAACCAGAAAGTGATACGACTCACACCAAAGGGTCACTGTGAGGACCGCGCAAGCACCTGCTGCCCTCTTAGCATACGATTCTGCAAATAATCATACCACCAACAGTAAAAGCTGTTTGAATCCTCACGACGACCCGGCCGAGGTAGGTGTTATTTCTCGTGTCCGGATGAAATGAGGACTTGCACAAGAGCGCACAGATAGTATCTGGCAGAATGTGGATTTGAGCCCACATGTGAAACCAAACTTGTACTGTTTTAGGCGTTCCACTGTGACCACTCAGATCTTAACCAGAGAGGCCATTTCCTGCCAAGGAGTAGCTTTTTCTCTCCTGCTCCCAAGAGAGACTGCACTTTTGGGGAAAAGGCAGAGAAATGGTCCTTCCTCCTGTCGTGGTTAAAGGGTCAATGATAAACCTTCGCTTATCTTGCTATGCTTTACAAAGGACTTTCACCTGTGTTCTCTCTGTTCCCTATTCGCACCCGCCCTGTGAGGGAGGGGTCCGTGGTACCACACAATGAGCAACCCCAAAGCGGTCCACTCGGCTTCCAGCCCCACACCCACACAAGCCTAGCCTGGGGCCAAACCCAATAGCTGAGATTCCTGTAAAGATCCACTCACAGAAAATATTTGCAAAACATATCTGACAAGGGACTAGTATCCAGGACATAGAAATAACTCCTATTACTCTGTCCTGAAAAGACAAATAACCCCACTTTTAAAGAGGCAAAAGATTTAAACAAAAGATTTCAAAAGAAGATATGCAAATGGCCAATAAGCATATAAAAGAAGATAATCATCATTATTAGGCATCATTAGGAAGCACAAAGTAAAACCACAGTAAGATACCCTTCCACACTCATCAAAATGGCAAAAAATGAAAAGACTGGGGGCTCCTGGATGGCTCAGTTGGTTAAGCGTCTGCCTTCCCCTCAGGTCATGATCCCAGGAAGCCTGCTTCTCCCTCTCCCTCTGCCCTCCCCACTATTCTGCTCCCTCTCACACACTCTATCTCTCTCTCAAATAAATAAATAAAACCTTTTAAAAAAGAAAAAAAATAATAAAAGCCCGACAAAACCAAATGCTCGCAAGAATGTTGACTGGAACATTCATACATTGTTGATAAAAGCATAAAATGATACAACCACTCTGGAAAAGGTTCAGAGGTTTCTTTTAAAACTAAACCTTCACCTCCTCTATAACCTAGCAATTCCACCTCATAGGTATTTACCCAAGAGAAATGAAGACATATGTTCAAGAAAAGACTCGTACAGGAATGTTCCTGGCAGCCTTCCTCCTAAGAACCCCAAATCGGAAACAACCTGGTGGGCAAACAGACGCTGGCGTGTGGAGACAACACAGCTGCACCGGGAAAAGGGACCAATCACAGATACACGCGATGCCACGGACCATGGATGTGTCAGAAACATTAGGACGAGTGAAAGAAGTGTTGCCAACAAAACCTACCGTGTAGTTCTAACTTACATGGCGTCCTAAAACTGGCAAAATAACCTCTGGTGGGAAAGCAAGCAGAACGCCAGGGACTGATTGGGAAGAGGCCTGGGGGAACTTGCTGGTTGCTGGTAATACATCTTGATTGGAGCCTGGTTTGGTCGGCAGATGCACCTGTGACAGTTAATACACACATTTCCTGGTATGTAAGTTTTACCTCAAAGTTGGGGGGGGGGGCTGTAAACAAATACTGAGTCCTAATTAACAACGTGCATGTGGAAGTATTCAGGGGCAAGTGCACTGATTGGTCCCAACCTGCCTCTCCCGTCTTCTCTCTGCCCCACCAAACTAGTTTCCCCCAAGAGTCGTGGCTCGGAGGATGCTTCGCAGATGCCAACACGCAAACAAACCATCTGCGGGGCCTGAAAACAGAACACTCTGAGTCAGAAGGCCTGGGCTGGGGCCCAAGAGTGTGTATTTCTAACGAGCTCCAGGCGCTGCCGCGGCCGGTCTTCAGGATGCTCCGACAGGAGCGAGGACTTCAGACTATTCCCTTCGGATAAAGGTAATTCATATCGGGACCCAAAAAATGGCCGCGGACCCCCCCTCCCCACCCCGGTGCCTGGGCCCATGTCACCGGTCTAAACCTACGTCAGGCGGCACTGAACCGGAAGTGCGTCACTGTCAGGAAACCTAACGCACCAATCACAATCCTCCAACTCAGGGGTGGCTGGCTGACCTCACCCTGGAAAATAGGGCCCGCCTGATTTTAAGGGAATCCCCGGACTCAGCCAGTCACGCGGTGTTTCCATGAAAACCTCTTGCCCCACATCCCTCAGAAAGCCTGCCTCACGTTTGTGAGGCTCTGTACTCCCCCATCCATGGACTGTTTTCCCTCAAATAAAAGACACCAAACACATTACTAAATTGTTTACCTTTGTCATTTGACACTTCACCTCGGCCTTTGCTCACTTTGCCCACTGTTCCCTCACTTTCCAGTTTGCTCTGCCCCCCCCCCCCCCCCCCCCCCCCCGCCCCATGACCTTGTCCTGTCTATGCCTATCGGTTTCCTGGCTTTTCCCATCCTTGCCCTTCCAGCAGATGACAACTCATAGTGATGATGATGGGAAATGATAGCAACGACAACCATCTGAGACCTTATTAGGCGTTAGGGACAGTGTAACATGCTTTACAAGCATTATTTTGTGTTTAACCCTTTTAATCGCCCTATGAGGTTGATCCTAATATTGTTCCCATTTTACAGATGAGGAAACTGAGGTATAGAGAGGCTAAGTATTTGCCCAAAGTCACACAATCTTGGCCCTCTGGATGCTTCCTTTGGTTCTAATTACTGACAGCCCTAGTGACAAGTGGCCCACCCCCCACCCCTCACCCCCTCTTCCAAGCTCCCCACTCTCCCCCAATGATCGGTTAGTTGTAGCTGGCTCTCCTCCAGTTGTCCGGGCCTTTCTAGGTCATTCTCTCTGGTTCAGATCACTCCCTCCAGTCTTCTCTCCAATCTCAGGGTGTCCAGAGTCTCAGGCAACTGATCGGGGTCCCCTGACTGGGAGAAGACCCCACCAAATGCTGCTCTGCTCCCACCCCAAACTGCAGGCTCTGTGAGCGCAGGACCAGACCCACCGTGCCACAGCTGCTTCCCCGTGACATCTGACCACTACATATGGGGGTGGAGCTGGTCCCCATAGGCCTGAGCTGGGCTCAGGTGGGAGGCCCCTTCCCCACCCCAAGTAATCCTGCGGCTCCTCAGTATCTCTACCACCCTCCCACCAAAACCCAGAGGCTGGCAGGTTGGGGACTGATGTCCTCAGATTCGAGGCACTTCCCACCCCAAGCTCTAACCATGGTCCTGCAGTTCCCAGCCCTCCCCAGCACCCCCTCCCTTCCAAAGGCCTTTGGTGGTTTCTCTCCACCCCCCAAGACCGCTTAGGGAGGATATTTTACTTTCCCAGTCAAGCTCGGGGATGCAATTTCTCCTCCTAAGAGGTTAAGCTAATTGCTCTTCCCAGAAGAAAATCCTCCGAGGTTTTCCTTGTGGTGGGATAGGAGGTTTGAAAATTATACGTTCAGGGCAACATCAGGTTACTATATTAAGTCCAGTTTCACAGCAGGGTGGCCCCTGGGGAAGCACAGGCGCCATCTGCTGGCCTAAAGCAGGATCGCGGCAAGGTCCTCCCAGCCAGACTTCATTTCCCTCGTTTTAAAAGTCCCGTCACAACTGTGATGTCTAATTTATTATGTTAATTGTGTGCTTTCCGGGGATGGAGAGATTTAAACGGTGCCAGACACAAGCACATCAACTTTTATACATTAAATATCCACAGCTTTCTAATTACCAATCAGACCTCGGTAAAGCAGTGTTTTTAAAAAGTCCCAGGCACACAATTTATAAACCTTTGGCAATGAAAAGATTATGTTTTTGCATTCACACACATACAAATACGCTGACATCTAACTGATGATGATCCCTTTGCATATCAAATTAGTTATGCAGCTTTCAACCTAATAGATGGTCTTAAGGTCTTTTATTTATTTATTTATTTATTTTGAGATTTTATTTATTTGTCAGAGAGAGGGAACACAAGCAGAGGGAGCAGCAGGCAGAGAGAGAAGCAGCTTCCCCACTGAGCAAGAGGCCCCCATTTGAGACTTGATCCCAGGACACTTAACTGACTGAACCACCGAGGCATCCAATCTTAAGCTCATCTTCAAACAAATGGGTTTCTTAAACATTAAGGTGGGAACACAAATGAGAGGTAGTTTTCAGCCTATCAGGTTATAAAAGCACATACTCTTCAATACAGCAATCCCATTCCTGGTAATGAATCTTACAGACACATCCACATTCATGGGTACAAAGATAATGTTCAGGAGTTTCCCTCTGTAGCCTCATTAATAAAGCAACACACCGGGAAGTGTGGGATCTAATCCCAAAACTCACTCTCTTAAATTAAAAAAAAAAAAAATCTATTGTGCATTTTTCAAAGAAAACCGCTTTTCTCGGTGTCCAACTACCCAGAGTAAACCGAGGTCAGGGTTAGGGTTTCAGAGGTCACTGAAGAGGAGCTCCGTGAATGGGTCAGTAGGTTTTGGTGTGCAGATTTAACTTTCATACAGAAGAACAAGACAAAACTACCAACGATTCAACCAAGATATCTCAAAACAACAACAAAAAATTTTTGGAAACAAATTTTTGCTTCATTGCCATCAGCCTTACCTTAAAAGTGTGGCAAAAGGAAAGTCAAGTCATTGAGTTGGGCATTAAAAGAAAACATTTGACAGGACAGAGAACTGAAGGGACATGGGCCTGTATGGCACCAGCCTCAGAGACCAGTCCTGGAGCGCTACAGACCAAGGGAGCATGTGCTTGTTTCACTGTGTCCTAAACTTCTGCGTGCCTTAGCTGGGAGAAATCAGAGAGGCCTGTTAGCCTCCCAAAAGATAGGAGACCCATGTGGGCCCACATTCATGGCCCCTGGAGGACAGAAAGTCCAGGACACAGTCTGAGCCACTGTAGACCCTGACTTCCTTTCCCTTGAAACCGAAAGGACACACATACCCCAAGCCCCCAAGCACCAGCAGTGGGAGGGCAGCAGCCTATGCAAGGGAAAGAGAGGGCAAGAGGTTCAGAAACCACGTCTTCAGCCCAGCCAGAGACTGGGAGCTCAGGGAGGGGTTATGACATTCTACAATATTCCAGAGGCAGAAACGTCCAGAAGGATAAAAACCACAAATGAGAAGAAAAAAAAGAACTACAGCATATTGTCAGTGCTAAGATGCCCATTTTTTTCACATTTTATTATCTCTGAAATCTGGATGGGTCTTAACATTGACAGCAGATCGGTTAATATGACCACTTGGTTTTCTTTCTTAGAAGAGCATAAAATAAAGATGATTTTATTTTTTAAATGAGGTAGAACTGACAAATAAAATGGTGAGATAAAGTGTACAATATACACATGGTAAGGGGTGCCTGGGTGGATCAGTAGGTTAAAGCCTCTGCCTTCGGCTCAGGTCATAATCTCAGGGTCCTGGAATCGAGCCCCGCATCGGGCTCTCTGCTCAGCAGGGAGTCTGCTTCCCCCTCTCTCTCTGTCTGCCTCTCTGCCTACTTGTGATCTCTCTCTCTGTCAAATAAATTTAAAAAAATCTTAAAAAAAAAAAAAGAGATACATGTGGTAAAAGCATTCTCCCCCAAAAGATGCCCCTTAAAATTGGTGGCATTCAACAATATCTCCATAAACTGAGAAATAAAAATTGATGACAGGTTAGAGTCGATGAAATCCAATATTATTTATTGTACAGTAATTATTGCTGGCACCATGTCGGTCAGCTAGCATTCATGATTACACAACCCCGGGAGCCTGAGCTCGCAGATGAGGAATGAGACCCAGGGTAAATAGTCTTCCCCAGGTCACCAAACTAGTAAACAGCCAAAGCAGCATTGATTCAAACCCAGGTTTGCTTGCCCCATTGATTCAAACCCAGGTTTGCTTGCCCCATTGATTCAAACCCAGGTTTGCTTGCCCCTATGCTCCCCTGTAGGTTGTCCGAGTCTCATGCCTTCTAGATAAAGGGGGGATAAGACCAAAGCCAGTTTGTCATTTCTGTCCTCAGGCTCTGGCTAGTTCTCCAGGGTAAGTAGATCATTCTCATCTGCTCTATTTGAATCCTTAATATTCAGCTCCAAGCTCAGAAGCTTCTAGAAGGCCTGCTTCATGGCTCCCAGCTCACCTTGTTCTGCAGCTGTTCAATGAACTTGGTCTCTCTGGCCTAACTCTACCTCCCGTCCTCCCAGACTCTCATTGTCGGTTCCCTGTTGCCTTCCCAGCCCACTGGGTCTTTACTGACCCAGCTTGCTCCCCGAAGGCCCTGAGGAAAGAGACAGCAGAAGCTCCCAAAGGTGGAAGTTTGGGGAAAGACACAAATTGCAATTTCTCTTGTTAGACTGGAACTGACCAGCAGGATGCCCAAGTTGGGGCTCCCAGGTTCAAAATTAGCTGGGGGGAGGGGCACTGGCGGGCCTGCCTGGCTTCCAGCCTGGGGGCTTAAGGAGGGCCAGTGGGGTAGCACATCAAACCAGGGTCACTGTCCCCCAGAGACTGAGGGACATCTCTCCTTTCTCCTCTTCTATGCTGCAGCCACCTGCTTCCCAAAGGCTTGACATTCCCCCACATGCCCCTTACCCCCCCCACCCCCATTGGGCTTTATCTTGCTGACCACTGGGTGTTCAGTTTCTCCCTAACAGGCCTGGTGGATTTGAAATTTATGCTCAGGGACTCAGGTCTCAGCCAAAAGACTACCTCCAGGCAGCCCGTGGCTCTCCCAAGCCCATGGGTCCCTTCCCCTCTGCCCAGACACAACCTTCTTTGCCAACCTCAACTCTCCTACCACTGTGACTTTGCTACTCTCATCAGCTCAACAAATATTCATACCCAGGTTGGAGTGGACACTGCTGAGGGCTGAGATGACAGGCCACCACAGAGGGACCTAGAGCAGGAGCAGACACACACACCTGCGTGTGGTGGGTGTTCCAGGAAAGGGGCTGTGCAGAGCCCGGGCCCCTCCTTTCTACCGCGTGGGCAGGACATCAACTTGGTGGATGGAAGTCAGCCCCGGTGGGAGCACTCACACCTCAGAAATCAGCAAACTCTGCAAACCAGAGTTTTTCCTATTTGCTGGATATTCCTCGGGGTCTAGCTTATCAACGAAGCAGCAGCATGCCAGGGGCTCTAGGCCCCGGGTGGAGGGGCACCGGCTTGGTTTGAGTTTTCCCTAAAACAGACCCTCGGTCAGGGATTTAAGAACAAGTGGTTTATTCGGAAGATGACCACAAGGAGCCGCAGGGCTGGGATGCCCAGTTGTGAGCCAGCTAGCTTCCCTCCTCCCAGCCGGCTGCGAGTGGTTCCTCAGTTTCCTGCTGCTCTGGTTCCTCAGCTTCCCGCACAGGACCTCTTCCTTGCAGGCGGCGCCGTGTCCCGCTCTGATAGTGCTCTGTGGCCTCCCATGAAAAGCAACCCCGCGATGACTGGGACTTGGCTCCCAAATGGCCCATTGCAGCTCATATCTCCCACCCACTCCCCCAGATCCCAGGATTGATGCCCAGCCCCCAACCCTGCGACACCTGGGGCAGCTGCTCCATAGGCCTGGCAAAGCCTCCTCACGCCTGCTCCCGGCAGCTGGGGCATTTCCGCTCAACAATACAACTACCTACACTTAACTCTGGGCCCCTTGCCAGACAATGCAAATGTCCCCAGCAACCTCAAGGTGCTTAATTTCCACCCGGGGGTGTCCGGGGAAGGAAAGGAAACCTTTTTTTTCCTCTACCCATCTCAGGTTCATTGACTGGGGCACTGTAAATTAGACTAACAAAAGACAGATTTCAGAAGTATTTTCCACTTTCTCTAGAAGCATTTCTATAATAGCAAATGTAATGTTAGTACAAAAATTTTCTTCTGAGTTTTGTTTCCATAGGTATTTGGACTCTGAGTCTCAAAAAAAATGAACAAATACTTCACGAATTTGAAAAAGCAAGGTTAACAAGTGATAGGTCTTCTGGAATGACTCAGGTTATTTGTCCATTCTAATCTATCTATCTATCTATCTATCTATCTATCATGTATCTAAGAGGACTCTATGCCCAGTGTGGAGCCCAACACGGGGCTTGAACTCACACCCCTGGGATCAAGACCTGAGCCAATATCAGACACTTAACAGACTTAAGCCTCCCAGGCATCCCTGTCTATTTTAAATGCTAGATCTTCCATCAATCAGATGGATGATTATTGATTCAAGCCATATTTCTCTGTGAAAATCATAAATCTGAAATAATGATCATTATACTTTAGAGGAAAACCTCGAAACAGAGGGAATTCACTTACTGCTTTGAAAGGTAGATAATTGAGATAATTTTTAATCTTCATATACTTTTTAATATACCAAGTTATCCTTCATTTTGAAGTACCAAAGAAAGTAAATGTAAGTCAATGACAAAGGTTGGAGTTTGAATGAGAAAAAGAGCAACAAGAGAAAAACAGAAGTTTATTAACACTTTCCTCCCACAGAAGCCAGAAGCACTGAGCTGGGTAACTTAGAAGGGTGGTTAGAGGGCGCCTGGGTGGCTCAGTGGGTTAAGTATCTGCCTTCAGCTCAGGTCGTGACCCCAGGGTCCTGGGATGGAATGCTACATGTGGGGGGGGGGGCCTCAGCGGGGAGCCTGCTTCTGCCTCTCCCTCTGCTGCTCCCCCTGCTTGTGTTCTCTTGCTCTCTTGATTTAAATAAATCTTTAAAAAAGAACTGTATTAACTTAAAAAAAAAAAAAGGGTGGTTAGAACTTGGGTTTAAACAGCATCTCGACAGAACAATACATTTTTAGAGAAGCAATAAGACAAAGAAAAAAGACTTTGAGTTTCTAGGGCAGCAAATTGTGGGAAGGCAAATGCAGAAATGAATGGTAAGGAGGGGCTAGTTTTTAGCAAGTTTTGTTATGTAGGCTCCTCTGGGGCCACTGTGGGCAGAGAGAATTCTCTCTGGTGACCAACTTCCGTCTTTTCCAGTAGAGAGGGGAGAAGGGGACCCTTTCTCAGTTGCAGGTCCTGCTTTCTGGCCAATAGGAGGACAGGGAGCCTTTCTTGTATCTGCTTCTCAATCACCTTCAGTTCAAAATAATCCCTGTGCGGAAGTGGCCTATTTTGGAGGACATCATGGGAGACCCACTGTAAACCCAGAGTGGGATGCTGAACGAAAAGAAACCTCCGAGTAGAAGAAAGCTGGGAAGGGAGGGGTCGCTCTCTCGGAGGCATCGTCATCAGCACACTGGGACACTGAGCTCCCAGAGTTACCAAGGTGGGGGACTGAGACTGTGTTCATGAGAGCACCTATCAAAATGCTTTGGCAAGCAGACGTGAATTCAATCTGTGTATATGACTAGAAATTTCTTCTTGGGGCGCTTGGGTGGCTCAGTCACTTAAGCATCTTCCTTAAGCTCAGGTTATGATCTCGGGGTCCTGGGATCAAGCTGCTCATTGGGCTCCCTGCTCAATGGGGAGTCTGCTTCTCCCTTTCCCTCTGCCTGCCCCGCACCCCCACTCATTCTCTCTCTCTCTCAAATAAATAAATAAAATCTTGGGGGAAAAAAAAGTTCTTTCTTGTGTCCAAACAAAATCACCCTCCTGGCAATGATGGGATTTTACTTTGGTCCTTCCCAAAGTGCGCCCCATGAACCTGCTTGGATTACTTACTGAATTCTACCCAGAACGTTTCTAAGGACAGATTCCCAATTGTCTTTGCCCCTCTCAGGCCCTACTCAATCATATTCTCAAGAGAGGGAGCCCTGGACTCTGCATCTTCGACAAACTTCCCAAACAATTCCTGAACACAGCAGAGTCTGAGAACCGCTAGTAGATTGAACAAAGCCCTCCTTCTACTTCTGGGATTAGAGGGACCTGGATTCAAATCCCAGTTCTGCCACTAACCTAAGATTTCTGTGACTTGGTTTCCTGGTTTTTATCTTTATTTTCTTACATATTTATTTATTTATTTATTTATTTGACATGGAGAGAGAGAGAGCACAAGTACGGAAGCGAACAGAAAGAGAGGGAGAAGCAATCTCCCCGCTGAGCAGGAAGCCTGATGCGGGGCTCAATCCCAGGACCCTGAGATCATGACCTGAGCTGAAGGCAGACGCTCAACCAATGAAGCCACCCAGGTGCCCCGGTGTCCTGGTTTTTAAAGGGATAATAATAATCTGTGTGAAGATTACATGCATGTAAATGAGTTAAGACTTGGGCCGGAGCAAAGTTAAGCACTCAAGAAATGTTAGCCATTGTTTTTCCCCTGCTAAGTGTGCACCGTTGCTTCTGCCATCCCTCTGTGGCACAAATCAAGGGCCCTCCCCTTCCCAGAAATTACCCAGTCGAGACACGTTGTTGGTAGCATAGCTAATGGAAGCGGGAGAGGATGTCCCCGTGAGTGCTTTGGTTTTCCTCCCTGCGGCTCTCCACCTGCCATGCGCTGTAAGGACACATTTAGCCACTGGAGGGCAACATCGACCCAGCTCATTTTAAGACCCGCTTTCCCAAATGGCATTTTCAGGTAGTAGTGTGCGGGGGTGGGGGAGGGCGGAAGCCTTAATGGGGGCTTACTGGACTCTGGGTACGTTGTTTTACCAAATGCCCACCCTCCTCCAGGCAGCGCTTAGTGGACAGATGTGTCCTAAATATACCTATAAAGAAAAGTTTTGCAGAAAGAACTCTGTTTTCCCATTGTCTTGAATTATAAAATGGGAATTTTGCTCCTAAACCTGGGGTCTCCGGCAAGTGCCCATGGACAGTTTTCTGAGTGCCCACCATCCTGACACCAGGTTTCCCCTCTTCTCTGCAAGCCCACAGCAGGCTCCCTATCCACCCCCCACCCCGGCCTCCAGCCACCAGCTTCACGTGAGGGAACACGCGGGGTGCAGCCTAGAGAAAGGAGATGGCCCCCTCCCTGCACACTTGATGTTTCCTTCTCAACCCGGCAGCAGGGATAGGTTCTCTGACCAGCAGGTCCCAGTGTTCTAGGACAGTGTTTGGACTGAGCGTGAGACTCCCCTGGAGTGCATCTCAAGGGTCTAGCTCTCAGGTCAAGTTGCTCTCAGACATGTCCCTGAGAATGGGCTGTGTGTTCATTTGGCTTAGCCCCAAAGCAGTCTCTTTGTGGCTGCTTGTGCTGTAAGCTCAGTGGGCAGCTGGACTGACTCCTGTTGGGATAACACTGTGAAACTGCAAAACCTGAGACTCGGAATAATGCCATCCAAGGGGGAGGGAGCTGGTACGCCTTCTTCCGGGAAGCTTCTTCCTGGTAGCCTGCCTTGTCCTCGTCCTCGTCCTCAGCCAGGGTGGCCCTCGGTGGCTCTGGGCACAAAGTCCCCAGGCACAGAGATGCAAGAGCTCGAGGTGGAAGTTGACTGGGTACGTATATGACAGTGAGAGCAGCTGCCTCCGACTCGGATGCTGGCCACCCATCGTCCCAGCCCCAATTCCCCTGGCCTCCAGCCGCAGCCCCTAATCAGGGCCAGGAATCCATTCCTTCCCACTTTCGTGGAGCATGTCCTGTTTGTTGGCTAGCCAGCATCCACCTCTGGAGAGCCCACTCCTTATGGGAGTTTTGTGGGGAGGCAGAGGCTTGTGTGTCGCTGGCAAGGAAGAGTCCTGTCACACCCAGTCCAAGTCCAGGTGGCCTGAGTGGGGCCGCACCCTCCACTCCCGGGGAGCGCACAGGCCAGGCTGAAACCAGTGAGCAAACCCCATTGCCCTGGCTGAAGCCACCATGTTCTGTACCTCTGGGGGACGTCATCCGGGTACTCCCGCAGCTCTGCCTCAACCTACCCCTGTGACCTCAAGCAAGGCATTGCTCTCTGGCTGTAATATTCTCCTCTGTCAAATGGCAAAGTTGGACTCCGTGACCTCAACAGTGTTCTGACACTAACATTCCACATTCTTGTCCTTCATCCCACAGTTCGCCCGCCATGGAGGCCCATTTAAGCTTCCCTGGAAATCTCTCACCCCTCCCTTGGCGCTCCCCATGCTCTTAGCTTGTAATGGCTCCTTCCTCTCTTCCTGAAATGCTTTCACCACTGGGTCCAAATTTGGAACTAAAAAGAATTTTTGCAGTGAGTAGAGCCTGGGAGGGCTCCCAGAAAATTCTGGGAAGGACAAGGGGACAGCTCCATTAGATCTGATCCAAAGAGACTGAAAATGAAACAAAACCTCTACTCCTGATCTTCTCCAACAACTTAGTGTCCAGACTGTGTCCTACTTGCAGCCCTCAGCCTCTCAGCCCCGTGCCGCTAACCAGCTCCCCCACCTCCTGCTGGGCCCAGCCATTCTGGCCCTTTTGGGTGTGGCTTCCATCTCCCTCCTCTGTGGGCTACTGTGTTTAGGGTTAGGGGGTCTGGTCCAACGGCTGTGGCCGCCTCCCGAGCACCAACATCGCCAACTCGGGCCTTTGAGCCTGGAGTGGTTTCTCCAGGGCCTCAAGCCTCTAACCCAGACCACTGACATCAGGGAGGCAGTCAGGCTTCCCAGAGACCTGGACAACAGAGCATGAATTAGTTTCCTACTGTGCTATAACAAACTACCACACATGTAGTGACTTAAAACGACACAGATTTATTATCTGTGTCTAGCTCGGAGCTCCTCCAGGTTCCATTCTAGATCTGGACCACAACAGAGCAAACATCGCAATAAAGCCAGCCAGCTGAAATGTCTGGTCCCCCAATGCACATAAAAGTGGTGTTTGCACTATACCGTGGCCTAGTACGTGTGCGATAACATGTCCAAAAAAAAAAAAAAAAAAAACAACGCACATGCCTTAATTTTAAAATACTTTATTGACACAGAGACATAAAATGAGCAAATGTTGGAAAAATGGCACCAAGACTTACTCAACTCAGGGTGGCCACAAAGCTTCAACCTGTAAGCAACACATCATCTGCGAAGTGCCGTAGAACAGGGTATGCCTTATGCCTATGGTTTTGGAGTTCAGAAAGCCAAGGTCAGTAGCAGGGCTGCATTTCTTCAGGAGGTTCTAGGGGAGAATCCGTTTCCCTGCTGGTTCGAACTCCCACAGGCCGTCCACATGCCTCGGCTTACAGCCCAACAGCACTCGAGCCTCTGCCTCCATCACTTCTCCTTCTCTGACTTTGACACTCTGGCCTGCCCTTTCTGAAGGCCCACCCAGACCATCTAGCATAATCTCCCCATCTCCAGACCCTTAATTACCTCTGCAAAGTCCCATCTGCCATGTAAAAGACGTCATCACAGGCTCCAGGGACCAGGGCCAGGATTCAGCCTACCGCGGAGCTCCGAGACTGGAAGAGGACTCCCCTTACTAGTATTTTTCTAGGGCCAGGCCTTTTTGCCTTAAGAATATTTAAAATAGCTTAACAAAGCACAGATAATAATAAAAAAAAAAACTGTGTTAATACTTACTGTCACCTATTAAATGCCTACCACCGGCCAACTCAAACAGAAAGCAGCATTGTTGACACCACGTGGGGAAGTGTTTTTTTGCTTTTGTTTTTTTTTAAGATTTTATTTATTTGACAAAGAGAGAGAAAAAGACAGTGAGAGAGGGAACACAAACAGGGGGAGCAGGAAGCAGGAGAAGAGGGAGAAACAGGCTCTCTGCTGAGCAGGGAGCCCGATGCGGGGCTCGATCCCAGAACCCTGGGACCACGACCTGAGCCGAAGGCAGATGCTTAATGACTGAGCCACATGTGGGGAGGTTATGCACCCAGCTGGGAAGTAGCAGGGCCCACCCAAGCCCATGTGTCTCCCCTGAAAGGCACTGATGTCGAAAGAGGTTGTATTTCTTCCCTGGGTGACAGGCAGGCAGACCTGTCTAGGGCTGGGCATAGGGGAGGCGACCCAGAGGCACGCCCCACCCTTCAACACCATCCATGCCGAGCAGCCCTACCCTTTAGCACAGGCCAAAGAACCCACAAAGCCCCTGAGCTCCTTACAACCTAAGGAAACCTTATTTGTTCTCAGTTCTGGTAACTCGCTCACTCTACTGACTGTACCCTTCGGGCATCGGTCTTGTATCCAGGGGACTGTTCTGAGTTGGCCCAGTGACAGGACACAGCAGATTCCTGAGACAGGCCTGGGATTTGGAATGTTCGCAGGGTTTTATGGAAGGCTTGACAGGCCAGAGAAAGAGCAGCTGTATGTACGGACTGGCCTTTATCAGGCTGTCAACAAAATACCTCCGAAGGTGTGCGGCAGAGGCAGATAAAAACACAGAAGAAATTCATGCCCTACCTCGGCAGGAAAGATGCAATGTGTTCATCCCACCGACGCAGGAACAGTCAACCTTCGTTGGGGTAGAAAATTCCATGCACCCAATCATTCAGAGTAAGCTGGAATGGTTTATGACGAAAAGTGGCCAACAGTGAGACACAAAAGACCATCAAGGGAGTAAGGCGACAGGCTGCAGAAGTGCCCGAGGAGGGGCCTGGGCTCAGGGGCCCTGGTGGCCCAGCAAGCAACACCCGACTCTAGCATCGATGCCCTGAGTTCCCCAGGGCCTTGGGAGAAATCCCGAAGTGGACGAACGCCTCATCTTGTGTCCTGCTTCAGACTCCCCACGTGACACGTCACAATTCTCAACCTGTAACCCGAAAACCCAGCAACGAACACCAGGGGAACTTGAGATCTCCTAGGTAGAAAGAAATAGAAGGATGAAATAGATCCCACTCTCAGCATTAAGATTCAGAGGTTTTATACTCATGACAACCTGTGGATTAATTTAAGGAGCTTGAAGTCATAAGAGAATCTGGCATATATTCGCTTTGGGGTTTTTACCTGGAATGTGAAATTGAGATTAGATGTGATTTTCATTTTAGAGGTGGAAGGGAACTGTCAGTAAACAGCTTTGAGCCGCCCCAGAGGACTCGATTTCCATTTATAGTATTTCAGTTGCTTTGTGCTGAGCAAGAATTTGCGGCCTCAATTTAAATTTGCCTCCGTGGGGAGTCCAAGGTACCGGTAATAATTATTAAAATCTGTTTAAAATATTTACAGGAACTTAATTATTTTGGGAGAGTTAAACGGGGTTGTTTGGGGAGTGGTTAATTGTTACATGTATGAATGATTAGAAGAAGCAAGAGTGTTTTTATTCTTATAGAAAAAAATGACATTATCCATATAAGATGTGTGTGATGACCTAAACAGCTTCAGAAACGGATTTTAGAATGTTTACCTCTTTAACAGACTGAAAATTTTAAGTAACTACAGCCATCTGCACACACACAAGCACACTTGAATATTGGGAATATCAAGTAAGGGCATTTCTTTAAAGGATGTGGACTCAGTAAAAGCGTACTTTCGTCCAAACGACACTTACACAATTCTTTTCTAACCTGAGTGGTGAAAAGGCCGATTGATCGTACCTCTAGAAACTGTGGTATGGTCAAGTGCTCATACCTTGGGTTTAGGAAACCGTCCGGTTGGAACAACTTCCCCCTCCTCTACTCCTCTACCACTGTGCCCTCAGTTACACTTGCAAGTAAATAGCTAAGACAGGGAATCTTGTGTATTAGCCTCTTTAAAAGGACTTTGAGCCTCTGAGGCCAGACTCTGGCCTTGTTCCATGTTTTTCCCCCATGGGGCTGCACCCACGGCAGACTGACAGCGAGCATTTACTGGACTTTTAACCAGCTAGTGGTTAATCCAACAGGAATGTCCCCAAAGGAAATGCCAACCTCTACCCCATGTCCTTCCTTCTAAACAGTCTGCTTGCCTCCTTCCCTGGGCAGTGAGTATTCTAGAATGTTCTAAGACTCTAGGAGCTCTATGGATATGCATTGGCTTTCCAATAGCACTGTTATTGCCACTTAATGGCTAAAGGAACTACAGTGAAGTCTCCCCACTTTGGAAATGGCAGTCTATTGCGCTGGTATTACCACGGATAGTCTTCTCTCCCTGTCCTGTAAATAAAAAACAGCCTCAGGGAGGAGATACAGGTAACGAGGAAAAACTGGAAAAGCTAGAGGCGGGGCACACAGATGCCCTGGGGAGTTTGTTAAAATGCAGATTCTGAAGTCTGGGGTGAGGCCCGAGACTACATTTCCAGCAAGCTCCCAGATGATGCTGGAAGGCTGCTGTTTGCAGGACATTTTTTTTTTAAGATTTTATTTATTTATTTGAGAGAGAGAATGAGCACAAGTTGGGGAGAGGCAGAGGGGGGCACAAAAGCAGACTCCCTGCTGAGCAAGGGAGCCAGAGATGGGGCTTGGTCCCAGAACCCCAGAATCATGACCCGAGCCGAAGGCAGACACTTAACCGACTGAGCCACCCAGGTGCCCCGACTGGATGACATTTTGAATAGCAAAAAACATGAGGACTCTTTAAGACAGTTCAGTGTGTTCCCTTATAGAAAAAATAAACAGAAGGGAGGGGCACACAGGTATCACAGAGCTGTCTGATACCACAGAAAACAAAGGTAGGACTTATCATTACAGAGTCCCTTCCTTACATATCCATGACTTTATCTTCAACTCATTTAAGAGACTTCTGAGGAAACCACCTTTTTTTTTTTTTTTAAATTAAATAAACATAGCAAAATATAGGAGGATGGAATGTGTCAGGGTCAAAAACCTATTAAGGTTGGGTACAGGTGGACCCCATCATCCTTGACCCCACACACCCTTCTGGAAAACAGTAAGCAAGGAGCAGGCCAAGAGAGGTCATGGTAGCGCTGTTGCTTTAATACGGTGTGTGACAAGTAGTATCAAAATCGTCCACACTCTCCAATCTTACTCATTTTTAATCAGCAATATTAAAACTAAAGGAAAAAAGTGCGTTAACCACACCTCTGGGCTTAAAAACGAGAAGACAAGACACAGAAATTCTCTTCCTTAAAAAACAGCCATTTCAAAAGATTTTCTTTAATATCATAAAATATTTTCATGGACAAGTGAGCTAGCAAACACACATGCACCAATGTGCCTTTTGACAAGATACCCCCCTACCCCCACCCCTCCACTCCCACAGCAAGGTGGACATGAGATTGGAGAAATGAATACAGCAGATGATACAGAGAGAAAAAAAAATTGATAAAAAGTATAGAATATAACGTTGTGCTTGGTTACTGTCCTATGTCACAATAAAACAAAACATTTCGGTGCAAACAGTTAATTTTTCCTCTTTTCCATTTAAGTCTGGTGGAGAAAAAAATACTTTTTCTATAATAAAATATGTGGTTTTTTGGTTTTTTGTTTTTTTACTTTTTTTAACGTAATTTTTTTTTTCCTTTTTTGCAGAAAATAATTTTGTAAACTGTCACTTTGCGGGCAGGGAGGCTCGATGCCACGTGGGTCCCGGCTCGCCCGGTTCCAGGCAGAGCGCGGAGACCACACCCGGGCGGGAGAGGGGGCAGCGGGGGCGCAGGGCAGGGGCGCACAGCGGGCAGGGCAAGGGCGCTGGCCTGGGCGGGCGGGTTAGAGGTCGCTCTCGCCGTACAGCGCCGTGGAGAAGGACATGTAGTCCAAAGCACCTGGCACGGCGTCGGGGCCGGTGTAGGGGGCCATCCGCGCGATGCAGTACTCGGCCTGGTCGGGTGGTAGCTCTCGGCGCAGCTCGTCCACCGTGATGTAGTTCTGCGGAGAGAGCCGGCAGGGGGACCTGGATGTCACTATGGGCGACAGCACCCCACCCTGTCCCCTACTCCTGCTTCTGGATACAGAGACGGGCGCACACGCACAGATCCACACGTGTATCCCGTATACATATATATACGCGTGTTTATAATGCATACACGTGCATACATACACACGTGTGCATATACAAAATACACGTTTATTTTCAATATCCTGTTTGCCATCTCCGTACCACTCTGGCCTGTTTCCAAGCTAATTCAAATGCTAACTGCACCTGTAATTTCATGTATCACTCTGGTCTGCAGCAATCACAGGCTGGAGCCACCAGCAGGGACTCTGGTAACACAAGGGAGGCACACCCACTCAAGCAAGCACTCTGAAGATCATGTAATTTCCACAAATACAGTGAGCATCCAAGCGTGACATCGCCGCGGGGGACAGCTACCTCCACCAGGTTTGCAAGGTGCGGGCCTGCCCGCGCCTCCCCTGGTTCCCAGCCCAGGTCTCGGCATGCCCGTGACAGGTCTACTGGGAAGTTGCTTCTCTGGGGAGTTTCAGCCTCCAGAACAGCTCACTTGGAGGCTTGGACCCACGAGGTGGGCCCCCAATGCCATGCCCTACCTCTGCCAAAGCCCCCTACGAGCCAGCTTTGAGGAGAGTGGGGTCACCCCTAGGTCACTCCAAAAGCCAGGAACCCAGGCCCCTTTCTGGACCTCAGAGACCCAGAGTCACCTCAAGGAGATGGTTTCCAAGGGTCATTCCAACTCCATGTGCCAGGACTCTAAGAGGGTGTCCTTAAACTTTAGAAATTGACCTTTAGGAACTTCTCTTGGCTCAATCTTTCTCCCTTATAGACTGAGACATTTCAGAAATGATGCTCCCCACTGGCTTTGGCTTTTTATAACTCCATCTTTTCAGTCTCAAGGAAGGATGGCAGAAGGACTATCCTATGAATTTTACAGAAAGGAAATCTACCTGTAGACATCCCCACTTTGCCAGTTTCTGCTGGCACTCCCACTGTTCCACTGCCAGGCAGGGCACTGCAGGGAACTTGGGAAATTGGGAAACCCAAACTGACTGCTGCTCAGGGTAGACCAGTCAGACACACGCTTCCCTCCCGCTCCCTGCTGGTAGTCCACGCCTGAGTGCAGTGCAATAGAAGGGTGAAGTCTGAGTTCTCAGACGGCCCTTCCATCACCTGGTCACGTCCTCACCCCACTCTACCCGCCTCTGCTACTCATCACTCCCACCTGAGTGTGAAGGGGTCCCGCTCCCCGGAAGGAGACCCCCTTAGACTCACGCTGTGCCCGAACACCTTAGCTGATCCCAAAACATTAGAGAAATGGGTGGAGGTGGACAGCAGGGGGAAGCCCAGTGGAAGAAGGGGCCGCAGGGTGCAACTGACCCCCCCTCCAGATCAGGGTGCACCCTGCACAGCACCCACGCCACCGGAGACCCACCTTGTCCCCAGCCAGGATCTTGAAGGAGGCCATGACCTGGTCTGCTGTGTCTGTGTCGGCTGTCTCCCGAGACATAAAGTCAATGAAGGCCTGGAACGTCACTACACCCAGGCGGTTGGGATCCACGATGCTCATGATACGGGCAAATTCTGCCTCTCCCTGGAGAGAAGAACCAACCCCAGGCCTGTCAGCCTCTCAGCCACAGGCTGCCGGGAATGTCTCACATGGACCTACGCCCCTGGGGGCTTAGAGCAGCCTGAGGCTGCTAGAGGGGGGAACACAGTGGCCCCTGGGGCTGTCCTAAGGGCATCACAGGGACATCAGACCCAAGAGCGAAGACTCCATTCAGGCTTCCCAAACCCCACAGGCTCCTGCCGGAGCACACGAGGACGATGCTGACGACAGCTTAACAGTTGCCAGTCGTGACAGGTACCGCGAGCCGCACTCTTCTGACGGCTGGACGCCTTTCACCTCTTTTCTCACACCCCCCCCATTGTATGGCGCAGATCCCTATGACCTCCATCAGGTTTCCAGATGAGTAACCGGAGGCCCAGGCAGGCTTGGTGACTTGCTCAGAGTCACACAGCCAGCAGGTAACAGAGCTGGGATTTGAACTTGGATGGTCTGGCTCCACAACCTGCGGTCCCCCCACCACACTGTACTTCCTGTGTGTCAGACCCAGGAGCCACACTCACAGAGTTCCTTCGGTGAACCCTGGCCACAGTCCCGTAGGGGTCCCCTCACCTCACCCCGCTCCCCAAGCTGGTGATGACAGAGCTGGGATTTACTCCCGGGTTCCCTGCGTCCCGAGCCTGTGCCCTGGCCTGGCCTGGGGCAGGCCACAAGCTCTGTCCTTTGCACTGAGGCCTGGCACCTGCCCGGTGGCCCAGCTCAGGCCCCCGTGTGTGAGGTTACACCATGGAGGAGGCCGTGAAGGCCAAGGGGTGGCGGGCGTGGCTGCAGCCACCCCCAAGGCAGACACAGAAATCTCTGTGCTTCCTGAAAGATGAAGTTGAGCCAAACCCTACCCAGAAGTCCAAACCTCCAGTCCTTCTTGCTAGCCTTGGGGCCAGCCCCACCAGCCACCATGGGAGAGGAAAAGCCCACCTCCACGGGAAGTACCAAAAAAAATACACCAGCACAGAGACCGAGGTGAGAGGGCCAGACCTCTGGGACACACGCAGTCCACGAGGCTGGGCCCAGCCTCCAAGGTACCAGCTTCCCCACGGACCAGAATCGTGAGGCCCCTCCAGGGAGGGCAGCCCCTAGCCTGAGGGCTTCCAGCCTGCCCTCGCCAGGCCTCGGCTTCCCTGGCCAGACGGCGGGCCCTCGTCAGAACAGAGGGTGGGGTTTACATTACCATGTTGTAACCCATGGAGATAAGGCAGGCGCGGAAATCATCCGTGTCCATCATGCCTGTCTTCTTCTGTGGGGCCAGTGGCACCAAGACACAGGAGGGTCAGAGGCAGGAGGAGGAAGGGCCAGCCCGGGGCCAGGAAGACAGGGCACAGATGGCCAGAAGGGGAGGTCGACATGTATGATCGGGGGCATTAGGAAGGGAAAAGGAACACAGAAGGAGATACATCCATGGGGAGGAGAGAGGACAGGGAGAGGCAAAAGTCCGTCCACACGATGGAGAGTGATGAGGAGAGAGGAAGATGGGCCCCGGGCAGGTTCCCATAAAAGACGACCGAGGGCAGAGGTTAGAGGTCGGAGCAATTGGAAGAGGAGCCCGACATGGGCCAGGCAGGGACAGCAGGAGAGGACGAGCCCCCGAGGCCCACAGGAAAGGGGAGACAGGGAGATCCAGACAGAGAGAGAAAAGAAAAAGGAGAAACGCGTTATTTCTCGCCCCGGATGCCACCCCTGAGTGTGCTCCATGCAGGAGGCGAGTACCTGGGGGTCGTTGCCAATATCATAACCCAAGCTGATGAGGCAGGCTTTGAACTCCTCGGGACCCAGCGTGCCGGAGTGATCCTGGGGCCGCCGTGCGCCAGGCAGCGAGCCATGCGGTGCCAGGGAGGTGGAGGCCGTGAGGGGAGGGGGTGGGCCATGCCCCGGGGGGAGGGTGGCGCGTGTGGGGAGACATGGGGACAAAGGCATGCGGAGGGAGAGGGTGGAGGGTGGAAGGGGCAGGGGAGGAGGGGAAATAAAAAGTGCACACAGTTAGACACACGGACGAGGCCCAGTGGGTGCCCTCTCCCTGGCACACGCAGCCCGGCTCCGGGAAGCAGGCCAGAGGGGACCATGGTGAGCCAGGAGGGTGAGAAGCTCCCCCAGAAGGGCCCAGCCCACCCCAGCCCCAAGGCCCTGATGCTGCTTTCCAAGAGGGCTTCACCCACCCAGGAGGCTGGAGGACAGAGAAGCAGGCAGGGGTGGTGGGCAGCACCGAACCCCAAGCTCCCAGCCGTCTGGCTACCCAGAAGCCCCAGGGCACTGGGAGGGATGGCCCATGTACAGCTCAGTCTGTCCCAGAGCTGGGATGAGAACCCAGGACGAACAATGCTGATGCCCCCAGAGTCCCCCAAAGGCTGCTGAGGGGTGGGATAGGGGAGGGGGCCTCTGCTCCTCTGTCCTGAGGCAGAGGCAAGCTACAGTCCCCACAGACAGGGGACAGCAGGCCGGCCCCTGAGGCTAGGGTAGCCTCGCTCCCAAGGACTGACTCCTCGTGGCAGGAGAACAAGTGTCGGGGGCCAGTGATCCTCTCTCCACTCACTGTATGAGCTCTTGGTCCAGAAAAGTGGGGAAGTTCACAGCACACCAGGACAGGCTTTCTGAGACCAGCTGTGCGGTCCAGAGTCAAGGCAAGCTGCCTTCCTGCTTCCCTCCTCCTCTCCCTCCCTTGCCCAGGAACTGGCCCAGCATGGCTGCCCACCTCCTGGGCATACTGCCTTCCAGGGCCCTGGGGCAGGGGCTGGGGACTGCTCTGAGCGCGGGCAGTGGGGCTCTCACCCGGTCAAAGTGGTTGAAGGAGGCCCGGAACTCATTCATCTGCTCCTGGCTGATGCCCTTGGCATCTCGGGTGAGGATCTGATTCTCCACCTCGTTGATGGTCCTGGCGATGGTGGTGAGGAGCTGCTCCCAGCCCACACGGATGTGCTGGGGGGATGAGGAGCCTGTCAGCGAAGGGGCCCCAGGCCTGGGCCTTGGCTGCTCCCGGCGACTCCTCCCCGCAACCGTGGAAATGGCCCAAGCCACCCAAATCCAGACTTCCAGCCAGATTTATAGTATCACTGGGACAGAGGACCCAGATGATGAAAGGGGAAGCACAGGAGTGCGGTGGCCTCCACCTGAGGCAGCAGAGACCAGAACTGGTGGCCTGAGTCAGGTCAGGAGGGAGGGCCCTGTATATCCCACTCCAGAGCCACACGCACTCTCCTTCATGGTCCAAACCATTCACCGCTTGGAAAGCGGGTGTCTAAGCCAGTGTCTGGAGACCACCTGAGCTGAATCACAGGGGCCTGTTCGAAACACAGACTCCTCTCAGCCCCTGCCCAGACCTAGTGAATCAAATCCTGGAGCTGAAGGCTTGAAGTCTGCATTCTCGACAAGCTCCCTGGGAAATTCAGAAGGGCCCGAAGACCCAGAGCTCCAGAGGAGAGCAGTGGCAAGTATGCCCTCACTCCCAAGCGAGAGCTTGTCCTCCTACTGTGAGCACTTTCCTTGGAAGATGGGTAACTGCACCCCTGCCCCAGCCCGGGAGTGTGGGAAGCAGAAGGGGATCTGGGGCTCCCGTCCTGGAGAAGCAAGACCGGTGCCGCCCACCTCCATGGTGTAGTTGGTGTGCTTGTTGTCGAAGATGAGCGCCTCCTGGATGAGCTGGTGGTCGCCCTCCAGCTGGTCGATCTTGGGCTTGTAGTTGACAATGCTCTTCTCATACTGTCGCAGGTGGCTGAGCTGGTCCTCCAGGGTCCCATGCATCTCAATGGAGATCCGCCCGATCTCCTGCTCACCGGGAAGGAAGCTCTTGTCAGACCGCCCCACTCTGTCCCTGGGGTAGGGACTGGGGCACCCAGGTCATCGGTCAGCCCCTCACATGATTCTTCTTGGTACCTCCCCTCACCCGCCACCCCAGTGTCAGGGAACCCATCAGTGATAATCAGTCCACCAAGAACAAGACCCAGTCAGCAGGGACACGCTTTGGTATGGAAACAGCATCATAAAGGCATATGAGAAGCCCTGTCACCGCTAGATGACATACCTCCACCTCCCGTCTCCCGGGTGCCTCTCAGGCTCAGAAGGGGGCAGCTAGGTCAGTTCCTAACCTAAATGCTCGCTCCTCTGCTTGCCATTCAAACTCCCAGCCCAAGCTGTGTTTCCAACGATCACCCACCTCAGGGACTCTCTCTGCCCACAGAGCCAGCTTCCCCACAGCCTCAGAGCCCTTGACATGTCTCCTCGGTGGCCACACACCTGCTTTTCTGCTCCCAGGCTGCCTGCCTCCGCCTGCCTCAATCCCACCTGCCCCACAGGCCAGGCCTCAGCCCCCTTTTTTTTTTTTTTTTTTTTAAAGATTTTATTTATTTATTTGACAGAGAGAGATCACAAGTAGACAGAGAGGCAGGCAGAGAGAAAGAGAGAGAGAGGGAAGCAGGCTCCCTGCTGATCAGAGAGCCCGATGCGGGACTCGATCCCAGGACCCTGAGATCATGACCCGAGCCGAAGGCAGCGGCTTAACCCACTGAGCCACCCAGGCGCCCCTCAGCCCCCTTTCTGTCTGTACTTCATCTATGGAAACAAAACTTGTTTGTAAAAGCCTTTTCTGTGCACTCAATTTGACCCAGCCAGTATTTCCTGAGCAGCTACTATGCACAATGCATGGTTAAGCAGGTGGGGGTGTGGTGCAGGAGAGACAACCATGAGCTTGACATGGTCTCTGCCCTCAAGGAGCTCACGGGAACACCATGTTCTAACCCAAACAGGGACCCTTCCCTGATCTACAGAGAGAACCCCAGGATCTGGCCCAATAATTCAGCAAAAAACCTCCACACTTGCCCAAGGCCCAGTTCTCTCTCTGTAAAGATCCTTCTCTTTGACAAAGCTCTCCGCTCAGGAGGAAGGGACACCTGGTCAGCCAAATAAGTCAACGATAGATCAGCGATTCATCAACAATACATCTGTGGCACTTTCTCATGTGGCTCTTTAGTGGCAGCCCTGGGTGGGTCTTTGCGCCCAAATCAGAGATCGGGATCAACCCACTGGCCTTCCCTGACAGGCTCCATACCCCCTGTAGGGTCATAGACCCATCGTGGGCTTGGGACCGGCATTCTGCCTAGGAGGAAAGAGGGCAGCCTGACTGGCTGGGACAGTGCTGCGAAGAGATGGAGGCCCATCCCTGCCTCCCGTGAGGGGACCCACCTCCATCTTGGTCTGAATCCAGGGCCCGATGACATTGGCCTGGGCTGCGAACTGCTTACGTAGCCTCTCATTGTGCTGCTGGCGGGCGTGCTCCTCCGTCAGGGCCTGGTCCCTCCGTGGCACCAACTGCCGCACCTGGGGTGGGGACAATCACAGGACGTGGGTAACAGGCCAGCCGCATGTCCCATACTTCAGATGAGGAAATGGAGGAGGCATGAAGGGAAGGAGTGAGGCAGTAATAGAACAGGAGTGACCAGTTCCAGAAACTCCATCGTTCATTAACTGGACAGATGAGTGCTTACCGTGTGATAATGAAAAAAACTAAAATCCATGAACATCAGTAAAAGTCAACCAAAAAAGGGGACAAAATCCCTGCCCTTATAAAACCTTCTGTAGCCCAGCCAATGTCCCACCCAGCCCTTCGACTCACGTGGTCCCATTTGCCATTGATCTCCTGAGGAGTGATGGTTGTGTAGGGGTTGGTGCCCGCCATGTTGACATGGTAGGTCTGGACGATCTTGGACACCTCGTTGTGGATACCCAGGATGGCCAGGCGCTCCTTGTCGGCATCAGGGAGGGTGGCCTTGAACTGCTCATGGGCTGTGGTCAGTCCCTGGGTGGAAGAGAAGTAGAATGATGGTGCCTCGCGTGGGCAAGATGAACTAAGGGAGCCCTACAGATCCCACAGTGGGGGGTGGGGGCAGGAGGGACACTGAAAGCCTGGCTCCACACCAGCGGGGAGACGAAGAGGCATCAACCAAGGATGCTCATGGCTGAGAACCAGGTGGGCAGGGCTGGCCACGGGGAGGTGAAGGCAGAGCCATCTAACAAGAGCTTCGTCCTCAGGACTGGTGAAATCAGGAGCGACCACCCCTAGAGTGTACACCACCCACTGTCACGTCAAGGACAAGGTTTGCTCCCCCAGGTGACCTTCCCCAACCCAGGCTTCCTTTGTAAAATCTCTGAAATCCAATCCCCTGCAGCTGTATAAAAGAACGGGGGAGCTATTTAATGCTATGCAATGGGCTCCAAAATATTAAGTTAAAAATAAGGGTTCAAAATACAGTATATAGTAAGAATGGCTTTTTGTGTTAAAAAGGGGTATGGGGAAGAACACATTAATAAACATTTTGGGGCGCCTGGGTGGCTCAGTGGGTTAAAGCCTCTGCCTTCAGCTCAGGTCATGATCTCAGGGTCCTGGGATCGAGCCCCATATCGGGTTCTCTGCTCAGCAGGGAGCCTGCTTCCCCCCCTCCTCCCCCGCCTGTCTCTCTGCCTACTTGTAATCTCTGTCTGTCAAATAAATAAATAAAATCTTAATAAATAAATATTTTTGCTTGCAAAGGCAGAGACAGCATGGGCCTACTGCTTCACTCTGGGGAGGGCTCTAGGGTAGGAGGGAGAATTTATGGACTATCATCTTTATTTTATAGATTTTATACCGTCTGCATAGGTTGCCTAATCAAAATATATAAAATGCAATTTGTTCAAATGTAGAAAATCCTTGGCTGCTATCCCCAATCCCAAAGAGCAGTCCTGTAGGGGTGAGGTTTGCACAGGGGCCTCAGGGAGCCAGCCTTCGGGGGTGAGAGGTCTGCAGCACACCTGGATCTCCTCGATGGTGTGCACGATGAAAGTGTCCTGCAGATCCTCCATGGCCCCCTCCATCCAGTTGTTGAAGGGTGCGGCCCGCTTGGCGTACTCTAAGTACAGTTGGTCAATGGTTTCCAGCAGCTTCTCTGTCCGCTGGGAGTGAAAATTGACAGGAAGGGGTAGATAGGGAGGTATTCAGCA
Source organism: Enhydra lutris kenyoni (assembly GCF_002288905.1). Lineage (NCBI taxonomy): Eukaryota > Metazoa > Chordata > Mammalia > Carnivora > Mustelidae > Enhydra > Enhydra lutris. Next base: position 1,859,374 of record NW_019154104.1, read on the forward strand.
GAGTCCTATCCAGAATTACCACTCTCTGCCCACCCACCCCCCACCCCAAGCCTCCAAGGTACTGCTGTCCTGCCCCAAGGGGTCTAGGTGTGAAAGACCAGACTAAGGCAGGCAGAAAGAATAGGCTTTCTCTGGGACACTGGTTCTTAATGTGGGGTCTACAAACCCTCCACACAGGATTCACCCAGCCCAACCCTCAGTCTGATCTGCAGAATAGGAAAGTGCTCAAATGGCTGGGGTTGGGCTGTGAAGTGCATGAGACTGGGAGGCCAGAAAGGATGCATCTCCATCAAGGCAAAGCCCAAACCAGCACCAGAGTGAACCTTTGACATGTAGGCCACCGTGGATCCAGGGAACCCACTGGGGCCTTTTGGCTCAAGGCAAAGGGAATCACAAAGCAGCAAGAGGCTCCCAGAGCTGCTATGGGCAGGCCCCCGTCTCCCTCAGGGGCCACACCTCCAGAGCTTCCCTCCGCTTCTGGGTTAGGGCTCCCAGGTTGTCCCACTGGTCACAGATCTTCTGGCACCGGGCGTTGACACTGGGTGAGTCGTAATAGTCCAGCTCGCTGCAAGGGGAGAGACAGTAAGAGTCTGATGACCTGGGTTTCCTCCAGGGTCTGCTCCCCTCTCCCCGGCGCTGGGCACGCGAGTGGTACAGGGAAGCCAGGCATGGTCCCCAAGACCTCCAGGGACCCCAAGACCCCCCAACTCCTTGGCTTTCAGAAGACCGCCGGGAGACAAATAAGGCCAGTTCTCTCCAGGGTCCCCTGCCACATCTCACTGGAGGCGGTCTTGACCCTGAGGCCGAGTGAGAGCTCTGGTCCTTCACTAGTTACAGGGAAGGACCAGATGCCCTCAGCAGCAGGGTCACCGGCTCATTCTCTGCCCAGGGCAACACTCACTGCCTTCTGTATCTGTGCCCTTCCTGCCCGGGTGCCCGCTGTACCCACCCTCCTTGCTTTGCACAGCTACACCCCCTTCCCATGGCAGCCCCAACCCTCGCCCGCGCCTACTTGAGCTCCTGCGCAATGGCAGCGATCTGCTCCACGCGGTCCTGGTGCGCGGCCAGATCACTCTCAAAGGCCTCGTGCTTCTTGAGCAGGGCCTTGATCTCCGAGAGGGTGGCGGTCTCGTAATCCTTCTGTCGTAGCATAGCCTCTTTGCCTGCGTTCGGGGGTAAGGGGTACAAGGCTGAGCAGAAGCCAGAAGCCCCATCTTCTTGGACCTGCCCGTCCACCCGTCAGGGCCCCAAAAGCCCCACTTCCGGGGCACGTCCCCAGATGCCCACCATACAGCGATCAACCATCGGCAGTTTGAGAAAGCAACACGCAGCTGGAACATCCGCCACAAGGCCGAGTCGGGGAAGGTGCTACTTTCCATGGGACGCGTATGGGGCCACGAGGAGTGGTTATGTCCGAAGGCTACGCTGGGCTATGCCCCGTGGTACAGCCAGGAAAGAACCAGTCAAGCACCTCAGGGACGCCCCATCTTTCTCCAGCTACTGTTGCTGGCCCCCAGCAGCCCTGCAGGGACCCCTCCCCTTGATTATCTCGCTGTGGTCCGCATGTCCACGGCACTCTACACAGAATCCAACAGTGGCCAGAACCTTCTCTGTCAGGGGCGCCGCTCTCTCTTTAGGAACAGGGCGGGCTGGCATGTCTGGGATTTCTGCTTCCCAGGAGGAAACGGAATGAGAAATGAACTCCCCAGGACTACTGCTACACGACGTCTGCCAGCTGTCTCATGAAGCATCTGGTCCAGCACAGGGGCTGCCCTGGCCTGGCCTGCACGCCCCCACCCTGCATGTCTGGGCCTGTCAGGGAAGCTCAGCCAGTCTCAGCAGATGAAGGCCGGGCTGTGGAGGCTGGAAGACCGTGCCCAAAGTGGCCTTTCTTTCCTTCCCTCTACCTTTTTTTTTTTTTTTTAAGATTTTATTTTTAGGGGCACCTGGGCTGCTTAGTCATTAAGCGTCTGTCTCTGGCTTTGGTAATGATCCTGGCACCCCGAATTGAGCCTCCCTCATCAGGGAGCCTGCTTCACCCTCTCCAGCTCCGCCTGCTTGTGTTCCCTCTCTTGCTGTCTTTGTCATAAATAACATAAAATCTTAAAAAGGAAAAAAAAAAGGATTTTATTTTTAACTCATCTCTACACCCAAGGTGAGGCTCAAACGACCCCAAGATCAAGAGTCACATGCTTTTCCGACTGAGCCAGACAGGTGACCTGCTACTTCTTATTCTTTAAGTCAGAATAATATGTTAAGTTTACCATATTACAGAATAATATGTTAAATTAACCATGAGCCTACTTATCTACTCTTTTTCCATCTTTCCTTATACGGATGCCATGTCACAACCCTCAGGGAGATGGAAGCTGTGTTTCCTGCTTTCGAACATTCAGCAGCCCATCCTCAGAGTCTCTACTCTGGCTCCAGTTTCTACATGTGTCCCCTCTGGTGGCTGAGTCACCACTGGTGTGAACACCTGTCCCCCTACCGTGGGGCTTCTAGACCCCTCAGCTTGTGCTATCAGAGAGGGTCTCCCGGCAAATCTTCCTAGATGTGTGATTTCCCCATGTTCAGGGTTCATGCTTCGGACAGGTTCAAGAATTCCTGGGTCAGGAGGCAGCACCATGGCCAGGTGTGGATGTGCCCAGCTAGACTGCTTTGCCCAGAGGTTGTGCCCCCATTTGCTGCCCGCACACCAGCCGTTCTTATGTCCCTGCTGGTGAAGGACCGACTGACGGGGCTGGCCCCTGCTCTGTACCTTTCTGTGAGCTGTGCCCGGGGCCCTGGGGAAGCTGTAACTGACACACATGAGTGAGCTGGTGTGATTTCTACTTCCATTCTGCACCAGGTGCACCTGGCAGTGGGACGGGGGGGGTTGCAGATAGCAAGCTTGCACCACTGTGTACTTGCAACATGGAGCTAACCCCGGCCCCCTCAGGCCGACTCAAGCACGTGCCCATCCCCCACCACGCCACAGGGTACAGCGAGCCCGTCCATCCCTCATCGTCTCCAGCCTAAGATCTGATGGGGGAGCATGGAGACACTGCACCCACCCCACCAGCCAACAGAGGCTACGCCAGAGGTTCCAGCTGAAATGGCTGACCCTACGGATGGGCAGTGTGGGTCCCTCTCCAGCCCTGGCCCCAGTTCTAGGAAAAGCCTACTCCAGGTGTGACTCTTCTTTCTTTGGCGTTAACTTCAGCTGCCAACAGGGAGACACCAGGTGTGGCCCCAAGTGCCTCCAAGCTGGAGTAATGGAGACATACCTCACCTCTGTTAACACGGCAAGGGCTCTAGGTCACTACCACTGGAGGCCAGAAACAGCAACAGGGCATGCAGTGGAGGAAGAATCCCCAGGGCTACCATTTACGGAGTGTGCTCTACCTGCCAGGCACCAGCTAAGCATAAAATGTCCTTAAGATGCTTACCACTACAGCAACCCTAGGGGGATGCATACCGAGTTGAATAGTGTTCCCCGAAACTCATGTCAAGCCAGAACTTCAGAATCTGACCTTATTTGAAAAAAGGGTCTTTGTAGATGCAATTAGTTAAGATGAGGTCATAGGAGACTAGGCAGGGCCCTAAATCCAATGACTGGAGGCTTTATTAGAAAAAGGAGAAACACAGAAGCAGCCATGGGAGATGGCAGAGACTGAACAAAGCCAATGACACCAAGGACAACCATCGAGCACCAGACGCCAGGAAGCAGCACAGACAGCCTCATCCTTGGAGCCTCCAGAAGGAACCAACCCCGCCGACCCTTCTGCTTCGGACTCCTCCTGACCTGGGAGGGAGCACGTTTCTGCCGTGTGAAGCCAGCCAATGTCTGGCCCTTGGTTCCAGCAGCCCTGGACGCTGACACAGGGGAGGGCGCTTGGTCCCCTGCATGTCACAGATGGGGGAATGAGACCTGGAGGCGAAGCTGCTGGTCCAAACTTACTCTGCTTCTGGGTGGCAGAGTCAGGATGAGAACCCAAGCTAACAGCCTCAGGGGAGAAGACATCATTGCGGTGACCAAAACCAACAATGAGTCACACATACATAGCCTCGTCCTAGGCCAGGAATCCTTCTTGGTGCTTCCGAGGTGGTCATTCATTCTGTTCCCCTAAACCTACGAAGCTGGCACTGTGATTATCCCCACTCTACAGACGAGGAAGCGGAGTCACCCAAAAGGCCAGTGAATTTGTCTAAGGAAGAGCAACTAGTAAGAGACAAAGCAAAACAAACAAGGAGCAAGACAGAAAGGAGCTGGGGCTGGTGGTTTGGCCGGTGGAGCATGGAAGCCGGCATCCCCGGGGGAGGCATGAGGCTGGGCTGGCGTTACCATCCGTCCAGGCCTCGTGGATGGAGGCCTTCTGCCGGAACTTCTCTGCCAGGTGGTCGAGCCGCTCCAGCCTCCGGATCTCATTCAGCAGCCACTCCTCGTAGCCCTTCTCTGCCTGCTCTAGGCAGCCCCAGGCATTGTTGATGTCCTGTAGGGATAGGAGGCACAGGGTCAGGCCCTGCTGGCCCCTGAGAACCCCAGCCCCTTCCCCATGTCAGCCATGCCCACCCAGCCCCACCCTGGTGTTTCCCAGGCTCTGGGGTACCAGGCCTCCCGGGCAGGGCATTAGGTCCAAGTCCACATGGGCCACCCAGCTATAGGGCTTTGGCGTGCAGCCCTGTGGGGAAAGAGTCCGAGGCCCTCTGAGGCCCAGGACGCTGACCAATCACAGGACGTAGGGCCAGCCGGAGAACGGAGCAACAACTGAGTGAGGGAAGCAGGGATAGGAGCCTCCCAGGGCTCCCAGAGCCCACATCTCTGGATGTGTCATGAGCTCTAGGCAGTCACGTGGAGCCTGCAGGAACCTTGGTCTCGCTGAGCTGGCCAAGCATCTGAGCACAGTGACAGCTGCTGAGAACCCCAGCCCTTCAAACAGGAAACCACCTGCAGGGTCGCTCCTACAATGAGCACAGGGTGCCCACTGGGCAGACAGGGGCAGAACCAGCCTGGATGCCACCCGGGGGCCCCAGGAACAGGCTGCACCCACCCGGGGGCAGGGGGACCCTTCTAACTCACACACAGCACCCTCCGGGTAGCAGGGGCTCTAGCCACCTAAAAGCTGCTGTTTCAGCCTGGAATCTGGAAAAAGACTGCAATTGGAGACTCTTTCCTCTCCTCCAGGGTCCCCGGGGGTCCTGCCTCCTTCCAACGCCATTTGGCTTTCCCCATCCCATGCTCCTCCTGCTTTGCATCCCCGCACTGTCTCAGGACTTGTCATTTTAAAGGGCAAAAGCTTATCCTGGTGAACTTTGAAAATTTTTTTTGCATGTTTCCCTGGCTCATAATGTTCCTTCCCAAGTCTGAGGACAGGATAAGCAGGAAGCAGAAATAACCTAAGTAACCTACAGGAAGAGAATTTAACAACTTGGAAAACCATTCACGATATAATTTTAGTGTTTTTTTTTAAAAGCGGCTTATGAAATAAACATGCTTTAGGATCTCCTTAAAAGTTATATTTACATAGACTAAAAGAATCTTTCCCAAAGAACATTTTTTTTCGTAAGTAGGCTCCACACCCAGCTTGAACTCACGACCCTGAGACCCACATCTGAGCTGAGATCAAGACCTGGATGCCCAACTGACTGAGCCACCCAGGCGCCCCTAAAAAACATTTTTTCTAAGTTGATATTGATAATTGAGATTATGGTAATTTCTATTTTCTGCTTTTTGCCTGTTTGTATCTTTGAAATAGCCTACCCAAAAAAAAAAAAAAAAGCCATTACATTTTTTTGTATGGTAATACACTTTGGGTGGCTCAATCAGTTAAGCGCCTGCTTTCAGCTCAGGTCATGATCCCGGGGTCCTCGGATCAAATCCTGCATCAGGCTCCTTGCTCAGCAGGGAGCCTGCTTCTTCGTCTGCCAGCTGCTACCCTGCTTGTGCTCACACTCTCATTCTCTCTGACAAATAAATAAATAAAACCTTAAAAAAAAAAAAAAGTAAAACAAAGTGCTTGAAAAGATTCCACAGCAGTAAAAAAATTATCCTGACTGCTACTGATGGAGCTCTGTTTGGCTCAATATGTAAAGAGGCATTTTGCTTGCAAAGATGTTTTTTTGAGGGGTGGGGGAGAAGGTGGTGCTGGGAGGGCGAGTCTGGCCTGGAATAGTGGCAAGGAGGGGGCTGAGCCTGGTGGGGGGGCAGGTGGGGGAGCAGCCGGCGGTCGGTCGGGGGGCCCCGGGCTCCCCCAAGCTCACCGAGACCATCCTGCCCTCGGAGGGCATGAAGGCGGGCCGGTTGCTGAGGCGCAGCTTGGTCTGCAGCGTGTTGAAGTTGATCTCCAGCTGGCACTTCTCCTGCACCTTGGGTGGCTTGTGCAGGCGCCGGTAGTCCCGGAAGTCCTCCAGCTTCTGCTGCATGGCCTGCATGGTGTTCTCCGGCGCCCGGTTCTCCAGCCAGGGGATCGTGCGGCGGATCCACTCCAGCAGCTGGAGGGCGGAAGGGGTGAGGGTGCTGGGAGCCGGCGCAGGGGCTGCTTCCCTCTCTTCCTCATGGCCTTTTGGTCCTTCCCACACTGGGAGGGCCCTCCTGATGGCACACTCTGTCCGGACTCCCACTCCCCAGCCACGAGGCCAGGTCCCAGGGCCCCCCCCTCCCCAAGCCTGGCCACCAGCCTCCTGTCTGCCTGGGGAAGAGGCTGACTCCAGCCCCTGCTCTGCCAGACCTGCTGGGAGGTCAGCTCGACTAGGAGGAGACCTGAGCTTGGGCTCCAGCTCTACCACCTGGTCGGGCCTCCGTGTCCTCAGCCGGACCAGGGAGGGGGTGCCCAGTTGTTTCCCAAGGCCCTTGTCACCTGGCCACCTAGAATTCTAGAATGAGGATCTCTGACTCAAAAAGGAAGGGGCTGGCTTCTGGGGCACAGGCAGGGAATGACAGCCTGGATGAGGTGACAATGGTGGAGAAGGTGTGGTGGAGGGAGTGTTGGCGGTCACAGGAAATAGAATGAGCGCCGGCGAGGGGTCAGCCTGTCCCCTAAACGAACTCCTTGGTATAATCACAGGCCCCCCACGGGGTTAGCTGCTGTGATCCTCCCCCAGGTTGCAGAGGGGTGACTGAGGCACCATGAGGTCACGTAACTTGCCAAGGTGAGCAAGCCAGCATGGCAGAGCGGGGAGGAAGCCCGGCACCTGGGTTCCTACTACACTGGATGGCAGATCCCCCAAGAGGTTGGGTTCAGAAGGCTGAGTTCTTTTAAGGAAGAGGCAAGTGGAGCCTTCACCCACATACAGTCAACGGCAGAACAGCAGACCCAGCACTGTCTTCTCCTATCCCCTGAGTAGCCCCAGCTGCTAAGCTAGCTGGAGCCAGCCCTGGTCCCTCTCCAGTTCACATCCTCTCTGAACCAGGCGTCCTCCTTTTCTAGGCCAAGCCACTCACAGTACAACAGTATACCAGACTAGAAAGAGATCTCTTGGCTTAGCTCTCACCCGACAAGTGAAAAACACCAAGACCCAGAGAGGTGCAGAGTTCGCCAGGCTTACTGTTTGTCGATGAGAGAAAAGGCCCGGGACTCGGCTCTCTGGAGCCTGGAGCCCGGCCCCGCCTCTGCCTCCTGGGAGAAGGGGAGAGGAGCCAAAGCTTCCCTGGATCTTCTGTGCTGGGACTAAGGACTACACCCAGCCTCCGACTGTGCCCCAGGGACAGGTTTGAGGGGGACAGGATCTGGGGGCTCCCTCTTCCCCCCAGGGTGGGGTAGCAGAGCCTTGCTTAAGCCAGGCCAGGAGAAGCCATGAGGTACCCACATCGCTGGCCAGCTTCTCATAGTCTTCCATGAGCTGCTCATTCTCCTGGTTGACGGCCAACACCTTGCAGATTCGATTGGCTGCTGTCTCCGCCTGGCAACAAGAGAGGGGGTGGGGGGGTGCGCACGGTCAGCCCAGGGTAGCAGGAGCTCCCACCCCAGCAGCTCCACATGGCAGGAAGGCAGCTCCCAAGGCTCTGAATCCACATCCTCCTCGCCAGCCTCTACCAGCCCATGCTGGGTCCCACAGGTCAAGGGAGCCCAGAGAAAGATCTTGGTGGCTGAACTGGGGATCCCTGGAGAAGAACCTGAGTTTGAGGCCAACCATTGCATGTTGGGAAGACACTAACATAATAATGGCTGATACAATCAAAACGTTCAGCTCAGGTAAAGAGATGAGAAAATGCACACACAGCCTAGAATCCTAAGTGGAGGCCCTGGGATTCCCAAGGCTCAGGCTCTCAGGCATCGGTCAGGATCTCAGGAGATGCCGAAGTTCACAGCTGGGAGTCTGGAATAAGGTGCTGAGAGGCAAAAGGCCTCTCGAGATCGCTACTGAATCCGCTCCTGGCTCAAAGCCCCAAGAATATCAGAGAAGACTCAGAGACCCTCTACGTTACGAAGGGTAAGACTTAAGGATCAACCCAGTATGGGAAGAATGGCCAGGCAGCTGGGCACAGGTGCCTGCAGGAAAGCTAAGCACGGGTCTCTCACTGAGTGAGAGCTGGGCTTCTGCTAGCCTTTGGGTCCTGGTGACAAGAGCAATGAGAGGGGATTGACTGGAAATCAGAGGTAAAGGCCCAGAAACTCCAGGGGACACTGCTGTGGACCCAACACCAACAAGGGCCAGACGGCCCTAAGTTACCAGTTGCTCCGGTGATTTTTAAACTCATCTTTTCGCATCATGACCCACCTCCAAGGGGAGGGGAACACAGAGCCTTTTTGGGGTCCTGGGATAGAAAGAAAGCCTAGAGATGGGAGCAGATAATGCCAATGAAAAAACAGATATGCATTCCAGGGCCCTAGAGAACAGTGACCCTGCAGTTGATAAGGGCTTAAGGAACAGAAAGATGGGACCTCACAACCAGTTGATGAGTAACACAAAATGAGCTTTTATTGCAGCAAGATAAATGGAGGCTAGGCATAAGAAAGAACTTCCAGAGAATGAGGGTGCTTTGAACTGGAAAGAAATATTTAAGATGTTAAGTGTTTTTTCTTTGCAGAACTTTTCAAATAGGACATACCCCACTGAATCATGTGACTAGGAGGGGCTGCTGGGATGCGTGTGCGTGTGTGTGTGTGTAAGCAGGTCAGCATAAAGGTCCTTTCAAACTCCAAGTCAAGAGACTGCACCCTCCAGGATAAGGTGTCGGAGCAAGGAGACCTCCCACAGGTCCAACTGTGGGAATGGCCACAGGGCCTCCAAGATGGGATGGGTGCTTTGAATCCCAGGTCTCAAGACACCGAGGCAAGGAGTAACATTCTTAGACCGTCACCCCTCTGCCCTTCAGCTTAACTCTGCCCTGGAGATGCTGTGGCCCCTTCTCACGTGGAACCCCTCATGGATCATCCTTCCTCTTAAGAACCAACAGGTAACCACAGAGAATTCCAAAAGGTAACAAAGAGGGAAATTCCTTCCTTATGGGGTCCTGGAAAGAGCAAGGTCATAGGAAACAGGCTGATGTGCCCCATGAGGAGGGCTGGGGATAGCAGTCCACCTGAAGTCACCAGGGCCACTTCCCTTGAAGGCTAGGGAGGGAGACCTCCAGGTGGGTGGAGCAGTGGTCTCCATAGTAACACAGGTAAGTCAGTCCAGCATGCTGACCAGAGACGGCCACGCACCACAGGCAGGCAGCAGCTACCATTGCCATGTTTCCTGGATAAAGTCCTCCTTGGCCTCATTACCTTCCTGATTCATCTTGAAATTCTGAGCTCAGTGGTCCTAAGCTTTGACCTGTGTGCTATTTTGTCAAACTGACAGACTGAATGAGGCCTGTGTTCGTAGCATGGTAGGAGACAGATCCTGGGAGCCTCCCCTGGGAGCCCTGCCCTCCCTTCGGAGCCTGCCAGCTCCAGGGTCAATAGAGGGTCCTTTCAGATAAAGTCCGGGGGAGCCAGTTCCCCATTGGGCCACCTGGGGATTTTTCAGAGAGTCCCACCTTCCCAAGCCTGCAACTCAGCCTGCCCACACCCAGGTGGCTTTACCTGAGGAGACTGAGAAAAGCGATCATTATAACCAGGAAATGTGCCTTTGGAAAGAAAGCACAGGCCTCACAGAGCAAGAGTTTAGAAATGGCAACAGCCCGTCTGCAAACTCCTCCCAGCTCCCACAGTTTCCTCTAGGAAAGAAGCAAGCTCCTGGAATCCAGACTTGATTTTAAGGAGAAGAAAAAAAAAAAAAAAAGACAGGTAGAAAGTTCGCTGACCCGTCTTTCGCTCACTGCATAACTCCCCCTATAGAAGCCTACAAGGTGACACTGCTTCCACACTGGTCCCTTGAAGGGTCCAGTCATCCACCACCCCCGGCCCAGGAGGCCACAGAGGCCACGCAGGGAAGGCAGGCCTGAGGGACACACTCGCTGTGGTGAAGGCAAGTGAGACCCCTGAGGGTGGGACCGAGGCCTACCTTAGTTGTCCCACTTTCTAGTTTTCTAGAAATGATTTCTCCCGTGGCTACAAGAATTCCATCACTATGGGGGGATTTGGGAGAGAGGTACCAAGGACCACCAAGTCATAAAGACGCCTCAGAGGAAAGATTTGTTCTAGGGGAGGAAAGATTCATTGTCTGAGAGAAAGAGAAACCGAAGCCCCATCAGAGCACCGCCCTGAAGAGTGCTGGCCTCGGGTTCTCCCGGGCTCTCCCAGCAGGAGGAAATGGGCTGCTCTGGAACAGAGAGGAGGAACCAGACCACCCAGTCCTCTCTGATGTTAACAGAATTTACAAGAGATAAGGGACATAAGCACAAATATCTTTACCGGGCTGAGAAAGTATTTTATAACACTAGGCAAAAGGACTACTTCTAAACGCCAAAGGAAGACTTCTAGAAATTTGCATTTACCTTACCTTGGTTTATTTTTTCATGACTTACTTTAAGTTGTATTATCATACAGCTTAACACAGAACAATCTGTTTGGTTTCCTATGAGTGTTTTATTTTTTTTTTAATTTTTTAAGTGAGGGACTATTATTCTTGGAGTACTTAACAACTTAGCTATCCCACGTGAAGCGCAGCTATCCCAGGCCAGACTGCTGCTCTAAAAAGCAACATTGAATTCGCTGGTCCAGGTAGTGAATTAAGGTGGTGTCTCGTCTGTCATCCAAATGTGGCCAAATGACACACAATGGCTCTGCCACCCACAATCCACAGGGATTCACATGAATGCCACCAAAATGTCATCTGTGACCTTTTTCATCAAAAATGTCCCATATCTACCTAGAATTGTCCATTTCCTTCCTCCCATAGCTCAGCCCTTCCCTACATCTAAATCAGTACCCAGCCCCAGTGTCCCCACCAGCAGGGCCCGCAGGCAAAGGGGCTCAGCACGCTCCCAAGCTGCCATCTCTGGCTTCCCCTGGGGGACTCGCTCCAGGCAGTGGGAGAGACCTGGCCAGCAGGGCGAGCTCACTCTCCCCGCGCAGGCTGCACTGTCCCCCACACTGGGACTGCCTTCCCTACCCTTGCCACATCTTCACTTGAGGACCCCTACCCAACCCCGAAGACCCCCAAGCTCAAGGGCCTCCTGTTCAAGAAAGCGTCCGCATTATGCAGCCCTGCAGCCCCCTGGCCTGCCCCTCCCCTGCTCAAGTCTGCAGCAAAGTGGGCACTGACTACACTGCAGCCATCGTTGGCTTCTGGATGTCAGGGCTTCCCCTAGAGGGACCATGTATCCCTTGAAGGCAGGAATGGTGTTTCTTTCCCGTAGGAGATTCACAACGTGAAAAAAAGCAACCGAAGGGCCAGACAGATACAAACATCACCATTTACTCCTCAAAGTGCCCAGAAATACCTACAGCAGAGCCAGCCTGTGCCGTAGATTGTTATTTCTCATGGTCATTCCCAACAGACCATGAACTTTAAAGCACCAACTACATCAACAGAAGCTGTTGCTTTCTGTTGATTCTAAATCGACACGGGGGAAGAGGAGGGGAAAAGAAAACTGAGAAAGAATCAGAACCCAAACCATCATGTCAAACAGAAGTTGGTCCTCGTCCAACAAAGAAAACCAGTGATGTGCACTTGCACACCACATACCTGTATGGGTAGGCGGACCACAAGACTCGCGTGCGTGCATACACGTGTAGACACAAGCCTGCACACGAGGCACTCTGCTGCCTTTCTAGTTCCACCCTCCAAGGCTTGACAAGAGAAAGACAGTTGAGGGGATGGAGGGTACTGGGCATGGGTTTCAGGATCTGTCCCCGGACCGGCACGAGACATGGAAACGGTCAAGACAAGAAGAGTGTGTGGGTCTGGAAGAGCCCTCTTTCTTCCATAGGAGAGGGCGAAGTTTCCCCTCCCCCTGGCCTGCTTGGCTCTAAGCAGGTGCCTGAATCCTTGAAGTGTTTAGGGATGACTCTGGGTGAGGCTCTCGACCCCAGCCTTGAGAGGCACACCACCACCCTTGCCCCACTCCCAGCCCCACACTGGTGACCTTGTCCTTGAATGTGGACAAAAGGAGCGTGAAATGGTTGCAACAAGGATGAGAGGGAGGGAGGAGGGCATGGGGGAGGTGGCATGAGATCTGGGGGGAGGGGAGGAGCAGGCTGCTACATGCACACACACACGCTCTCGCACGCAAGCATGCACTCCCATCCGAGCATCATCATCAGCCAGGACACAGGGAAGGCCAGTGTCAGCAGGCATGAAGCCCAGGACAGAACCCTCAGAGGAGCCGGGGAGAGGGATGAGCTAGAAAGAGTTCTGGAAACCCTGCAGCAGAGTGCCCTCTAGCTATGGATGCAGGCAAGTGGGCCCTCTGTGGGTATCAGGGCCGGGGGGGAGGGGCCCGCAGAGCAAGTAGACAGATGCTGCTCACAGCCTGGCTGAAAGGTGGAGGGTCAGAGGGGCCAGAAGAAGTTGGCAAGACGCAGCAGCGGTGGTAGGACAGAGAGAAAGTGGAAGCAAGAGGCAGACCAGAAAAGAGGCTGGAAGGGGCTGGGGATCCTGGGAGGGCCAGGACACCTGTGAGGAAGCCTCCAAGCAGGACGGCTTTCCTGTCTCTGTGCCAAGAAGGCGAGGTCGGAAGGAAGGCAAGGAGGGTTCTGGGTGCCCACCCAGCCAGGGAACTGGGCTGCTGCTCGCCCATACGGTGCCTCTGCAGAATGGCTTAAAGGTGCTTCTTCCCAAGGCACTTCTAGCGGAAAACTATCATACCGGTATGTTAGAGCCTGTTTTTCCTGCCATCTGCAGGATTACTTCAATAACAAGTATTCAAATCCCGACGGTCTATGGGGCACCCATGCCTCCCCTGTGGTGCGTGCAGCTGCACCACGTCTACAGGGGAAGGCAGGGCAGATTTCTCCCTGCCCTGTCTGCTGGGTAACTTGAGAGGATGGTCCTGCCTAAGTGGGAAGGAGAGAAAACAAAGGGGTTTCTGAATGTTTCAGGGAGTAGTCAGGAAGCACAGCCAGGAGCTCCACCACTTGGGATAAGGGCTCTCTACTCGGGGTCCAGGGAAGGAGCTGAGACCACTATGGCCTCCACTAAGCCCAGCGTGTGTGGACAGAGACACAGGGGGCCAGCCAGAGGCTGGGGCTCCCAGGCACTTTCAGGTGTCCTGGCCAAGGTTCAGAGAGCACAAGAGGCAAGGGGCCTTCTCTAGTCCCTCCTGTCACTGCAGGGGCCACGGCCCCATCTGACCACTGCTGGAACACCCCGGGAGGACGGAAGAGGTGGGTGAAGGGTGGCAGGGAGAGTGGGCGAGGCCGAGGGAGAGCTCACCTTCTGCGCACCCAAGAAGGCGTGGCAGTGACATGAAACAATAGGTCACATGGCCTTCCCATCCGGCCTTAGCGTGCCTACACATCTGCACAGAGAAGGAGAAGAGGTTGAGAGGAGAAAGGGGAGCGGCAGCAGCACAGAATAAACCCAAACAGCCGTGGTTGACAGAGAGAATACAGGACGGTTGCAGAGACGGCAAATGAGGGAATGGGCAGAAAGAGGAGAAATGAGATGGTGGGAGGAGAGGGTCGGGGGGTGCAGGGCAGGGCAGAGCATAGGCTGAGACAGGGAAGGGGGGAAGAGAGCAGAGGGTAAGGCTGGGCAGAAGTGGGGGGAGCACCCCCATCATGCATATGGAGACAGGTCACTCGGACTCCATGCGGAGGGTGGGAAATTGGCCTAAGCACATCCACATGATGGGACAGGTCCACGGCCTGAAACCATGAAGGCCCAGCCTGTGGTCTGTAGTTGTGTTGACCTGCATGTTGTGTTTTCAGGGTCCTGCCTGTGAGAGGGGTCTAGGAGAGGAGACTCTGCTGCCTGAGCTAAGCCTAGTAACAAAAATATTCAAATCTTCAGTGTCTGTGGCATGAATGGTGCTCTTTAGTTGTGGTACCCTTGTGCAGTGCAGAACCTGCACAACTGGACTTTAAACTCAGGCCTCCCTGAGCAAAACTGAGCCAGGACATTTGAAGGGGCTCATAGCCGCCCACCTCCTCCTTCCTCCCCCACCCCACTCCAAGGGTTTGTGCTTATGTCTATGAATACAGAGCGTAGAGTGACCCCACATGTGGGTCCCAGGCAGGATACAGAAGGATATAAAAGGCACCAGGGTCCAAAAAAGCTGTGGATAGATTTGCTAAATCATGCCCGTGAATGGGAGAAAGGTGGGGGCTTCGTGACACCTTTGTAAAATAGGTCAGTGGAGACAGGAGATGCCTCCCCAGGGGAAGCCCCATAGCTCCATGAAAGCCTGTAGCTTCAACAAAGGTGGGCACAGAGGGGCTGCTGCCCACTGCGCCTTCCAGGCATCCAGAACCCCCAGCCTGATTTCACACATGCAGCTCTTCCTGCTCAAGCCAGCCCTCTGGGCCCCAGAAGGCAAGCTCTAGCCCAGTCTTCTCAGAGACTGCAGAGGAAGATGAGAGAAGGAGCAGAGATGCAGGGTAGGAGGCGCCGAGCAAGAACAGCACGCCACGTCACGCTGGCCCCAGGAGCTAACTCTACCAGAGAGACAGACCCTCCCGGGCCCCGCTGCCAGGAAGAGGTGGGCAGGGCGGGGGTGCATGGTTTGGGGCCTGGCATGAGGTGTGCTGTGCGAGGAAGGAGCAGGGGGCCCTGGGTACCTTCTGGGCTCCAGAGAAGGCATGGTAGAAGCTGGACACGTAAGTCATAATGGCTTTCTCATCCGGGCGGGCGGTTCCGACGATGTCTGGCAAGAAAAATCCGGAGTTAAAAGCCAGCTGGCGAACACATGATGCTCTTCGTGATGTGACGCGGGAAGAAGCTTACAGAACCTCTAAGTCTTCTATGCCCAGATGCTGAGCCTGAACCCTACCTGCTTCTGGCACCAGCCTCCACTTACAGGAACAGCAAAGGTAGTAGAGGGAGCAGAGAAACAGTGTCCCAAGGAAGCAAACAACAAACCCAGAATAAGGACCATCCCTGCTTCTGCAACAAATCCAACAACAGGAATAAAAAGGAACAGGACGGGTGGGTGCTACAGACAGGAAAAGGCAGAAGAAAGAGAACTACTAAATGCCACATGCAGACTTATTTGGATCCTGATTAAAACAAACCAACTCTCGAGAAAAATAATCAGGGAAATCTGATTTTGAATTGGGCAAGAGATATATCAAGGAATGACAGTCACCGTGCTAGGCATGAAATCTGCTTTAGGGCTGCAGAGAAAGAGATCCACATTTTTAAGGCATGTATTCTCAAGTATGTCGTGGTGAAATGCTGTGATGTCTGGGGTTTAAAACATTTCAACTACGAAAACCAAAGGGGGGAAAAGTGGCAAAATCTCACTGTGTCTTCGGGAGGAGGGGTATACGGAAGTTTATATACTGTTCTTCCTGGCTTTATTGATTTGAAAATGGTCCCAGACAATGTCACCAATGATCACCTCTCCCTCCTCGACTCCTAAGGGCCCAGGCAACTTTCTAAAAAGCCACTTGCTTTTCCATAAATGCTGGTTGTCCCCCTCCCTTTCCCCTACAAGTCAGGTGTGGCTTTAGACCCCAAATTCCTAACTACCCCTGCAAAGTACTCATCACTGAGAGCTCTGTGAATGCACATGTTAATAGACTTCTGTTTGCTTTTCTCTCATTAATCTGTCTTTTGGCCAGTCTAATTTACAGGATCCCACCCGGAGCACCTAAGGAGGTAGGGGAAAAGAGTTTTTCCCTCCCCTACAACAAGGAACACTGCTCCACCCCAGCACCCACTACCCCAGCTCCAAGACAGAGAACCATCCTCAGGCAGCTGAAGCCGATAAGCTAGCCTCCCCTTCAAACCACTAGGGAATGAGGAATCCCTCACAGGTAGGTCCCCCCACACCCCCACCGGGGTCCCCAGAGGAGGTCGCAGAACCAGGCCTCCCCACCTCCCACCTTGGGCCCCACCCGTCTTGGCCACCATTGGCCGGTGAGGGAAGAGCCACAGGCACAGAAGGAAACACCTTTTACCTTCAGCATCCAACATCTTGGGGATGTCCAGGTACTTCTCCGCCACATCGAAGGCTGTGTTCAGATTTGTGAGTGGGTCATCCTAGAGGAAGAAGAGGATGAAGGCATGGGGGGGGGGCCCGAGAAGTCTGGGTGATCAAAGACGGGAGCGCGGACAGGATGTCTCTGGCCCCCGGGGCTTGATCCCCAGGGCCCAGCTCTTGGGTGTGCACAAGGCTGGCTTCCCTCTAGAGCTTGCTGGGTGGGTGGTTAAGGGCCATTTTTCCTCCTCAAGCCTCAGTTTGTGAGAGAAAGAAGATGAAGCGTATTGGCCTGCAGCCCGAGAAAAAAACGGCTAAAAAGCGCCTGCCGAGAGCAGATCACTGGCCTGGGCGCCGCTCCTCTAGGCTTCTGGTTTCGGCTCTGCCGCTCAGCAGCCCAGCCTCAGTCTCCCCTCTACTATTCAAGAGTTGGACTAGGAGACCTCAAGCTGCTCCCTTTCCATGAAATTTGGCGGCTCCTTCAAACAGCCACAATGTGACTATCCTGACGTGGGCTACCATCTCCAGAACGCGAACTGGGGACTGAGAAAGCAGAGCCCCTGGGCACAGGGGGTGGGAACGCAAACTCGTGCAGCCGCTGGGCACACGGTGTGGGGGGACTCGGACCGCCACAGGACTCGCAACCCCACTTCTGGGGGTACAGCCCCAAGAACTGAAAGCAAGGATTCAAATCGCTATCTATACGCCCATATCCAAGGCAGCATCGTTCACAAAAGCCACGAGGCAAAAATGACACAACTGCCAGCTGCCGCATGAGCAGGCAAACCAATGTGGTGTCCCTATAATGGACTGGTCCCCCGCCTTCCGAAGGAAGGAGAGTCTGACACCTGCTACCACCTGGGTCAGCCTTGGAAACATTCGCTCAGGGAAATAAGCCAGACACAAATACTGTATGACTCACTTACACGAGGCATTCAGAGCAGTCAAGTTCACCGAGTCACAAATTAGGACAGTGGCTGCCAGGGGCCAAGGGCAACAGGGAGTGGGGCGTGACGGTGTCACGGTGCAGGGTCTCAGCTGTGCAGGACCAAGAGCACTGGAGACACGTCCCTGCCCCCGCCCTGAACACCTCAGCACGGCTCAAGTATTTATATCATCTATGCTTTGTGTTTTTATATACATTCCATTTTATGTTATGTATGTTTACCATAATTAAAAGAATTTTTTAACATGGGGGAAAAAAACCACCACACAGTGATGGGATTTCCTTGCTGGTCCTCCCATGCTATTTCCCGGTTCCCCAGACTAACCTACATACAGCAGCCTGGTTTTGTCAGCCCAGGACTCAGTGTCCCCATGTGCTAAGACGAGAATCACAAAGCTACAAAGAAATAAATACATTCACCCAGATGCTTTCAGGAAGAAACTGCTCAAAATAAGAGAAGGTAGAGTCCTCCTGGGAAAGTTTCTGATAGCTTCCAAAATGATTAAAAAAAACCAAAAACATAAACAATGCCAAGCAGTGGAAATCACTTCCATCCAGGGCCTTAGGCAGCCCTCGGGACCAGGCTACACCTGCTGGCCATGCTCAATTTCCACGGACAGCCAGGGTCCCATGCCCAGCTAAGACCACAATGGGAAGGAAGAGCTTCCCAGCCAGAGCCCCACTGCTCTCCGGCATCCAAACACCGCTTGGCTCCAGTAACCTGTGCTTTCTGGAAAGCATCCAGGGTTCAGTGCGACCAGGTCTGTGCTACGATCTGGGCTGGATTTTAATGATGCTACTGAATTAAAAAGAGGAGAGACAGACACAGTGATACAGTGAAAAGACAAGACACATGGGGGTGGGCAGCTGACCGGGCAGCAGACAAAGAGCCCTAGATTCTTACCTCCTGGAAGGCTAAGACCCTGTAGTCTGTGGCATGGGGGAAGGGACCGGACAGCCACTGTTAGCAGGGCCCCACTTTATACAGGGTGACAAACAGCTATGGATTAACTAACTGGCTGTCCCCTCAGCACACAGACACAGGGACAGACACATGTATGCCTATCGCCGAGGTGCAGCAGGTAAACAGTTAGAAGGTACGTGATGATGCCTTTGAAAAAAAAAAAAAATCATCACCTCTAGGGTTTCCCACCTCAGCTCTGTCTGATTCAGCCACACAGCTTTCAGGTAAATCAGGGGGTTCTCAATCTGATTGTCTTCCTCGCAAAGCAGCTGAGCTAGAGCACAGGGACCCTCCCACCCACTAAGATAGTGGCTTGGGAAGAGCTGAACCACTGACCAAAGACATGTGCAGGGCCAGGCTGTGGGCGAGGGGCGCCTGGGTGGCTCAGTCAGTTAAGTGTCTGCCTTTGGCTCAGGTCACGATCCCAGGGTCTTGGGATCGAGCCCCGTATCATGCTCCCTGCTCAGCCAGGAGTCTGCTTCTCCCTCTGCCCCTCCCCACTGCTTGTGCGCTCGCTCGCTTGCTCTTTCTCTGTCACTCACTCTCTACTAAATAAATAAAGCCATAAAAAAAAAAAAAAAGAAAGAAGGAAAGAAAGTGGGCCCGGGGCCCAGCCTCAGACTTTGGTCAGGCTTCGAGCGACCGGAGGAAACGGGAGTCTACCCCTTTCCTCCGCCACACCCTGGAAACTGAGGCCCTGACACCATCACAGAGTTGTCAGGGCAGCTCCCACACTGGCGACATCAAGCCTGGCCTCTGAGGCCACAAGCCACGTGGGGGTCTTCACCGAACACTGCGTTCTCCAAGTGTCAAGAATCAAGTGGAGAACAGGCATTCCTAGAAGCTGCCTTGTCAAGAGAACCACACAGGGACTGACACCATTCCAACCTGAGCTCCCGATCATCAGCTGGGGGTCGGGGGAGGGCTCCACAGGCGGCCTCTGGGCACCGGAATGGGCTCAGAGGAGAGCTGGTGAGTGAGTTCAGAGCGGTCCCGGACAGACTTCTCCAAGGTCTAGGCCAACCCGGACACCAGAACCACCTCGCGATTAAGAACAGCTCCCACCTCCCAATCTGCCTCTCAACCCATGCACAGGTTCAGGAAAACCCCCCGCAGCTTTGAGCCAAGAGCGTAAGTGAAACTGAGCAGCAGCTAAAGGAAATCCCCCAGCCAAACTTCAGCAGTGAGTCCGGCAGGAACGTGCGGGGGCTTCCCAGCAAGTCCTGGCCCTGGATGGGAGCAAACGCCTCTAACATACAACAGCTTCAATTACGGAAGCAACCTTCCGTGATTACTACATCCACTTTATAAACCCCGGAAAATAGAAGGGGAAAATGGCAGTGAGGATCCCATGACCCCAATAATGCCCTATGGTGGTTCCCATACGCTATGGGCTGTTCAGGTCAGCAAGGGCACGGTGCCGTGCTCACGGGACAGCCAAGTAGCCCTCACAGGAAAGAGGCTTTCCTCTTACTTCTACAGATTGTCTCTGGGGCCAGTCTAAGGGGAGTGACACCCCTGACCATGGCCATGGGCTCTCAGAAGAGGGCCCCGGTCCTGCCCTTCTATCCCCCCACTACCCAGGAGGGACCCAGCAGGAAGTCAGGTAGGCTCACGTACCTTCCGCAGCTTCCCGTAGTCAATCAGCTCAGGTCGGTGTCGGTGGATCAAGGCACAGAAGCCAAGGCCGTCCTTCCAGCTGCGCAAGGGAGAGAGAAGGTGGGGCAGGCCGGTGAGTGGGGCCAGGCACCACCCAAGGGGAAAGCTCTAAACCAGGACTGGAGGGGCCCACCTTTTTTCCAGAGATGAACACACAGTGCTTCAGAGCAGGAGTGACTTAAAACAGGATGGGAAGGACTATTTCTTCCTGCCACAATCCCAGGCCCTGGGGTCAAGATTCTGTGGGGCCTGGCAAGCTAAGACACCTACCGTATCCAACTCTACTCTCCACCCAGGTCTCTGTTGTTCCCCTGCCCCCCCCCCACATTCCCCATTCTGTTCCAGCACCCCAGGCTAGAACATTCTGGACACTCTCCTTGGGGAGGAAGATGGCATTGGAGGGTCTGTGGCACCACCCCCCCACCCCCCCGCCCCGCAGAAAGTAACTTCTTCCCCAAGGACCTCTGCTCTGTTCCAGAGCCGAGACTACCCCCAGCCAAAGGGGGCCGAGGAGTTTGGTGGGAAACAGTCCAGGTTCTGCAAGAGCCCCTCAGCCCCCAGCCACTGACCTTATGTGGAAGTTCTGGATGTTGACGTTCTTGTAGGGGGCTGTCTTTCTCTGACACCACAAGAGCAGCCCTTCCTTTGCAGAAGTCTCTGTGAGGAGGGGGACAACGGGTGCAGAGGTCAGTGGGCTGGCTCAGCACAGGCAGGGGTGTTGGCTCATGGGAACCCCACCGTGCCCACAGGGTCCACGCTTGTTCACATGAGGGGTCCATACAAAGACCCCAAGATTCCAACCCTGGGGCTACTAGGCCACTAAGTCTGTTTCCTCAACGAAGTTTGACAAGTTATTTGAGAAACAGAGAAGCAAGTGAGGCCGCTTTTACAAGCTAGCCACATAACACATTTAAATACCGATATAATGGCCTTCCAAGCTTTCAGAATATCTCCCCCATTATTCCCTTTAATTCAAAGACATGGAGCATTACAAAGTAAATCAGCAATCTGTGTCAGGTCTATGTCTGATCCGTCTATGAAAAGTCCCAGGATCTCTGGGGAGGGGTACTCCAGCCGTGCAGAGTGCACAGAGCCGTGTGTGGGGCAGAAGTGTTAGAATTATCTAAGAAGCTTCCTTGTATTTAATGCGTGGATGGACACCACTGCTGTGTGAAGCAGACCCGTGTCTGTAAGGTAAAGCAGGTAGGTGTCTGAGGGGACCCCAGGAGTTCCCAGCACAGACGGCAAACCACACTGCCCCCTTGTGCTCGCATCCATGAATTGCAGAAATGGTACCCGGCAGAGAGGGTTCATGGGTGATCTCATTTACTTTCAATTCACAAAATGGACTTTTAAATGACATGAAATGATTTCTGCAAAGATAGTATTTCAAGCACAAACAAACAATAAAAAAAAATCAGCAAAGCTAATGCTTCTCCTCAGCTCAAGCTCATCAGCTATTTTACAAGATTGAAATAACGACAATTTAACCAGAGCTGAGAAGGAATCAGTCCCCAAAGAATCAAAATGAGCTCATCAAGAAGGCAATTTGAAAATGGATTTATAGCCACCATCCCTAACAAGCTCCATGTTCGAAGTGACTACTGTGGACACCTTTTCAACTGCTTCAGCCCTAAATGTAGGCCTTCCCATGGTTGTAGCATCACATGTCAAACCAAAATTTCCATAAGAAAGCAATTTATTCTACATTCTTTCCATCAAAAGAATTACTTTGAATAAAAATCTACGATTCCTGGGTCATGAAAATGAATAAAAACATATTTTGTAAAGTTTATGTGTTTATTTATTTATTTTTTTTTTTTTTAAAGGAATCTCTGCACCCAGTGTGGGGCTCGAACTCACAAGCCCAAGATCACGAGACAGCATGCTCCACCAACTGAGCCAGCCAGGTGTCCCATGAATAAAAAATACTTTAAAAATATTATCTCCATCTCACCTGTTTAAAATTTGTTTTGGCATGTGTGTTTCGTGATACAAATATCAATATCTCAATATAATTTATTACAAAATAAATGTACACACATCAGATATAAAGCTCAAAAAATGCCAGTGTGGGACCCTAAGTTTAAGGAGATGGCAGCCCCAACCTAGAGAGGCCTCCTCTTAAAGATCTGTGAAGTGGCCACCAGAGGGAGCTATGGGAGCAAAGTGGAGGACCTAGGGTCCACCAGGAGCCCTGCTACATGGCCTCCCGGCTGCTAAGCTATTTCTCTGCCCTTTTGGATTTAACAACCCAAGAGCCAATACTTCCCCATGCACCCCTAGGCAGTCCCCAAGTGAGTAGGAGTCCCTGGGGCCAATGTGCCAGTGGAAACCAGCACCTGAACAGTTCTAGTTTCTCTACAGACCAAGAGGGATGACAGATGCCACCAATGGGCAAGAAACCCAGGAGGCAGCCCATGATTAGGCCCCCACTGAAGGGGGTCGGGGGTTCTCCACACTGAGCTCAGGGAGGAAGACGTGATGGTAAGGGTCAGGGAGAGGAAGGGGCTTGGGGACTAACAAAGCAAAGCAGGAGACCCACCTTCCACAGAGATGTCCTGGATGGCAAAACGGAGGATAATGGTCCAGATCATGCCCAGGGTCATTTTCACATTCCCATCCACGATTTCTACAGAAACGGCATTGGGACACGTTAGGATGGCTATTAGCTAGGGCAGAGTTAAAACTCCCGGAGTGCCCACATCACTGCGTGGACCACGTAGGAAATCAAAGACCACACAGCTCCACCTCTAGGGAAAAGAAGTTATGTTTTTAAAGTACCATCAGGTTATCACCAGTGCCAGGAGAGAAGCCTCCTTGGGGGTGACAGGGACACGAGATAGGTGTGATCCATTCCGGTGGGTGCATCACAGAAGGCAAGAGAGACGGACAGAGAAGAGGGACAGGTTTCTAAATCATCACAAATGTTCTGGCAACTCTGTGAGCCATCCACACCCAAAAAGCCAGTGCAGGCACAACCGAGAGGAATCGATCAAAAGGAATCAACCCCATGCCATTAGTTGGGCACCAAAGCATATTTTTAAAAAAATCAAACAACAACTTCAAGATCATAATTAAGAGATAATCCATTAAAAATTCAGTCTAAGCAACACTTCGAGACTTTTAAAAAATGCTATAAATTCTATGAAGTAATTTTTTTTCCTGTACCAGGCCCAGAGGCAGGGAATATAAACAGGAAAAAAAAAAAAAAAAAAAAAAAACCTGTCTTTAAGGAGCCTAAGACATGGAGCCACTTAACAGTCTTGGGAGCTGAACCTATGCCAATCAAATGTAGACTCCTTACCCTTACCTGTTTCCAAACCAGGAGACAGTAACCCAGCCCCACGGCAAGGTACTCAGCTAACCATCTGGCATCCAAGAAATATCTTATTTTTTCCAACCTAAAAAACTGACTGTAGGAAAACCCTAACAGAACCGGGAGAAGGGGTAACTTCCAGGAACTCCCAATATCCTGAGCCCACGTTCACTAGGGTCTTTCCCGCAGACCCTTTAAGCAAGAGTGAGTTCCACTAAGGAAATTACATTCTAAGATCTTATCATCTTCCTCAAAAGGGAGGGCAAAACCGTATGCCGCTGTAGACTCAGCAAGGGGCAGAGCATTGCTATCGATACCCGGGTGGGGGGGCAACTCTGCTGAGCCCACATCGGGGTGCCAAGGAGGAAGAGGGTTCACGTCGGGCAGTGGACAGCCTGTGACTCTTCCTGCTCACGAGGGCCTCACACAGCCCTCCCAGAGCCGCAGACACCAGTGGGCCACAGACCAGAGTCAGACTGCCTGGGTGAGAGATGGAAAACTGAGCAGCACACAACCACCTTCCTTAAGCAGTAAAACAGCCAGCTGGCACCGCGCAGAGCAGGCTGGGAGACGCGGTGAGGGTTACTCGGTGAAGAATCAGTCCTTCAAGACTTGGTTCTTATTTTTTTAACGATTTTTTATTTACTTATTTGACAGAGACACAGCGAGAGAGGGAACATAAGCAGGGGGAGTGGGAGAGGGAGAAGCAGACTCCCTGCCGGGCAGGGGAGCCCGATGCAGGACTCGATCCCAGGATCCTGAGATCATGACCTGAGCAAAAGGCAGATGCTTAATGACTAAGCCACCGGGCGCCCACAGATTTTTTTAAAAAACGCCCTTTCACTTGTGATTTCCAAAGGTTTCATAACGTTTAAAGGGTTGATATAAATTGATAAGGAAAAAGGTCTAAATTCACAATAAGCAAAAGACCTGAATAAATACTTCACAAAACACAAAATATAACCAATTTATACATATGTTCAATCTCTCTTGTAATTAAAGAAGATAACATTTTCCTAGCTATTAAATTAGCCACTTTAAAAAACAAGGAACACACACCTTCACATGGGTTGATGGTAAACAAGGCTACCTACCACACTGTGGATACAAGTGTAAACTGGTGTGAAAAAACACTTTCTGGGGTGCCCGGGTGGCACACGCAGTTTAGCATTCGACTTGTGGTTTCGGCTCAGGTTGTGATCTCTGCGTCATGAGATCGAGCCCCGTGTCAGGCTCCATGTTCAGCACCGAGTCTGCTCTAGATTCTCTCTCCCTCTGCCCCTCCCACCCATGCATGCTCCAGTGCTCGCTCGCTCTCTCTCTCTCAAATAAATAAAATCTTTTTTTTTGAAGATTTTATTTATTTATTTGAGAGAGAGAGAGATCACAAGTAGGCAGAGAAGCAGGCAGAGAGAGGGGGAAGCAGGCTCCCCGCCGAGCAGAGAGCCCGATGCGGGGCTCAATCCCAGGACCCTGGGATCCTGACCCGAGCCAAAGGCAGAGGCTTTAACCCACTGAGCCATCCAGGCGCCCCTCAAATAAATAAATCTTTAAAAACAAAAACAAAAACAAAAGCAAAAACACACTGTCTGGAAAATAATTTGGCAATAGGATCAAGCACCCTGAAGTTGTTCAACTTCCTGACAGTGAACTCTCCCTCTAGGAATCTATGCCTAGCCAACGGTCGGACACGCAGCATAAGGCTGCTGTATGACAGGGCCTGTTGTAGGGTCATTTCTTGTGGCCCGAAGTTGGAAAGCAGAAATACACCCAGTACAAGGTGCGATGGAGTAAATGCCCTCCCTGCCCGTCACCATCTGCTCAGGACCTCCACGGCTTCCCACCTGCCTCAGAGTCCACGCCCATGACCAGTGGGGCCCTGACAGCACCCCCCCAAGGTCACATGGCCTCCCCACAGCTCTCTCCTCCCCAGATATCCACGAGACTTGTCCCGCACCTCCCTCCATCTCCACTTCATCTTCTCCTGGAAACCTCCCTCCTGTACTTCCTGCTGGATTCTTCTTCACCTGACGTGTGTGTGTGTGTGTGTGTGTGTGTGTGTGTGTGTGTGTGTGTGTGTGTGTGTAATTTTCTCTCTCTCCCCTTCCAGACCCTAAGCTCCATGAGGGGAACAATTTTTCCATTCTGCATCACTGCTTAGAGCCCAGCAGAGGGAGTGCCAGGCACAGAGAAAGCCCCCCATCAACATCTATTGAATGAATGAATGAATGAATGAATGAGCGAGCACTGGAGGGCATGACCCACATGTGGGTGAACAGGCAGAGGTTACCCAGGCCCGTGGCTGGGAGATCATAGACACACTCGGGCTCCTCCAGGGCAGGACCCAGGTCTGGAACAGAGCACCGCTGTGCTCAACCATGAACACAGCCACTAAGAATTACCTTCACGAGTTTTTAATGACCTGGAGAAATCTTCACGATATGGAAAGTGGAAAAAGCAAGTGTGAAATTTCATGGACAGTGTTTTCAACACGGGGGATTATTTTTTCAACATCTAGAAGAGGCTCAGGTGGCGAGGTCTTGACCTTTCCGAGGGCAGAGGCTGCAGCACTGGCCCCCTGCCTCTACCCCATCCCATGGCTCCCCCCGCACCCAACCTGTGAAGGTCAAACACCTGGGCCTCCTATGGCCTCAAGTGCAGTGCCCTCCCAGCACTAAGGGAGACAAGAGTGGCTTCTTTTTTGCCCACTTATTCCTCCCTCCCTTCCCCAGAAACCCCCAGGGATTTCTGCTCACTGAAGTCTCACTCATACCATATCCTGCAGGACAGAGGAGAGCCAAGTACAGGCAAAAAGAGTGGGCTGACACCCCCTACAGCACCCCAGCCTCAGGGCCCGCTGCCTCCCTATCCCACCCCCAGAGCGTAGCCCCTGCCCCCCCACCCCAAGGGTCCCCAGAACAAATCCTTTTCCCAGGCATCTGTGGGTCTGGATCACGGATGCCCAACTCACCAGCAGCCTTATGTCAGGGGGCTGCCAGGAAAGCGGGGTCTCAAAAGAGGGTCCCAAGGCCACACTGGGCCCTGGGGACAAAACGTGGTGACAGACGAAACTGTCTGCTGTGGGTATAGGAAGAAGGGGGAGCCATGTTTCTGCCGTTCCTGGTCTATAGCCCGCCACAAGGCGTTCACACCCTGCACTGACCCCCTGCCCCCACCCTATGGAGGCAGCCCCCCCGTGCATGACTCAGATGGTAGAATGAAGACATTCCACATGACAGAAACTAGACCGCCAGGGGTCACCGGCTCCCAGACCCACGCTACGCTTCACCCCCAGCACAGGTGACCCATCATCAAGACCACGCCCAGGCTCCTGGCACCCAAAGCCATCAGGCCTTCCCTGCCCAAAGATCTTCAGATAAAAAATCCTTCTGGTCCTCTCACAGGGTTAAATACCAACCACTCATCTAGGTCAAGTCTCAAGTCCACGAAGTCTAGACATTCTAAATCAAGTGTATCCTAAATCAAGGATCTATTCTAATCCCACCTGGACATATGGAAATCCCTTGCTTTCTGCCTCCGTGCAAACACCTTCGGGGACAGGGACCAGAGGCCCCTCCAGAGTACCCATTCCATTCCTAGAGGGCCACCTGGGCCTGGGTCTTCCCATCAGGGGCTCACCAGAGTCTGGTCCTGCACCTTATGATAATCTTTTAAAGGTCTGGGGTCTCGCCCATGATGGGCCTGCCCCCGTCAGCCCAGGATGCACCCCTCCCACCCAGACCCCCACGAGTGCTCACTCCGGGGATCGGCTCCACTGTGTTTTATGTTAGTCTATAGCAATAAACCGCATTTCATTAAAATAAACACACCCCATTTGTGGCCTCATCCAGTTTCCTGGCATGGCAGGGCAGATGTCCTAGCACATGATCTTAGTGCTCAGTTTGAAACAGGAGAGGTGATTTCAATGTAGAAGGCTCGGCCTACAGCAAGGAATCCCTAGGGCAGTGAGGAGGTCAGGATTATCTCATTTTAAAGAAGCCTTTCAAAATCTTCAGAGAAGCGAGGCCCGTGTGAAACAAATCAGAAATCACGGCCAGCTTGGTTGACTTCCTGGAAGGTCAAAGGCACCGGATGGAGTTTATGCCCGGGTCTGTCTTTGCTCCTCGCCCTCTGCCGGGACAGGCACAGCCAAGCGGACCCAGCCCTCCGTAGCTGAGGACAAGCACACAGTAAAGTCCTGCCCTCGGCCCCCACATGCCGTGTCTGCAGCGATGAAAGGAGGCTCAGATCTCAGCTCTGGAGCCCAAACTCCCGGGTTCAATCTGGCTCTGCCCCACAGAAGGAGTCTACCCACAGCCTGTGCTCAGCCACGCCACCGGCTTCCACCCCAGCAACTCTTCTCAGTCTCAGCTGCCGGGATTACACAATGTGGTTGATGATGCCCACCCTACAGGCCTGCTCACAGGCAGAAAGGGAGAGCCCAGGCAAAGCATCCTCTCTAGCCAAAGAGCTGGGAGCAAGTGCTCTTCTCTCCCATCTTCCCCTTTCCTCCTCCCCTTCAGACCTTTTTAATTTTAAATTTAAATTTTTTATTTTTTTTAAAGGGTAGAAATATTGCTCAGAGTTTAAAAAATAAAAACAGAAACAAAACAAAACAAAACAAAACCTGTTAGGTAGCTGTTTTTCTTTCTAAAAATCTGGATTTCTGGCTTCTTTTGAAAAAAGATGGAAAGCTCTTGCCATGATGGACCTGTATCACCCCCCATAGCAACAAACAATCAGACCTGCCTGGCAGGTGCCCCGCTTAGAAGGAAGGACATGCTTTCCCCAGTTCTCCAGAATCCCCACTCATTCCTACCATCACCCCAGCTCTCCCTTACACATCCTTTTCTGCCCTGCCCCGGGGGACATGTAAGCTTACACCAGACCAGCCGAGCGCCGTCTTCTGGTTTCCCAGCCCTGCTTCATGGAAACTCTTTCTGCCAAGTCTTTAATCTTCCCTAATAGAGCAAACTACTCTTTCAAGAAGAGACTATGTTTCCACTCACAAAACAAATACCCCGCTAGGTGTGAGTCCTTCGAACATCTCCTGAGCACCTGCTGTGCGCACCACACAGACGCAGAAGACACGGACTTTGCTTCACAGCCGAGGGTGTGCTGGGACACACGGGGTGGCACCCACGACCGCTCAAACGTGAGCCCAAGTCCCCAGGAGGCTGGGCTTGGCGAAATTGTTCTGCAAAAGCCTGATAGGAAATATTTTCAGCTCTGCAGGCCATACGGTCTCTGTCACAACTTTTCTGCCAACGGTAGCAGGAGAGCAGACAAAGAGAAATGTAAACAGACAGGTGTGGCTGGGTTCCAGCATGTACCAAAACCCGTGTCGGCCGGATTTGAGACCGCGGACTGTGGTTTGCCGATACCGTGCTAAAATTCGCCTTTGATGTAGCAATATAAAATCCCTCCATTTCTAGAAAGGAAGGGGGGGGCGGGTAGAGCTTAAGACCCCTCCCACCAGAGAAGAGACGTGCTCCTCTGGTTTACTCTTCAAGAGGGGGGTCGGGGGGGATAGGGGGTGATTTCTCCGACACAGACCTGGTCTCAACTCTGGCTTTGCCACTTAGAGACACTGGGACCTTCAGTAAGTTACTTCATTTCATTAGGCATCTGGTTCCTTGTCATCCAATGAGGGTAACGATGAGAGCCACCAGGGAGGCCATGTGAGGGATCAGTGAGATCGTCTCTCCAGCCCAGAACCCACCAGGGCGCGAGTGCTTGGGCATTCACAGCCACGCGCGCATGTCAAATGGTGAATGAATGGATGGAAATGCTTCCCAGCTTTAGATTTCTGGTGCTGCACAGCAGGTGCCCAGGGAGTCCTGGATGAATCCACCAGGCGCAGTGCTGACACAGCCTGCCTACGGTGTTCCATTCTCCTCCACCCTCCCCAAATCCTTCCAGAACACCACAGTGCACACCGAAACTGCACTGCCTCTTTTAAACCATTAAGAACAAACGAATAACAATATATATGGAGCTTTTAAAAAAAACTGTTTTCAAGTGAAAGAAAAAGAGTCAAGAAGCTAATCTATAGCAAAATGCTATTAGGAATGTTCCTGAAGGCTTCTGGACATCAGTCTTCCCCACAGACCCCTGGGAAGACCTCCACCCAGCCCGTGTCTGACACTCTCCAGGCAACAGAATTCTCTGCCTCGGGCAGCAGAGCGCAGGCAGGCCCGTGGGTGAGGGAGGTGGCGCTCCACTCTCACAGGATCTCAAGGCACCAGGATTCGGCTGGGGGTGGGAGGGATCCAGGTCAGGACCAGGGAGCAGGCCCGTGGTTTTCCAGGGGGCAGAGCCGATGTGGGGGGTGCCGAGATTGGACGGCAAGTGTAGCCGTTACATGAAGAATCCGCAGGTTGACCAGATGGAGGTGCTGGCTGCCCCCACTTCCCAATGCACCCAGCAGCGTGGGAACCCAGGAGTCAGGGGAGAAAAGGCTAAGAGAACAGGGAGCAGAAAATCAGGCTCTGCCGAGCAGCCAGACGGCAGGCCTCACTCACCTTCGGCTCCAATGGACACGAGCTTGACCCCCTTGCTGGCTATGAAATCCAGGGCCTTGTTGACGTTGGAGATCTTGTGCACTCTCATCTTGCCTCTCTCCGGCTTGGCCAAGCGCTCCCCTGCATGCAGATCAAGAGGGAGGGCAGGGAGGGTCAAGTGCTGCTTCCTGGGAGCAAGGCTGCTCTCATGACACTCTCGCCCACGAGCAAGGGGCCCCCTCGCAGGGAGTGACAGGGAGAGTCGACCCTGCCTCTTTCCTGCCACTTCTCAGACCTCAGTGCTTACCCCCACCCAACTGATCTGTATTAAGCCCCTATGTCTGGGACCTGGCAGGCGCTAGGAATACAGGGGTGAACAAAACAATTCCCTGCCTTTGCACACTTCTGGACCAGGAGGAGACAGAGCTTCAACAGAGAAATACACAAATACGTGCAAACGAACAAACACCAAGAAGGATAAATGCCTAAAAAGAACATGCAGAGGAGGACAGGTGGGGCATGAAGGAGTTGTCGAATAGTCAGGAAAGGCCTCTGAGTGGGAGCGCAGCTGCGCTGCGACAGCAGGCAGTGATGATCAAAGCAGAAGAACAGCACATGCAAAGGCCCCGAACCCCTTCTAGTCTATACTGCTTGGTCTGGGAAGATGTGTGGGCACTTTAGAATATTCTGAAAAAGTCCCCTAGTGTTCACAGAGAGCTTCCCACGGTGTTCCTCTCTCGCTCAAGAACCACTGCCTCCTGTGGGCATCCTTGGCTCAGCTCCAAGCCAACTCCCCACCCTCAGTCCACCCCCTCCCCCAACGCAGGTTCCAGGGTCAGAAGCTGCAGGGAAAGAGCTGGTTCTCCGAACACCCCATTAAGAGCACTTTCAGCTCAGAAAAGAGGCATTCAGGGACCTCTTTAAACTAAAACTCAAAATTAAAATGTGCAATATGCATGCCCATACCAGGGAAGGACACATAGCTTTAGAGTCTCTAAAAGTCCAGGGATCCCAGGAGGCTGGGTACTGTCCCAGAGCCCGAAACTCAGGACCAGTGCACCTGCCACGGTCTGCAGCCCTACCCAGCCGCAATCCCCTCCCCGCCACACCCAGGACATTAGCAGCCTCGCCAAGAGAGCTCAAGGAGCTGGGCAGCCACAATGTGGGAGCAGCACTTCTCCAGGGGGCCTCCCAGGCCCCCTCCACCCCAGCTTCTGGAGAACAGACTTCCTGCCACAGATGTGATTAGGCCTGGCAGCTCCCAAGGAAGCACAGCTGGGTTTTAATGATTAAATTAAGACCTTCCACTTGCAGCTCTCCCAAGGCTGTGGCCCCTGCTCAGCCTCCGAAGCGAGGTACCCCATCATCCCCCTAGGCAGACGAAATGCCCCAGGGACTCCCTCCCATTGGAGGGATGAGGCAACGCCGCATCCCGCCCCCCGTCCTGAAGCTCTCCTGCTGAAGCCCTAGCCCTCAGGTCCTGCCAAGCCTGGGCTCCCCAGCCAGCCCCCAAGCTGTGTACCCTGGCTGGAACAGGACTTCTCCATCGGGACAGTGAAGGCAGCGAGGCCAGCAGTTCTCGCAATTCCAATGCCCAGCCCCCTTCCCCTGCCTCCTAATTTTGGAAATTAGGTGGTCTGGGGTGTGCCTAGGACTTTGCATGTGGACAAGCACTCCTGCAGATTCTGGCGGGGGTGGTCTGGGGATGCTCCTCAGAAGACCACTGGGGGCACCAGCCCCTTCCTTCTGTCCTTCTACTCACCTCACAATGCTCAAGGGAGAAAATGCAATGCCTCAGTGACTCAATGTTCCCCACCCCAAGGAAAGAGAGAACCCCGGTTCACAGACGTGCACAGGTCCCCTTGGGCACAGGCCCACCTGTTCCGTGGGGAATATGTGGCTAGTCCTGCAGAAAAGTCCAGCACAGGGCATCTGGTCACTCTAATATTTGCCGACCATCACACACATGCCAAGCACCGTTCTGAGCACTTGGGACACAGAGATGAGACCATCCCTGCCCCCAAGCAGCTGAGAGTGGGATGCGGAAAAGCACAAATGGGCCAAAAATGATCATACCGTGGGCAAACGAACATGACAGAGGAATGACAAGAGGAATGAACAGGGTGTGACAGGAGCCCAGAGCTCCTGTCACTCCTGAGGACAGCCACTCATTTGGGGAAAGCCTTCCTGGAAGAAAACCCTGAGCTGAGCCGGGAAGAATGAAAAAGAACAACACCAGGTTTGTGTAAACTAAGAAATGTTAGAAGAGGAGAGAGGGGAGAACACTCAGAAAGGCAGTTGGAGGAGAACAGTATGGTGGTTCCTAAAAAAATTAAACCTAGAATTACCATATGATCCAACAATTCCATTTCTGGGTATTTACCCCAGAGAACTGAAAGCAGGGCTCAAACAGATATCCGTACACCCCAGTTCACAGCAGTGTTAGTCTTAAGAGCCAAAAGGTAGAAGCAGTTCCAGTGTGCACCGGAAGATGAATGGGTACACAGAACGCGGTGTGTATGTACAGCGCAATGTTAGCCTCAAAAAGGAAGGAGAGCGGGACACATGGACGAACCTGGAAGACATTACAATGAAATAAGCCACAGAAAGACATACACTGTCTGATTCCACTAATACAAGGTGCCGAGAACAGTCACAGAAACTAAGACAAGGGTGACTGCTGGGGCTCAAGGGAGAAGGGAGCGGGGGGGTGGGGGGGCGGTGTTTGATGGGCTTGGGGTCTCCATGTGGGGTGACGGAGAAGTCGCAGATGGATGCTGTTGTGTCTGCACAACAAAGGGACTTACAAAATAGTCCAGGAAATTGAAAATGTTTATAACACTCAATTTTCTGTTTCATAGGTTGTACCGCACACACACAATCCCCCCTCCCCATCTCCATTCTCCCACACACAAATTTCACCTGCAGGAAGATATTTAAAAGTTCTGGGGAACAAGATGGCTGGAGCTTGTGCAGAAGCACAGAGGGCAGAGAGCCCGTCCCTGGTGAGGACTGCGCGTCTTTTGGGGTGACAGAGGGTCTGAGGTCTGATACCTTTTTGGGAAGTTAGCTGAAAATGAAACAGGTGCCAGCTCACAAAGGATCCTGCGAGCTACGTGAAGGAATGTGGGCTGCAGGCTTCGAGCCCTGGGGAGGCACTGAAGGGCTCTGAGCAAGAGACAGCGAGACCTTATTTGGGCCTGAGCCGGCCCCTCGGGCTGCCATGCAGAGGATGGACTGCGGTGGGGAAGGAGCTGGGAGGGGTCCAAGGCCTCTGCGGATCATCTAGGTGAGAGCTGGCAAGGCCCACACTGACACCACATGGCAGAGGTTAAAAGGCTAACAGAAGAAGGAAATAGAAGGAATGGAACTTGAATGCCAAGTTGGAAAGCAAAGCAAAAGAAGCGTTGTCTCAGAGCTCTACATTAGGTTTGGGAGAAGAAGACGGAGAATATAGGAAAGAGGTCTGTCGGGGCCAAGGGTAGTCCGCATAGTCTTGGGCACACTGAGGGGATGCTGGGGGGACATCTGGGTGGAGATGGGGCCTGAGGGAAAAGGCTGGACTGAAACCAGGTCTGAGCGTCACTGATACTGAGGTAGAAGGTAAAGTGAGAGAGTAGCTTAAGTTTACCCAGCGTATAAACCCAGGCGAGAATGTTGGAACCACCAACCTTGAAGGCATGGTGGAGGAAAGGTATTCCTAAGAAGGCAGAGGACTACATTCAAGGGGAGCTGTCTCTCCAGATTTCTGGACATCCAAATTCTTCACTGGGGGCCAGATAAGGGAGTGGGATCATCTGGACAGAGGTGGAGAGGTACTAGTAGAGCCAAGGTTTGAAGATGGTCAGCCATGGTGGACCTTCTTTCTTCTTGCAAATGAGGGTCCTGAGGCACGTGGATGGCCGGCAGCAGAGCCAGGACCAAACCCAGTCTCCTAGTCTGAATTCACACACAGCGACCCCAGCTTCTTCCAAGAGACCCAGGGCTCACCACGAGCAAAGGCAGAGCAGAAGCTGACGTGTCAAGGCAGCATCCCCCCACCGTGGCCGAACCCAGCAGGCAAGCACCTCACCCTCAGCCAGGGTGGCCCCCCTCACCTGAGATGACCTCCAGCAGCAGCATGAGCTTCAGTCCATCCCGGAAGTCCTCCTCGATGTTCTCGATCTGCGTCCCTGCCTTGCGGAGGTGGGAGTTGCACCATGCCGTGAACGTCTAGGCAAAAGGAAGACGAGCAAGGGGTCAGGCTCTCCACTCATCCCAGAGTCTCTGAGGCTTCACAGGGGCCTTGGTGGGTCCCGGGCCCCGCCTACCACGCCCTCTCCAGGCGCCGTGTGGATGATATGGGCGGGCAACCCTGGGACGGACCCTCCTTTGCGGCCTCTCCATGCACTGTTAGAAGGGCTGGCCACTGACCTCTTAGGGTCTTAGACTTAGTTTCCATCCTCACAGTTACACGGCAGAATACCCCAGGGGAGGCATAGTGAGCCTTAATTAATTATCAGGGCAAATGAGTTGAATAAATCTTTGTCCACTTGGCAGCTGGCTAAGGAAAGAATTAGTGAGTCTTGTTGGGTTCACAGTTCACAGACGATGTCAGGACAAGGAGAGAAAGGGGAGGACCCCAATGTGCCCATGTGTGTATGTGTCTGTCTGTCTGGCGTCAGGGTGTGAGGCACCTCCAGCTGCAAAGGTGTGAGGAAGAATTCCAGAAGGGACTCTGAGGAGACTAAATGAAAGCCCATCTATATTGTGATTTTCCAGTCTGCGCGCAGGGGTTGCGGTGGGGGCAGGGGGGCAGGGGAGAGCAGCAACACTGAAGCAGCCCAGGACCAACCAAGCAGTCCCTCAAGGACAGCGCCACCTCGTGGCTCCCACAAGGAACAGGCTGACCCCAGGAACAGAGACAGAAGCAGGTGCTTCCATTTCCCAAGCCCGCCTAAAACTGGGGCAGGGTCTCTCCCCAGAAAGAAGAGCTCTCCAGCTTCAGATGCAATCTACTTCTTGGCAGCTCCAGAATTCTATGCACCAAACGGCATCCTCAACAACACAGGGTCTCAAGTCCCCATGTCCAGCCCCCCACCGCCCCCAGCAGCGCCAGTCAGCTCC
This sequence comes from Enhydra lutris kenyoni, assembly GCF_002288905.1. Classification (NCBI taxonomy): domain Eukaryota; kingdom Metazoa; phylum Chordata; class Mammalia; order Carnivora; family Mustelidae; genus Enhydra; species Enhydra lutris. Next base: position 1,894,309 of record NW_019154104.1, read on the forward strand.
CCTCCCACCCGCCCTGCAAAACTTTAATGGTGAGCGGTGTGTTACTCAACCAGTAGCAGGCACACCAGAACCACCCCTCCTCCTCAGAAAGGTCACCAGACTCATGACCCCCTTCCCCCACCACTTCCTCTTGCCCTTGGGGGGGAACAAAGGGAAGTGGCAAGGAACAGGCCGAAGAGAGGAATGGCACCCCAGTGATCGTGAGCAGAAAAGAAACGGCTGCTCGGGTTTATGAGCAAGAGCTGCAGAGCTAGTGAGCAAGAAGGAGGGACGGTGTCAGTCCACGCAGGTGGGGAGGAGGAGGCAGCGCAACGACACCCCAAAGTCCAAGTCTTCATCTTTAAATCACACCTCATGAGGCGACTTCTCTCTCCCTACAAATGCTACTCCACTCTGTGCCAGTCAGCTCCCACAATGGAGAAGAGGCTTGTGGGTGCTATCCAAAAGCTTTGGGAAGCCTGATACACAGATGAGGGTGAGCAGGGATATATTCTGACCCTCAGGCTGGAATGTCCTCCACGCCATGCTTGGCTAGCTCACACTCATCTTCCAAGATCAGGCTCAGCGATCACCTCCTCCCGGAAGCCTTCCTGACAGCCCACCGCCACACCTGGTTTGGGGGCATAGAGCCCAAAGCATCCTGCACCCACGCCATCATTGCCCCTATCCCAGTGCACGGTCATTGCCTGGCCACTTGTCGGAGAGGGTGTGGCCTCAATGCTCTGCCTAGAGTTCCAGAGCACAGGGTCAGGGACACATCAGTGACCAAAAGAGCAAAAACCCCTGCTCAGCAAAAACTCCCTGTGCAGTGGACATTCCAGACAATGTAAAAACTGGACAGCTGGGTGAAGGAGCATGGTGAAGGAGCCTTGCAAAGCTGGAGGGATGGGGGGGGGGACAGTTCTAGAAGACCCAGATGCACCTGTGAATGATGCCGGGAGGTATCTGGGCAGTGGGCTGTTGGGCCAAACAGCGCCCTCGGGGACCCTCCAGAAGCGTAAGACCACCCAGAGGAGGTCTGTTTACTGGGTGCCCTGCCCCTAGTGTTGGCACCGTGACCTGGCAGGAGACTAGGGGGTACTTAGCCTTTTTCATTTTGTTAAAATTTTTTTGTTGTAAAACATATTAGAGAACTTTGTCATCTTGAAGAGAATTTATCTTGTGGTTCCATATCCTCTCCCAGCTGTGACCTGTCCACATACTCCCACCCCGGGTGTCATCACGATAGGTATGCGGGGGGAGGGCAGCTTCTTCTCATCTACCACCATCTGGAATTTCCACCGCGCTTTGCTCTCACCTCCCTTCCAGGCCCACACTCAGCCTCTGCCCCGGGGTTTCCTACAGACTCCAGGGGAAGTGCCCCTCCCCCCAGCAGGGGACAATTTCGGGTCCAATGTGGCCAAGGTCCTGGTGGGAATCACCCGCACTGGCCACAGCTGGGGGCCCTGAGATCTGTTTATCGCTCAGCTGTGGAGAGGGGTTGGGGATGAGAGGAAGAAGAGGCTGGTTTTGAAAAAAAAAAAAAAAAAAATACTGCTTTTGCAAGAGGAAAATGCTGTTGAAAGCAGCCGACCCCATTTCCTGGGGAAGCCAGGCTCAGAGCTCTGGGAGACAGAAATGCACCTGTGTTTGCTCATGGCTCCCACACAAAGCCCTGGTTCTGAGGCCTCTGGAGCTGCGCGCCACTGGGAGACCCTCAGTGTCCCATCCCGGGCCCCACAGGTGACTGCCTTGAAGGGGCACCTGAAGGAAAGTTCCACCAATAAGCAGCACCTCTCACGCAGCTCAGGCCACGGGACGGAAGGGGTGGAGGTCACTTGCGGGCTGAGACCAGGCATGTCGGGGTGCACCACATCTGGTTCAACTCTTTTCCAGCTGTGTGACTCTGAGATTACCCTCCCTCAACTTCAGTTCCCTGACCAGTAAAAGCCAGACCGTGACAGCACTTTAAGAAGTCAGGAGGGTTTGGGACGCCTGGGTGGCTCAGTTGGTTAAGCGGCTGCCTTCGGCTCAGGTCATGATCCCAGCGTCCTGGGATCGAGTCCCACATCGGGCTCCTTGCTCGGTGGGGAGCCTGCTTCTTCTCCCTCTGCCTCTGCCTGCCTCTCTGTCTGCCTGTGCTCGCTCACTCTCTCTCCCTCTGTCTCTGACAAATAAATAAATAAAATCTTAAAAAAAAAAAAAAAAGAAGTCAGGAGGGTTAACTAGAAAACACTTGTAAATTGCCTGTCACTTCGAAAGCGTGCCATTCGGTGATAAGGAGGAGGAGATAAAGCAGCTGCTCTCCCCGTGGACTCACCTGCTCTGTGCCCCTAGCCTGCAGTCTCCTCCCTGCCCTCAGCCACCAAACTCTGTCCAGGTCCCACCCCGAAGTGCAGCCCTGAGCTCCCAATATGACCCTGTGTGTCTGAGAACTCTGCTGTGTTATGGTAAAGGACTAACATTGTGGTGTGGGGTGCAGGAGGCCCATGACTTGTACAGCAGCTCTGTGGATCCTCACCAGAGAAGAAACCAACGGGGCAAAGGAGTGGGGAGGACAATGTGGGCACCACGCAGCCATATGCTCGCCTCTGGCGTACAACCCCACTGTTGTGTCTGGACTGAAGAGTCCTGGTTCCCTGGCCAGGGCAGCCCTCCAGGAGCTCCTTAGTGAAGGACTTATTAAACTAAATTCAAAACACAAAGTTCCAGTCATTTCCACCAGATGAACAAAGGGTGGAGATGTCCCACTTGCTGGTGAAGATGTACGAACAGACCTTGGTCTTCACGTTCACGTTCCAACATTATGATAGAGGAGGACACCTGCACCTGCTCCTTGGCAGTGCCCCAAAGCTCCAACAAGGACGAAAAGCCAACAGCTACAAGTGATACCCATAGTTAGAGACCCAGGGCCCAGGGCCTCCAGGCCACGCATCCCAGTGTGGTGAGGAGTGCTACCCCCGCTGGGCTAGGGTCCAGCCTCACTCAAATGAAGGGCAGGGGGCCACCTTATGGCCTTAGTCCCAACCTTGCCTCACCCTATCGGACCTTCCTATTGCTCCAAGAGCCCCATCAATGGGTCCTTCTTCAGATCACAGTCTAAAGAGACAGAAGCTGCTGATGGGGGACACCTGGGTGGCTTAGTCAGTTAAGCGTCTGCCTTCCGCTGAGGTCATGATCCTAGGGTCCTGGGCTCGGGCTCCCTGCTCAGTGGGGAGTCTGCTTCTCCCTCTCCTTCTGCCCCTCCCTTTGCTTGTGGGTGCTTGCTCGCTCTCTCTCAAACAAATAAATAAAATCTTAAAAAAAGAAAAGAAGCCGCCGATGGGCCTTTGGTGGACGCACTCTGCAGCAGAAATGGGCTCAGGGGTGCTGGGAGATCTCAGGAAATGTGCTTGGGGCCCCATGCTGGAAGGGCTCACAGGTTCCTTTCCCATTTCACCCTCCTCCGGCTGCAACCTCTGAGGGTGCTGGGAGAAAGAGAGGGGCTGGCAGAGAACCAGAACCTGGGTTCAACCTCTCTCAGACCTTGTACTATCTACCCACCTCCAATCTGCATATCTAACCCTATCTAATGGCTGAAAGTCAGGGCTGCCAATAGGCCTGGCCAGGTCCCAAGTTGGGGGTGGGGGGACAGTTGGACACGTCATGACAGGGGAGATAGGGGAGAAGAAGGAGGGTGCTTGAGCCCAGGCTGAGTTCCATGGAGCTAGCCACGGAGAAGCACCTTTGTCTACCTTCTTTCTCTATGGGCCTCAAAGTCCTGCTGTCACAGAGAATCCTCTAATACTTTTCCATTATGTCTTTAACAAGTAAATATTTCCCCTAAAACGTGTTGAGAAAACAAGTGGCTTTTGAGAACGTGCTCTCCCCCACTCCCAGCTCAGAGGCACCAGAATGTGACTTTAGTCACACGGGTCTCTTTGAGCCTCTGTTTTCAAATCTGTAAAATGGGAATAGACAATAGCATCTAGTCGGCAGAACTGTGATGAAATTTAAATAAGATATAAAAGTAGAAAATAAAAAATTTGAAAAAAGAGAATATTAACCTTAATATTGCTAATTTATGTTAATGATAACACAGTATTAATATACGTCTGAAATATAGTAAATGCGTTAAGAAACAGTCACTAGCATCATCATTATTGTCTATATCTTAAGATTCCGAAAGAGTATCTGTATTATCATATTCAGCTTGGTTCTGGGGTACAGAAGATCACCCCACAAGCACGAATCAGAGGCTGAACCTTTAAAGTCAAGCAGCGTTCACAGCCTTCATCTTGGTGGGAGAAGGAGTGGTCAAACGCGAGATGCTAAAACACGGGAAGTCAAGGCACTTGACTAGAGGATCACTCTGGACAGCAAGCATCTGGGAGTCTGGAAGGATTCACTCTAAAGAAGATCACGCAAACCCCGGGTCCCACCACTTCTGGGTCAGGTGGTAATGGTGGGCAAGCGACTCAGTGTGGCTTTGCTCAAGGCGCTCACCTGTAGAGCGGGGATAATATGAAGAGGGTAAGAACACATGGGGCCTGGGGATTCCATAAGACGAGCCATTTAAGCCCCTGAAAAGAGCCTGGGACAGAGTGGCTGCCTGATAGTTACCTATTCTCACTGCTACCACAATAATCAAAACTACCATTATTACAAGTTCTTGCTGCCCAATGCATTTCGCTGAAGAATGTTAGAGCCAGAAGCCATGCTAACAGCACCCACGTCAAAGCCTCCCTTTACCACGGAGGACACGTGACCAGAGAAGGCAAGTGGCTCTTCGCAGGCCACCAAGTCGGGTATGGTCACAACGCAGCCTCCTGACTCCCCTTACCACACACTTTCCGTTCCACCAGGACACTGCAGATTTCAGGCTGCAGGTACGGTGGGCTAAATCTTATAGAGTATCGTTGAAAATGGGTCACTGTGAAATGACACCAGCAACCAGATGGAATCTGGGTGACTCAGGTCAGCCGTGGCACAGAGTCTGAGCTGACGGCCCATCAGGAGAGCTGGCGTGGGAGGGGCAGCCTGTCTGGGGGCAGCGTGGTGGAGAGGCAACGGGAGCAGAGCCAGGAAGCAGGCAGGCGGTCACCAAGACATGGGAGAGCGTTCTGGATGGCGAGCAGATCAGAAACATGTCTTTGCAGGGAACTCTGAGAACTGGGGCTGTCTGACCAGAGGATAGAAGAGAGGACTCAGGGGCTCACTTCAAAGATTTGAAAGACCTTCCCATGGATGAGCAAATAAGTCTGCTGGACAAGGCAGGAGGCAAAGTAAGGAATATAGATTTGAGAGCAAGACTGACCAGGCCCAGTCCCAGCTCTGCCCCTGAGCAATTGTGGGCCAGTGACTTCACTGGCTTGCCCATCCGTAAACTAGGTGTAAGAACAGAACCCACCTCCAAGGATGGTGAGGGGATGGACGCAGCAAACACACGGCAACCGCTGAGCACGATCTCCCACGCGTAAGGTTCAAAGAATGGTGGCTACTAGTATTAGGATCTAGGACAGTGCCAGGAAGGCTAGAGTTCAGTGTCAGAAAAGACCAAATGTCCAGTGTGCTACCTGCCAATGGCATGTGCTTTGTGAGGGTGCTGGGGAGGGATCCACACACCCCTGGGCCCTGAGCAACATTCCCTTACGATGCTGATTCTCTGAGAGACCAAGGCAGTCCTTGAAAAGGTTACTTTAGAGATATGTTCAAAGAGCTCAGTTACCAAGAGTCACACTTAAACGTGTGGGCAGAGCTTCTCAACCTCTGTACTATTGGTACTTGGGGCTGGTTTCTTGTCAGGGGTCGGGGGGGCCTGTCCTGTGAATCACAGATGTCCAGGAGCTCCCCTGGGCCCTCCCGTGAGATACCACTAACATCTCCCCATTTCAAGTGGTGACAACCAAAGGTCACCATCCCTTGAGAGCCCAAAGGAGACAAACACATGCCCTAAATCACAGTATTAGCAGCTAACTCTACTAAGCACATCTGTGGACTAGACCCTCTTCTGAGTGTTTCACCCTCTTTAACTCCTACATCTTTGCAACACCACTCTGAAGCAGGTGCTCTTATCGTCCTCATTTTACGGAGGAGGAAACGAAGCCTCAAAGAGGTTAAATAAATGAGCAGAAGGGGCAAGTGTGAGGAAAACAGGACTGGGGCGCCTGACTCACTCAGTTTGGCAGAGCAAGTGACTCCTGATCTAGGGGTTGTGAGTTGGAGCCCTATGTTGCCTGTAGAGATTACTTAGAAATAAAATATTTATTTAAAAAAAAAAAGACTCCTAGGGTCTCTGGCTCCTTAATGGGAGAACATGAAATCTTTCTAAGTCTCCTAACAAAAAAAGCGGCACACACAGGAACAGGATCGTACAAGGTATTGACGCAAGTACTAAGCATGCAACGGTGTGTGCGCAGGCACCCCTGCAGCCACCACAGAGGGGGTGCCAGCCGCCCAGGGATCTGGCAGCAAAAGCTGACAGGACTTCCTGTCGGGGCAGTGGGGGCTCCCCTCACTTGGGCTGGATCAAGGACTGATACCTGTCACCGGGGGGACAGTGAAAGGTACCACTCATACTGCCATACTTGGTGAATTGAAACAAAGGGTATCGATTGTCACTTGTTACCTTGGCAAAAGTAAGTTTCTGTTCATTCCCATGGCAGGGTGGGTACCGAGACAAGGCCCCGCAAGATGTCACAGCAGGTGGAGATGACGTCACAGCGGGCGGGATGACGTCACAGCGGGCAGGATGACGCCGTAGGACTCCTGGGGAAAGCTCCCCACCAAGGGGAACTGAAGTCCACGCAAGCCCTAGCCCAATGCCTAGGCGCTATTCTGGGCAAACACTGCTAAATTAAGGCCATGAGTAAGAAAATGTTCTTGTCAGCATTACTTGAGAGGAAAAAATTAGAAACGGCCCCAATTATACTAATAAAGTATCAGTAACGTAAATTATGATTCATCCACTTAATGGAACATTACACGGCCAAAATGAGAGGTTCTGAAACTATGTATTATTATGCAAAGAACCCTTAGAGATAATTAACAAAAAAGCAGGATACAGAACCGTATGTACAGCAGCAGGGTCAAAGCTAAGTGAGTGACCCCAGGAACGTGAAAAGCCCCTGAAACAAAACCCATCCAGCGTGAAGACGCCGGGGCTCCAGGAAGCCAATGCCCGACTTCCTCTGCTTCCCTGCATCAAGCATCTGCAAATACGACCTGCATTAACGATCTGCTTCCTCGCCCTTCTCCCTGCTAGCACTTTCCTTTTGGATGTTTACTCGCCTCGGAACACAATCCAGGCCGTCCACTCTTGGCTGACCTCACCAGAGAAGCCTCTGTTGACAAAGGTGCCTTTTCTATCGGTCACACGACAGAGGAAATAAGATAACCCACCTGCAGCCCAATAAGATGGCCTGGCCGTGGTGGGGAGACAGCAGCGCCGTCTCACCCAGCCGCCCCAGGCCTTGGGCTCACGTGCTGCCCACACCTCTCCCAGGCACACCCTCCCACTCCTCTGGGATCACTCCAGGGGAGCTATTGTTCAGAGGACCTGGTGTGCATGTGATCCCATATAAGTGACCTGGACCCCTTCCAGCTATGGAACCCCAAACAAGTCCCTCATACCTGGCAGGCCGGAATCCAGCAACTTTTCCCATCATAACATGCCTAATTCAAAGATGGAAGCACAGATGAGAGCTACAATTGGGGTGAGCATAGCATAAGGTATAGAGTTGTCCAGAATCACTACTGTATACCTAAAACCAATGGAATGCTGTGGCAACTATACAATCAAAAAAAAAAAAAGGGCACAGCCAAACAGAGCACCAGGGGCAATCTTTTGTTCCATGTAGGGCTGATTCCAATTGGTAGGCTCTGGTCCTTATCAAAAGAGGCCAATAAATTCCATTAGGGACGTTTCATCTCCATGAACTCCAAGTACGATCAGTGTTTCAGTCTCGAGACTGACAGCTCCCGTCCTCACAACCAGATACCTGTTGGGAGCTCAGTGGATCACCCACAAAAGCTGTATGCTGGAATGTTCCTGGAAGGGAGGGGAGCTGGGGCCTCCTGACAGAGGACGGAAGGACATTTGTTTTTTACAGAATACCCTTCTGTTTCTTTTGAATTTTATACTGGATACAGTCATTACCTATTTAAAAAAAAAAAAAAAAAGCTATGCAAATGTAAGAAAAGTCTGTCTGCAAACATACGCATTTCCCTAAGTTAGACCTCTGGGATGGGATACAGGGAACTTCCCATTTCTCTGGGAACTCTGGGGGCGGGGGGGAGAGGGATGCATGCTCATTTATTATCAGGGCAGGGGGAGATGTTTCTAAAGAAAAAAAGTAATCAAAAGGGAAAACTGTCCCATCTACTTAAAAGAATTAGGAAGAGAATCAAATAAGATGCCACACAGAGAAAGGGTTCTGAAAAACTTTAAAGTGCCTTATCCATGTAGAATATTCCAGGGAAAGTCATAATCGGGGGCAGGGACAGGAGGATAAGCCAGCAATCACACACACATCCACCCCAATAGCTGGTAAACTGCTAATCGTGGGGCGAGAGCAAAGGCAGCACTCCCCAGCCAAGAGGCTCCTGAAAACCCCAGTCTAGTTTCTCAGCCTCTTAAAGGTGGTACCTGGCTGCTCATTCTCAGTGCGTCCCCTCTATCCCGGGAGCAGAGCAACCAGGGACGTGGTCTAGGCTCCCAGGTTCAAAAACCAGTTCTGCAGCCCCCCTGCCAGCGGGTGCTCCACCACAGCTGCCAGTTGGCGCAGTGGGTGGGCATCAGGCCCGGGACCCCTGAGGGGGCTGGGCCAGCACGTGCTCAGGGTTGAGTTCTCCACAGCATCCGCGGGCACTGCCAGGGTGCCTTCTCTCTCCCGCCGGCCACCCTGCAGACCCTCTGGTCCCCACCCGTGGCCAGGCCAGCCAGGGTGTGGGCACTGGGTGGTGTGTGTAGGCCAAGAGCTGCCCAGAAGTGATCTCAGATGCCCGCTGCTCTCGTAACATAAACAAGAGTATCTGGTTCACTTATCAAGGGCACGTTGCCAGCCTTTCAAAGCAAGCTGTCAGCTGGCTCGCTCGAGATGAAAAGCAGAGTCCTCAAGAACATCTCCACCCAGATCTGTGTACTTTCCCCCAACCTGGGAGCGGTTGCTGACAAAGTTGAGAACCGCCGGGCAGCTTCCTCTGTTTGGAAAGGGTACCTCTCACACAGCTTGCCCCCCAGGCCACGTGAAGGCTGGCATCCTAGAGACTCCGGGTGCAGGTGGCTGGGGCACCCCAGGGAGCTGGACTGCGGAACCGGGCAGAGCTGGGGCTGCGGTCCCCGTCTACACCTTTCACCAGTTCTCTCTGGGCAGGATCCTTAGTCTCGGCCTCAGGATGCCCACCTATAAAATGGGGATAATAAGACACAGCAGGATGCCTGGGGGGCTCAGTAGGTCAACCGTCTGCCTTCAGCTCAGGTCATGATCCCAGAGTCCTGGGATCAGTCCCGCATCTCACCCTGCTCAGCAGGGCGTCTGCTTCTTCCTTGGCCTGCTCTGCCTGCCACCAACCCCCCACCCCAGCTTATGTTCTCTTTCTGACAAAAAACAAACAAACAAAACCACAAGACCTACACAGCACGGCATCAGAAAGGACCAAATTAGATCTTATGTACTTAATCAAAAATGGCCTGGCGCTATGTCAACGGCAGACTCTTAAAAAATCTCAATCCAGCCCGCCTCCGTCCCTCACTGGCTGCAGGACCTGAATTAACCTATCTAGGCCTCCATCGCTTCATCTGACAAATGGGGACACATCATATTGCTACTTTGCAGGTTGCTGTCAAAATGAGGCCAATGGAAGCAAACACAACAGAGCAGGAACCCATACACATCTGGGGTCATCCTTTCACTTCCCAACCCTTCTGTTTAATCAAGGTTAATCATTCACAGAGCTCTGCAGGCTGGAAAGAAAGACGTCCTGCGGTTGTTTTTCCTGTGGTTGTTTTTTCCTCGAGACCAGCCTGCCAGCCAGGGGAGCAAGGGCCTGTCCATTCCCTCGTTTATGTCCGCCTGCAGCCCAGGTTGGGAGACAAAGGAGCAGGGGCCTGACTGGCTCAACCCGGCAGGCCCTCCGACCTGATGAACACACCCGGGTTGGGGAGAGCTCGCACTGCCTCCCCGAAAAGGCCCTCAGAGAGCAAAGGGGAGACTGGGCAGCTCAGCACCTTCCCTACTGTGTAGGTGGAACTTGCCAGCTTCTGAGAGAATGGGGAACTGTTTTAAAAGACTGGTGGCCCTGTGATCCCTGTGAGGAAGCCAAGGCTGTCCCCTGAGCTCCTGGCCCACGAAGGTCAGTGACCTCCACCATCGCCACTTCCACAGCCAGAGAGCAAAGACTGGCGATGCAGCCGTCGACAGCCGTCAGCCAAAGATCCCGATCCCGGTGGCCTTTGTGATCCCGATCCATGGGCCTCAGTTGTCATATCAAGAAGACAAAAACAAATATGAGCATCTACTCCACACGGTGGTCGGGCGGGAGGGTTGTGCGAGTGAATGCAAAGGGCTTAGCCCATGACCAGATGCAGACTGAGGGCTCGCTAGATGTTAAAAACCAAAAAGCTATCTACGGAGACACAAAGTGAGTCCTAGTTGCTTAGGGCTGGGAGCAGAGGAGAAAGTGGGGTGAAGCGAAGGGGCATAGGCTTTCATTCTGAGGTGATGAAAATGTCCTCAGGGGAGCCTGGGTGGCTTAGTCATTAAACATCTTCCTTCAGCTTGGGTCGTTATTCCTGGGTCCTGGGATCAAGTCCCACATGGGGCTCCCTGCTCAGGTGGGAACCTGCTTCTCCCTCTCTCTCTACCTGCCGCTCCCCCTGCTTTGCTCTCCTCTCTATCAACTCTATCCCCAACTCTATCAAATAAATAAATAAAATCTTATAGGAAAAAAAAAACTATTCTCAAGCTGACGGTGAGGAGGGTTGCACAGCTGTGAGTAGGCTAACTGCCTTCCAACCATACCCTTGACATGGGTGAACTATATATAAATTGTATCTCAAAAAAGCTGTTATAAAAAAAAGACAAAAGTAGACTAAACTGTTCCAGGACCCCACTAAGCCTTTTACTGTGGTTTTGTTGTTGTTGTTTACCCATCAGTCCCACTGGCAAGAAACCAGCCACAAAGGCATGCCCTGGACCCTCCCCTTGTCCAGGCATCCAGGTGCGAGGGTATGGACTGAACCAGCCAGCTACTGACTGTGGCCCAGGAGCAAGCTAGCAGGAGGTTTCCGAGGTGACAGGGATGGGTCTCATCTTTGGTGGGGCCAGGCTTGAACCATGAGGTACAGGAGGTACCACTCCCAAGGAACAGCTACTCGACAGGGCAGCTCAGAGCCCACAGCATCTGCTCCTGGCCACCCCTGCTGCAGAGCAACACCTCGCTCTGGAGACCAGTGTGAGGACAGCCTGCTCCCCACCGTGGACCTGGAGATGGCCTCGTCTGGGACGCCTCCCCCACGTCTGGAGTCCAGTCCTGGCCCGCAGGTCCGCTGGTACACAGGCCTCAGGAGGCTGGAGCTCACAGGAGTAGCCCACACATTCCTTCTCCAAAGAAGGAAAAGCCACCCAAAAGTGAGGTCATTTGGTTTTTCTGGCACTGACGATTACAGCTATGGGCCACTTGGTTCCACAGAAAGCTTCCCCAGATGACAAGGATTTGGCCCAGTCTCATATTCATAAAATATGGGGATCTGTGGTCTGGCTGACTCGCCCGTAGCTGGACTTCCCTGTGTTGTTGAGGTGTGACCCTTGACTTTGCCTCTGGAAGCCTCCATCTAGGAGACCACACTCCGCAGAAACAGGCCTGCAAGAGGACGCACACTGTGTGCCATACGGTCAGCGGGCACCACGCAGGAGTGTGGGAGGTCCCCTTGGCACATGTGTGTCCCTGAGTCTGGGTCAGCACGCTGCGGCGGGCCCCATGGCCCAGCACCTCTGGGCCTGGCCTCCTTGACCCAGCCAAGGACACATGACCGATGGGCCCTCGGCACCAGTCTGGCCCAGACCGAAGCCAATGCCGCGATGCTCCCACCGTGCTCTGGAGGGGACTGCCACCCAGTCCACGTGACCTCCCCCAAATACGGGTAGAAATGTGGCCTCCCAAGGGAAAGCTCCAAGCTCCGGGGAACCCAGAGATGCCCCAAGCAAAAAGCAGGGGTGGCGGTGCCAACTCAGAGTCCAAGGGCAGTGGGAGCAGCACAAGTGGGTTGGGGGTAGGGCGCAAACTTCCTGAGCAACAACAGACTCTCTGCCACTCCCGTGGGGAACAGGGCTTTCTGCAGAAGATCTCTGTCAGTCTCCTCTGGGACAGCAATTACCCCATGCCTAACAGGAAGTTTCTGGTTCCTGGAGCCCTGAATGGAGAAAGGGAACGAGAGGCGGGGCACACAGAGTACCTCCTGAGTCACACAATTGTCCCTTTACACCTAAGAGACTGGGCAACAATTAGGATGTTGTTGGGGTCCAGGGAAACAGGGGCTCGTATGCCCTGCTGAAGAGCAACCCAGCACTAGGTCGGGAACAACGGCGGGAACACGTGCTTGGCCCCCCAGCAAGGCTCTGGGCTGGAAGTCGCCGTCTCAGAGACTTCCTCCCTTGGTGACCACCGGGTCCAAGGGAGAAAATTCATCATCCCATCAGCTGTGTTGGAAGGGGCGGGGTTGGGAACAATTCGCAGGTCCACTGTAAGGAAGACAGCGGGTACAGTGGCCAGACACAGACCTGCAGTGACAGTGGGCTGTGAGCTGAGGGCCTAGTTAGGTCAGTTCTCCTCACCTGAGGTCCCGGAAAACAAAGTTTCTTCTCTCAAAACCCAAACACAGATCAGCACATTATAAAGCAACACAGAAACCCCCAAATCCCCCATTAAGGCCCCAAAGACAACCTGTGAGCCAAGAAGAGCACAGCCAGGCCCAGGCTGATGCAGCCCATGCCACCACTGCCCGCCCAGCCTGGCCACCAGACAGGAGTACAGGGGGTACGGCGCATTGGCAGCCAGCATGGTGGGCCTACTGGCCACGTGGCTGGCCCAGCTCAAGGGACAGGGCAGCAAACGGATCAGGAGCAGGAAGCAGGAGGCTGAAGAACAGGAATGTGTCACAGAAATGTCCACATTTTTGGCGGGGTGGGGAGGGGGAGAAGTGTAGCTGCAGGTGGGTCTGACCAGGACCCTCCAACTCTGCTGGGACTGGGCAGGACATGGGGCATCTGTCTGTGGGGGAGTGTGATCGCAGCCTCCCCCAAAGCAGGAAGAGCCACAGGCACTCTGTTCCCCAGCGCTGGGCTTAGCCTCAGAAACTGTGCAGAGAGCAGGGGCAGCCAGCGGGCAACATAGCCTCCCCCAAACCTCAGTCCAGAGAAAAACAGAGTGTCAAGCCCCCCTCAAAAGGGGCACTAAAGGCAATGGGGACCTCTGGACTCCAGGAGGGGGTTAGAGAGGGAATGAGATCAGAGAGGTTGGCTATCCTTACCACTTTATGAGGCACCCAACACTTCAGCAAACCTGCTCAACAATCCTGGGCTAGAGGAGGAAACCGAGGGTCAGAGGTGCTCACAACCTTCCCAGGAACCCAGCTGGTGAGAGGCAGAACTGAAATCTGAACCAGGGTCCACAGGACACCAAAGCCTCAGCCCCAGGAAGCCTTCTATTTTCACGTAGGCTGGGAAATGAAGGAGGAATCAGCCAGCACCACCTGCCCCAACCACCCAGCTTCACCCACCATCCTGCTTCAGTCCTGCACCTGTCTAGAGCCACACGGGCACCTGTGCAGCTGTCCTCAGGCCATCCCTGGGCCTGGATCAAGGAGGGTAGCTAAAGGTCAGCCTAGGACACAGGGTTAAGAGTCACCCCCAACGCTCACATCCAGCCACAAGAGAAGGTCCTGGACCTGGTGGCTCCCTGGGGATGCAGAATGGGCCAGGCAGGTTTTTCTTCAAGTCTCAACTTTAGGGAGATGGAGAGAGGGTTTGAACTCTGGTCTCTTTTGGCTTTCTGAACACAAAGCCCATTGACAGAGATCAGGAATAATTAAAGGGGCAGCCAAGTCAGGGGTGTGTATGCCAGAGTGTGGGCAACTGGCTTGTTTGGGCTTGGACTGGCCTGATGTCAGCAGCCTCCCCCACAGCGGTCCACTGCAGATGCCCTGACTCGCCCAGGCTCCAGGATCCCCCGCCTGGGAGCCAGGAGCCAGATTCACATGGGCCCTGGGGTCACACACTGGGCTCCTAAATCAAGGAGCCTTCAGTCTGCTGGGGATGACAAATGTTAATCACTCATATAAATGACTGTATATTTGCAAGCTGAGTTTAAATGCATACGGGGAAAGTTCCAGAAGATCTAGGGCTTAAAAAGGGCCCTAACCTGGTCATGTGTGTGTAGGAGTGTGCATTCACACCCCATACGGACTGCTGCCTTGAGGAAGTCAGTGGATATTCTTCTTTTTAAGATTTACTTATTTATTTTAGAGAGCCAGAGAGTGCAAGTGGGAGGGGCAGAGGGAGAGACTCTCAAGGAGACTCGGCCCTGAGCATGGAACCCAGCACGGGGCTGGACCTCAACACCCTGAGACCATGTCCTGAGCCTGAGATCATGACCTGAACCAAAATCAAGAGTGGGCCATTTAAAACAATCTGAAGGGTTTGAAGAGGTGGGGGGGGTGGGAGGTTGGGGAAACCAGGTGGTGGGTATTAGAGAGGGCACGGATTGCATGGAGCACTGGGTGTGGTACAAAAACAATGAATACTGTTATGCTGAAAATAAATTTTAAAAAAATGATTATAAAAAAAAGAGTGGGCCATTTAATGGGCATTTTTAATGAATTCTAATGAATTTTTAAAGCTGATGAATTTTAATTAGATGAAAAGACTGTGAACGTGAAAGGGAACCAGGTAATTTATCATCCAAACCGAGGCACTTCAAAATAAAAGGAGATGCTGTTAATAATTCCATGGGGGATATCAACTGATGAATGGATAAAGAAGGTGTAATATATATATACAATGAAATATTACTCAGCCATCAAAAAGAAATCTTGCCATTTGCAATGACACGGGTAGTACTAAAGAGTATTACGCTAAGCGAAATAAGCCAGAGAAACACAATTATCGTATGATCTCACTCATATGTGGAACTGAAGTAACAGAACAGAGGAGCATAGAGGAAGGGAGGGAAAACAAAACAAGACGAAATTAAAGAGGGTGACAAACCGTAAGAGACTCTTAATCACAGGAAACAAACTTCGGGCTGCTGGAGGGGTGGGGGCTGGGGGAATGGGGTAACGGATAATGGGCATTAAGGAGGGCACATGATATTGTAATGAGCACTGGTATGATATGTAACTGATGAATCACTGATCTCTACCTCTGCAACTAATAAGACACTATATGTTAACTAATTAAATTTAAATTAAAAAAAAATAATAATTACATCAGGGTAACAGGTGCAAACCAAGCCATAGGGTCACCCTATGCAGGTGTATGGGGCTGGGCGTGGTCAGGCGGTGATGCCCCACGCAGATGGGGCGAAGGATCCCATGCTCAGGCACAAGGACCCACTTGCTCAAACCACTGGAAGATGGTGCAGGAGGAAGGTGGGGGGCAGAGGCTGAGGTCAGCCAGCCACCAGGACTTGAGGTTCTGCAGGAGGTTAGGATGGTTTCTCCTAAGAACAATGGAAGCCCCTGAAGAGGTGTGACTTCAGCAGAGGGTCAGGGGGTGAGGATGAGGTGGGTGCTGGAATCAGGTGCTAGCTGACCCATAACTACACCTGCATCTTGGAAAGAGACTCCTAATTTTGGTGTGAAGCACAGATCAGACATGGACAAGAACGTCAGCAGAGAACGGCCAGGGAACCACACAAAGGCCCGGGCAAGAGAGAAAAGTGCCTTAGACCAGGATGACGGTGGTGGAGACAGATTAAGTGGGTGGGCGCAAGTACACGTGGGGGTCAGGGAGGGATCAGAGGTCACCCTCAGATTTTGTACCTGAGCCAAGAGATGAAGGAATGAATGGATGAAGGTGCCATCCACCGAAACCCGGCTTTCCAGCAATGCCCATGCCCACCCAGACACCTCCAGCAGCTCACCATGACTACCAAAGGAGGGTCTCGGCAGCTCTCAGACTGACAATCTAGTGTGAAAGTCAAGAGAGAAAGGATCTGAGAGACCAGGATACCCTCCCAAGCCCACTGTCAAGTGCTCGGTCAGCATCAGCACCATTAATCCTCCCAATCTCCCTATGAGGTACATACTATCATCAATCCCATTTTACTGATGAGACAGCACACACACAGCTCACAAAGTCACTCAAGGTCATCTCAAACAGCACATGGGTGAATTCTGCAGAATTCAGGCTGCAGAGCCCATGCTTCTAACCACAGGCTCGGTCAGCCTGGACCTCCTCTCTCCTGACTCTCCCAAGCGCCCAGCAGCAGGTGATGTGCACAAGCCCAGTGTGAGGCTCGTCCCCCCTCACTGCCCACTGGCCCATGTCCTCCCAACCCAGGCAGATCACCCTCCAGGTGTGGAGCCCGCACAGGAACACCTGAAGCTCCCCAGGGAAAGGCAATCCTACTGCACAGAAGGGACAGACAAGCTGAGCCTTAGAGCAAAGAGCCTATTGGACCAAGTCCAGTGAGTCCCACCCCCTTCTCCGAGCCTTTCCACCAAAACCCAGAGACAAGCAGGCTGAAATCATTAAGAGCTTCTTGTAGGGAAACTGAAATGGCGGGGAGGAGGGCACACAAAGAACCTAAAAAGGTTTTCCTTTCATGGACCAAGCCAACCTTGGGAATAAGGAAGGAGGGGAGGCAGCAGACACCTGCCCCTGGAAGGGCCATTCCTCACTCCCCACACACTCTGCCCTCCACCGTCTGAGCTGGGGGGTTCGCCCTGCCTGTACTTCTAGAAGGCTTCCCAGACCTAATCATAACAGGGGCGAAGGACGGGAGAAGTAGACACTAGCTACCCACAGGACTTCCAGGATTCTATCAATGGCCCTGAAACAGTGTTCAAGCCCTGTTCACCTGGCCCCTCCTGCCTCCCTACCCTCCCATCTGTGGATGCGCAGAACAAAGCCTGCGGCCCTGGAACAAAGCCCATGGCTTCCCATGCTCAGCTGGGGCCTGACTTTCAGAAGGCACACCTGGGGAAGCTCCGCCTGCCCGCAGCCCTGCCACCCACTCACTGTAGCTGGTCTGCACCAGCCTCCCTCAAGGGGCAGCAGCAGGTCACCGCTGTTCCCCCTCTGCTACCACCACAGCCACGAAACTCACCTCCTTCCTGTCACCCCACCTCTCTCCTTCCCCCACCTTTTCCATGCTTCAGTAGAACGCTGGCGGGCACAATGGGCACACACGGCACCTCGAGGTCCGAGTTCTAATTCCGCTTCCACCACAAAGGAACACAGAGCCTGAGTCTATCCCAGAAGCCTCACGGTCTCCTTACTCAGAAAGTCTTTGATGTTATGGGGGGCCATACCTGCCTCACAGCTGTCTCAGTGGGCTCTCGTGAAATCAAATGATAACAGCCGCTGGGACAGGAATCCGAGAGTAGCAAATGCGAGAGTTTCCAAAACTGGCCTCATTATAAAACATGCTGAAGATGCAGATCCCACCCCAAGAACCGCCGTTCTGGTTCAGGAGTTCTGGGGTGGGACCCATGAATCAGCATTTTAACAAGTAACAAGTACTTCCAGTGAGTCCTGTCATCGAGCAAGCTGGGGTAACTCTAGGCTCGAGAAACGCAGAGGAAGTCTGCACCACCTCCCCCGTGCAGAGAAGGAAAAGAAGGGTTTGCTGAAAGCGCTCCCTGGCTCTGTGTGCACATAGGAAGTAACAAGCCCCGCCCACGCTTAGGGAGCCCCCAGGGTGGCCGATGTCCCTCCTCTCAGTTAGTCCTGGCAGTGACCCTGTAGGACAGACTGCAGGACACAGGAAGAAGATGGCAGAGCTTCCCTTCACCCCAGAACTGCCAACACAAAGCTAGGCTCCTCTCAGCACACTGCAGCCTTTGTAAGACGGACTCTCCCGCAGGGTGGGACAAAAAGAACACAGCAGCAAGCGGGACTACCCCTGCTCCCTCCCCTGAGCCCGGACGGGATCCATGCACAGGTGGTCCCGAGCATCCTATCCAGTAGGAGAAAGGGGCACCCACTGCCTGGAGAGGGAGACCGCTATAGTCCCCAAATACAAGGAGGACAGGGGTCCTGGAGCCTGCAATCTAGGAAGGTGGGGGAGACCCACCTAAGAAAGAGTCATACGGTGACCCAGCTTAGAGAGAGTGCTGAGCCAGAATGCCTGGTGCTGACGTGGGGGTTCTAAGAGGGTCTGGCAGGAGAGGGTGCCGGGATCTAAGAACACGTGGCATTGGAATGAAGCCCAAGGTACCCCGGCCCTTTTCTTCCCCAAAACACGTAATCCCTGCTAAGCGAGACGCAGCTGCCCCCATGACAGTGATGGCAGGGGGTGGGCGGAGGAGATCCACCCCTCCTCTGCTCATCCAGACTCTCCCAGGGGGCTCAGAGCAACAGAAGAAAGCACCAGGCAGTCCCCAGACCTCGCCTTCCTGCACCAGGACCTGACCCAAGCCTGCTGGCTGGTGGCTCCCCTCCCACTTAGAGGACACAGCAATGCCCACAGCTGACATTCAGTGACACCTGCTTACCAAGCAAGCACTATGTACCGGTCATCACGTGGATTCCTCGCCACAACCTTGTAAGTCAGATTTTGACCCCCCATTTCAGAGATGGAAAAACTGAGGCTCCAGAGGGTTAAGCAGCCCAGCTGGCAAAGACGAAGCCCTCAACCAAAACCCAGGAGTTCCCTAGCACCCAGTTCCACAGTTCCTTCCCCTGCTGCCTCTGCCTCCCTTGCTGAGCCTCAGGGAGCCAACATGGGGCTGACAGATCACTACACACATTGCCAAGTGGGGCACCCAAGAAGGAATGATGCACAGATCCCTGCAGGGAGCCAGGGTCCTGGCGAGTGGTGGAGGTCTACACCAGCCAGCAGGCAGAAACCGGTTTGCTCCACATGCGGCTCTGAGGTGGAGCCATATTTGAGGGCCCAACTTGAACCAGTGGTCAGCTGCAGGGGCAGCAGACATGGAGAGGAGATCCTGCTCTGCTGTCAAGAAACAGACAGTGGCGCCTGGGTGGCTCAGTCGTTAAGTGTCTGCCTTCGGCGCTGGTCATGATCCCAGGGTTCTGGGATCGAGCCCCCATCGGGCTCTCTGCTCAGCGGGGAGCCTGCTTCTCTCTCCCTCTGCCACTCCTCCTGCTTGTGTTCCCTTTCTCAGTGTTTCTCTCCGTCTAATAAATAAATAAAATCTTCTAAAAAAATAAATAAAGAGAACTGCTTTCCAAAGGAAGCTAGGAAATTTTACATTAGTCTCTCTAACGGGCCAAAAATCTCTCTCACAATTACCCTCCAGGAGAGCCTCTGGCACAGAATCAGCTCAGGACAAGGGGTCGGGGAGAGTGGGGCCAGCAGGTTCTGGGTCCCCCCACTCCTCCCCAGAGTACCCAGGACGCTGCAGTCCCCCTCCGAGGATCTGTAGCAGGAGCAAGGCTGGGACCAGGGCCAAAAAGGCCCTTCTTCAGCAGAAGATGCCAGAGCTTCTCATTAGCTCAGTGGCCCCAGACTTCTCCAGACTTCTGTGCTACAACCGGCAGTAGCCATGGTACCCCCGTGGTGACCCAGCTGGCCAGCCTGCCCACCTCTGCAGGCAGCTACTGGGGCAAGGCCAACAGACCAGGGACCTGGCCCTGAGGGATGAGGAAAAAGGGCAGGTGTCCAGAGCCCTCCGCTGACCTACCAACCCTGCTGTGGGGGCTCAAAGTGGCCAAAAAGCATAAACAGTCGATACAAAAAAATAATAATAAAAAAATACAAAAAACAAAATAAACAGCCAATCCATAAAATGCAGCAACTGCACTTCTGGGTAGATACAGAAAAGAACTGAAAGCAAGGACTCAAACAAATATTTGTACACCCATGTTCACAGCAGCATCACACACCACAGCCAAAGGGTGGAAGCGATCCGAGCATCCGCTGAAAGATGAATGGGTCAGCAGCATGTGGTGTACGCATGCCAGGGAGTACCGGTCAGCCAGGAAAAGGAAGGCCATGCTGACACAGGCCACCACACAGATGAACCCGGAGGACAGGAGGCGAAGCGCGTAAGCCAGATCCGAAAGGACAAAGGGTGCACAATTGCCCTTCAACCCAGTACCTAAAGCAGTCAAATTCACAGGGAAGATGGAAGGGTGGCTGTCCTGGACCGGGAGGAGTGGGCCATGGGGAGTTCGTGTTTAACGGGGACAGTTTCAGTTTTGCCAGATGACAAGTGTTCTGGAGCTTGGATGGCGGTATAGTCACACGACACATTCACAGTAAGTGAATGCACTTACTGCCATTGAACTGCACACTTAAAAATGGTAAAATGGGGGGCACCTTAGTGCGCCAATTGGTTAAGCATCTGCCTTTGGCTCAGGTCATGATCTCAGGGTCCTGGGATCAAGCCTTGTGTCGGGCTCCTTCCTCAGTGGGGAGCCTGCTTCTCCCTCTACCCCTACTTGCGATCTCTCTAACTAAATAAAATCTTTTTAAAAAATAGTAAAAATGGTAATCTTATGTGTATTTTACCATAAACTCTCTCTATATATATATAAAAATACAGAGAGATGAAGATTAAACACAAAACCTTATGTGTGGCATAGAAAAAATAACCATGTTACCTACGGGGAATTTTTTTTTTTTACCACAAGCAAGTTATACTCTCGTAATAAAATAGACACTAAAGACTTAACAATCCGACACATTTCAAATCATGACCCACGGAGCTGCCCACTCCACACAGTGGAGCAATGCCATCGCCTGACTGTCCCCTTGCCACCAGCACCAGCCTGCCCAAGAAACACAGCCCGCCCCGAAGGCAGGAAGGTGGACTTCGGGTAGGGGCCAGCGATCATGCCCAGGGCCTCCCACCCTTTATGAAAACAGCAGCAGAGATGTGCCCCCAGGGCCAGAGCCAAAGGACTACTAGCGTGCCCCTCCCTGGGCTCAGACTCCAAGATGACTCCAGCTCTGGGAGAAAATGAGCCAGTCTGCCCCAGTTCCCCTTCTAGGAAGCCACGAGGGAATGACTTAGCCCAGTCCCTGCACAGGAGGGCTCTGGGGAAACCACCTCCCATCCTCCACCTCCACTTCAGGGACACAGGAAGAGGGAGACAGAGAAAACGTTCATCTGATGGAGGAAGACACAGGGTGGAGAAGGCGCAAAGGACAGGCGGGCCTTTCCTCTCTCCACCCTCTGTTCCCTCCACGAGCACACAGGATGGCTACAGACGGGGGCTCGCGTGCTGATGCTCCCACCACCAAGCTGAGTGAGTGGCCCTGCCTCAAGTTCCTCCTCTGTCACTTGAAAGGGATGGAACGCTTGCTATCAGCCAGCTCCTTTCGGCTCTGAAACCATGGGCTTCCGTACCCGCTGGGTGATATTCCAGAACTGGGAAAGGGCTGGGGAAGACAAGACACGGCCTTGGAACAAGGAGCGCCTCAAGACAGGGACCCATGCCCGGTAACCCCCGTGCCCCCCCCACCCCAGGAAGCAATGCTTCTAACAGAAGCACTAGAACCCCCACCCTCAGACCACACCATTCATTCACTTCATGTTTTCTAAGCTCTCGCCCTGTGCCAGGGGCCGAGCCAGAGCTGGGAAACCAGTGAGCTGCCCAGCCTCGAGGCACTCACAGCCTCCCGGATGTCTCCACCCCACCCGCTGTCCTCAAGCCAGCCCTCAGAGAGAGCAGGGCCTACAAGAGTAAAACAAACAGCAGGCAGAAGGGGAAGCCATACGGGGTCCCGAAAAGAGCACCAAGCCAGCTGAGAGCCAGGAAAGTGTGGTCTGAATCCCACATCTGCTGCTGATTTTCTGTGTGACCTTGGACTAGCTTCTTCAGCCCTCTGGGCCTCAGTTTTCCGATCTGTCAAAAGGGGTCTAAGGCTGGTGTCTGCAGGACCCTCCAGCTCTGACAGCCTGGAAAGTCTCTGGGATGCCGGGATCCCAGCAGCACCGCTGACCCCTGACCATCCGGGACCCGCAGACTCCAGACAGGCGAGTTGACAGCCGGCCAACTCCGGGGAGTTCTGGGGCACCAGGGACAGAGCTCAGCCCCGCAATCCCAGCTGCTGAAGGCCGTCTGAAGGCGAACATCTGCTGGAACTTCAGGGATAAAATGGATGTCGGAGAGTTCTCGAAGTTGGAACCTTTCAGCTCAGGATGGCGTCACAGGACCAGGAGGAAGCTTTGTGCATTCTCGGTGCCCCAGTGCCTAGTAGGGGAAAGGGGCACCCCTCCCGCCCCAGCTCTGCTGGATCTGAACCATAAACACAGCCCTTTTCTGAAGGGAAGGGCTTAACACAAACCAGATGTGGTAGGGACTTTCCCCCACCCCCTCCTGGCCCTAAAATTAAACATTCGGTGTCTCCTCTGCCAAACTCACTTGAAGGCCGAGCCTTAAAGAGCCAGCACCTCCGGTTCTCACTCTCACACGCTCTCAATCACATCCCTGCTTAAACAAAATGTCAAAGTCCCCAAATGGCAAGTGTGGATGGGGCGGCCCCCCAGGAGCGCCTGGCACCCATGCAGGCCAGGGACCGATTTAAAAGGAAAGGTCACTGGAAAAGAAATGCCGCTCCTCTACCACCAGCCCAGGAGGGACCAAAGGGCAGCCTACCAGAGGTGGTTCCTGCGCCTGGGATTTGCCCCTGGAAAGTGCGGAGAGGGCTTGCAAAGTCAGGGCGGCCGGCTCCCAGGGAGCACCAGCCCTGTCCCTCGAGGACTCTGGAGATTCCTAGGAGTCCATTTCTAGGCCTAGAGCTGACAGTCTCTACAGATGAGTAACAGGCGTCTTCTTTCTCTCTGCTCTCAGGCAAGGCTGCGAGGACCCAGACAGAGCCCACCTCAAGAGAACTGGACTCTGCTGGGCTGCCAGACTGGTTGCTCCCCTGTCTGGAAAGTTCTCCTGGTCCTACAGGTCCTTCCCACCTCAGCTGAAGGCCCAGACCATCCACCTATCCTCCCCCCACCTCCCCAGGCCCCCTATCAGTGCCAGGGCCATGCCTCAGCACCAAGCACTAATCAGCTGGCCCATCTCCCCAACCAAGCGACACATGTCCTGCCCTTCAGCTCGGGAGAACCACTCTGTATACCTTCTGTGCACTCCGCAGCACCTGACAGTATGCGGCATACACTGAGCATGCTCAGAACACAAGGTAAAATCTCACGGAGCCGCCATTACTCAAGCAAAGGGCCAGTGACCGCAAAAAAATATTTAGAGAGGGATGGTGCTTCAGGTAGAAATTACCTGACTTGCTATAAAACTGAAATACTATTTTTTCTTGAAAAGTATTTCATCCCAGGGCACATGGGTGGCTCAGTGGGTTAAGCCACTGCCTTCAGCTCAGGTCATGGTCCCAGGGTCCTAGGATCAAGCCCCCAGTTGGGCTCCTTGCTCAGTGGGGAGTCTGCTGCTCCCTCTCCCTCTGCCTGCTGCTCCCCCTGCTTGTGTTTGCTCTCTCAAATAAATAAAATCTTTAAAAAAAAAAAAAAGGGTATTTCATCCTATAACCTCAGCAGAGACATTTTCATTTTTGCTTCTTATTTTTGTTTACACCAGTTTTGACAGCTGCAATGGATTACAAGGCACATACCGTATAGTGTTCTGTAATAATCAGCAGACCACTGAGTATTTCATTTCTGTATGATCTTTATAAATGTCGTTTCAAAGGCTGAAGAAAGTTCCGACACTATCAGGTAACAGGTTTGTGAAATTCCTCCCCTAATGTTCCCTAGACATGGAAGCTTGGGAGCTTTTTTTCCCAGATAGCACAGAGAATATCCTTAGGCATTTCTATTTCAGCCGGACAGCTGTCTTCGGACAAAATCCTAGAGGCTGGGGGTGTAGAACAACCTGGCCGAAGTGTCTAAGCACTGGCACAGCTTTCACTACCTCAGTGAGCCAAGACACTGACCCACGGGCCACACCAATCCCGAGCACCCTCAGAAAGCCGGGGACCCACTTGTTGAGTCACCTAGAACCCTGCCCGACGGGACGCTTCTTCTTGGCGAAACTGTTTCTCAGTTAACTGTATTGCCTGGAAGATTTCATTATCTCTGGGCCTTCAGAATTAAGGGCTCCATGGGTCCTTTAACTTGTGCCTTCGCTCCAAGGCCCACCTTCTCCATACTAACCCTGCTAACCCTAGTCCATTCTGATGTCACGAGCAAGTTGGGGCTCCCCTGAGGCCTGCTCTACCAAACTCAATCTCCCCCACATCTGAGATCTCTGATCACCTTCCACACAGTGGGCCCCGCAGTTCCACATCCCCCCTGAGAAACTCCCGAGAGAGACAGGCAGCCAAGGGACCTAGAGCCCCCAAAATAATGCCCAGGGATGTCGAACTACCCTGGTAAACGGAGTCTCACAGGCCTTGTAGGCTTCCCGTTGCCTGGGGCCATCTCCAGGGGCCAGTCTGAGTCTGTGCCAACAAAACACACTGTTACTGGCAGCCGCCCAGGCTGGACAGACCCAGGAGCGTGACAACGAGGAGGCGCCCACAGCCAGAGCCAACCCAAACCCCCACGGTCACGCCGTCTGCCTGAAAGCTAGAATCCAGACAACAGTCAGCATCTGGCTCCGTGGACACTAGAGGGTCAGAGGTCACAAAGGTGGGACAAGGCAGGGCGCAGGGCGAGGCAGGATGCAGAACTTGAAAAGCCCTCTCTCCACAGGAAACCAAACAACAGAGCTGGACGGTCACTGGAGGACACAGATGTTTGTGCTCGGGGAGCAGGGAGGGTCACCTGTCTGGCAGAGGGGGCCCCTCAAAAAGCCCAGGGTGAGAAAAGCACGGCCTCTACCATGAGCACTGAAGGATTCCTTTTTCCTTTTTTAAAGGTTTTATTTATTTATTTGACCGGGGAGGGTGGCAAGGGGGTGCACAAGCAGGAGAAGCAGGAGAGGGAGAAGCAGGCTCCCCGCTGAGGAGGCAGCCTGCCTCGGGGCTCAATCCCAGGACCCCGGGATCACAGCCCAAGCCGAAGGCAGGTGCCTAACTGAGCCACCCAGGTGCCCCCGCACTGCTGCTTTAAAGCCACCTTGCAGGAGCACCTGCTGGCTCAGTCAGGAGAGCAAGCCGACCCTTAATCTCAGGGTTTAAGTTCAAGCCCCACAATGGGCGTGGAGCCTACTTAAAACAAAACAAAACAAAAAAAAAACTGAATTAAATTTAAACATAAAATAAAACAGCCTTGCAGACAGCCAACTGGCCCCAAACAATGTACAGCCAGGAAAGCAAGAACAGATTTTCCTTCCTTTCCTTACTTTCCCACTAACTGATGTGGGTTTAGAACCCAGAAGACACATTTGGTTCATATTCTGGGGATACTTCTACATTCAGACTGAAGCAACAAGATTCTCCAGGGAATCCTCCACAGAAGTCTCTAGTGTCATCCAAAAATTAAGTAGGGTGCTTGCTAGAAATGCAGATTCCTGGGCTCTGAGCCCAGAGCATTTGGTTTGGCAGGTCTGGGCAAGGCTCAGGAGGCAATGGTTCGTACATGAACCCTATGTGGGGCCAGGGACTCCCCTTTAGTAAATATGGCCTCGGAGTGAAACTCTCCCCGTGGGTGGCAGAGAGCGGACATGCCCACTGGAACCAGAAGACCTACAGGGTCACCTGGAGTGGGTCCTCAATTAATCAAATGTAGGCAGGAGGCCGGTCATTGTCCTCTGCCTCACTCCTCAGAGCAAAGCACAAGCCGGCTGGCTTCCTCAGGAGTCCTTCTCTCCTTCCCAATTACCAGGAGTCTTAATTGGACCAGCCTTTACAGTTCCTTGCGGTTTTCTGGGTGGGGCGAGGCAAAGAGGGTAGCGTGTCCACAAGCCAGACAGAACACATCAATCCCGGCCCGCGCACACGGCTGCAAGCTGGGGCAGCCTGAGGCCCCGACAGGAAGCTCTTCACCCGGACAACCCGAACAGCAGCTGGGACATTCCAGTGGCTTCCCTCTTCGGTGCCCCAGAGGAAATGTTCCCATGCCAAGAATCCCTCTGGCGAATCCCACGGCTCCAAGCGTCTGGTCATCCACAGCCCTTGGACACCGGAAAGCTGGGCAGTATGTTGGATGGGCTGGCTGTGGGACACTCAATGTTAGGGACACTCAGCATCAGCACCCCCTAGGTGCACCTCTGACACACCCACAGGTGGGTACAGGGGCTTGGGTAACTCTACGACACCGTCACGGAAGGGCAACCTCTTCCTCCCCCATGGACCTCCAGATGCAGTGCCCAACTCCACATATCCAGGGCTCAGTGAGGCTGAACAACAGGGAGGGCCAGAGCTGCAGGAGAAAGGAAGCTTCTGTGCCTCGTCTCTCACGTCTCGAAAATGATGCAAACATCCAGGGGTGTCACTGGTGCATGAGTGTTCCTGATGCAGCACCCACATGGGCATTTGAGGCCACCTAAGAAATCTTTAGCTGGCTCTCAGAGCTCCCAGGGACTGAGGCCTCCTCCCCATTTTAGGTCAAGTCATTTCATGAACAGTCCAACTTCCTCTTCCTATCCCAGCATCTGGGAAATTCTGTCAGATACGTAACCGCACAGGTGAGAGCAGAGCTGCCCGGGGACAGAAGGAAAACCACGGGTTGGGGGTGCGGCCACCCTCAGCCCAGACCCAGCAGCCCAGCCAAGAGTTCAGCAGGGGCCTGGCCAGCGCAGGAAGCCGGCCCTCCTGCCCCCAGGCTTCCTCCCACAGATAGGGGTACAGGAAAGCGGCGCCCAGGCCGGGGAAGTGAACGGGGAGAAGTGAGAGGCGGCAGCTTTAGTTCTCTTCTACAACTTAACCCACTTCCCTCCAATGTTACCAAACACCCTGGTCCTTCTGACAAGCCTCACAGAGAAGACAGGAACTTGAAGACTGTGGTCAGCAGCCAGGTCTGGGCAAAAACTTCCAGGACACGGATTCCACTTCTCCCTGAAAGCTCCTCCAGCTTGTGCCCCCATCCCTGAGGTCTTGCCCTGGCATGCTTGGGGTGGGGGGGTCCTGAAGAATCTGCTAAGTTGTCACTGGGGGATAATATTTCACATCTTCCTCCCAAATATTTAAGTCCTGACAGTTTTCTGAGTCACCTTCCACACATTTAACACTGGATGAAAATGTGAGCAAGGCCTTCAGGTTAGAAATGTAAGCCCTCAGCCAGGCAGGCTAGTGGCTAAGATATTTTGGGTCAGGGGAAAATCGGGCACCCCTGCCAGGTAGGGGACACCTAGGACGGCCATTCAGAGGGGACTGTCCCAGCTCCAACCCCGGCCTGACAAGGGGCAGCAGGTTCACTCCAGCAGTGCCCAAAACCAACACCTCCATACTCTTCAGCATGGTAGAATTCCAGGTCATCTCTCTTCTCTTCCTTATACTTGGCTGTATTTTCCACAATAAGCATTACTTTCCTTTTTAATTAGCTTTAAAAAAAAATAGGTTGTATATTGCTGGTGGCATATTAAGTCAGTCCATCTTACAAAGGTGACTGATGAATATGTAAAATGGTCATCTCCAATTAACTCCGATCCCAAATATTCACCTAAAATGCAGGGAAGTGTCCACATGAAAAGAGTATTTACAGAGGCATAAGCTACGATAGCCAAAAACTGGAAAGCATGGAAATGTCCGCCACTGGGAGAAGGAAGAGGAGAAAACTGTCACCTCGGTGAGGAGAGAAGCAGCTGGTAAAGGTGCCACGCCAGGCACAGCCTCAACAGGCAAGCCAATTTCCCCCCCGCAGGGCCTCATCCCTGCTCTGCAGCAAGGAGCCTGGGCCAGAAATGCCTAGCTGAGACACGGAGCAAATCCAAAAGAGCTTCTAGAGGACATCCTTGACCTCTGCCGCCTTCCTTCTGAAAAGGGAGATGGGCCACACTCTCTCGTTTTCCTAGCAAAAGAGCAGCTTTGGTCCTCACACGCCTCATACCTAAAGCAAACAGTTCTCGTCTCTGTAAAGCTCTCAGAAAACCTCAAACAAATACAGCGCCAGGAGTCCACACAGAAGGCTCTCCGGGCCCGGACATCCAGCCTCAAGTGAGGGTCTCCCATAAGAAGCATCTGCAAGGATTAAGGCTGAACCTAGGCTGAACCTCTAGAAGCAGAGGATGATATTTCATTATTCGTCTTTTCACAGAAATGCCTTCATCTAACTGTGACTTAACATCATGTCTCCTGGGGTGTGACTTAAGAACCAATATGCAGGGGCGCCTGGCTGGCTCCGGTGGGGCAGGTGACTCTTGATCTTGGGGTTGTAAGTTCAAGCCCCATATTGGGTGTGGACATTACTTAAAAATAAAAATCTTAAAAAAAAAAAAAAAAGAAAAAAGAGAGGGCGCTTGGGTGGCTCAGTGGGTTAAAGCCTCTGCCTTCAGCTCGGGTCATGATCCCAGGGTCCTGGGATCAAGGCCTGCATCGGGCTCTCTGCTCAGCGGGAACCTGCTTCCCTTCCTCTCTCTCTGCCTGCCTCTCTGCCTACTTATGATCTCTGTCTGTCAAATAAATAAATAAATAATCTTAAAAAAAAAAGAAAAGAAAAGAAAAAAGAAAAAAGAGAAGAAGAAGAACTACTATGCAAAAAAGATCTCTGTGTTCCATGAAACCACTACTGACAGCATCGGCCGGCGTACCACTCTCCTAAAATGGAAAAGTTCCTGGTATTCAGTACTTAGAAAAAAGTGTCTCTCTCATGAACTGATATACTTCCTTTTATTAGAAACAAACGTATGATAATTCAAATTTCCCCTTTTGCTCTGGCTACCAGGAAGCTCCAAACTAGGGTCAAGGCAAACTTACAAAAACTAACCTCTTATAACACTGTTTTCTCAACTACCTCCTCCTCACCCTGACAAAACTCAGATCTTGCAACTTTAAAACTTTGTTATACAAGAGTCTTCTAATGTGCTCTTCTCAAACGCTTTCTGAAGACAGGCAAAAAAAAAAAAAAAGGTACAAATAAAAAAATATTCATGAAGCAAACTCTATACTTGGATCTCATTTTCTCCAGGGAAAGAACACAAAGGCTGTGCAGCTATGTATGAAAAAAAAAATCTTTGATAAAATCCCATGTGGAGAAATAAAAAAGCAGAACTAAACTGTATATACACTATGATTACCACTATCAAAAATAATGCATGTATGGGGGTGAAAACAAAAACAGGTTTCTGGAACTATGAATTGTGTGTTGAGACAAAAAGGTTAAATGGTCATTTTTCACCCCTCGAAGTTGTTTATCTTCTCGAATGGAAACAGAAGCCCATGTGGGTGAAGGAAGGAGGCAAGCAGAAGCCAGAGCTCCCTGGCCTTCCCATGTCACCCTCCCCACCAAGGCTGTCATACTGGAAGAGGGGACAGGCTATAAACTGCCATTGGCTCCTTAGGGAACGGAACCCAGTGGGTGTGGTCTGGATGGCTTAGAGTTCCAAGGAAGATGCCTGGTGCCCTGAAAGCTGTTGGAGCTCCTCGACATCGCTCTGAGCCCACCCTCATAAGAACAACAGCCTAGACACCTGGACACACGGCTGTGGAGAGTGGCCGCAGCCATCGGCCATGACCCCTGACCTCCAAATGCCTAGGACTTGACTGGCAAACAAGTGACCCCTCAGCTTCCCCATATCCGATCAAATGCCAGTCCCTCCAGGAAGCTTCCCTCATCCATCCCCAGAAACTACCCTCAGCCCTGATGGACGGACATTCACAAATGGCCTGCGCGCCTCCCTCCACAGCCCCCGCACCTCTACAATCACATCCTCTGCGTCCGTCCAGCCCAGGCGACTGCGAGCCCAAGGCCAGCACAGTTGCAGCTGGTGCCCAGGCCAGTGGATGGGGTGGTTCAGCCCCTGCTGAGGGCCGAGGTTTGAGCGACTACAAGCTTCCTCCTGCCTCCACTGGAGTCAGGGTCCCCGGAGCGGCCAGAACGGCTGGCGGCACCTCGACTGTGTCCAGTTCTTCTCCAGAGACGACAGCCCTCGTCAGGCAGAGAAGCACCGGTGGTCTGAGGCACAGCCTCACCCTGGAGAACAAGTAGGAGGCTGACTCACCACCTTGCAGGTGGAGTGAGCTCATTCCCTTCCAGGGCATCCTCAGAACTAGAAACCCACAGCCGAGATGGTTCCCATGGCAACCAGCCAGCACCTCCTCCACCTGTGCCAGGGGTCACCCACCCTACCCTCCCTAGCCTCAAACCTGAGAATGGAGTGAGCCGGGGCCTTGGGGGCCGGGCAAGGCAGGGCCCTCCTCCCCCCACCACCCCCAAGGGCTTCACAAGTCTACCCAAACACACCCAAGACCAGAAAACTCATGACCCCGCAGTTCATTCCTTCTCTGGAAAGTCTGACGATTAGAAATTCTGAGCTAGACTCCATCTCCCCCACACAACTCCCACCAGTAGAGTACTTCTCTCCCTTGGGCCCTGCTACATGGCCTGGAGCCTTCTCTACCCAGCCAGGATCCTTCCATGACTCCTGACACAGCTCCCATCCTCCCCACCAGACCGCATGGGTCTCCAACTCTCTCGACATGCAGTTTCCAGTTCAGACAGCCGAGCAGGACTCAGGACAAGCCCAGAGCCCGTGGCTGTCCCCTAATATGGCCGCGCTCGCCCCTCTGCTGACTCACAGGGTACACTGCCACCCACCCCCAGGCCTCTTTCTCTCCGGCTGCTCCCAGCCCACTCCTTCTCACTCATTCCCTGCCCCACCCTGGCCAGAGCCTGGTACTCATTGCTCATGCTTTTGGTCACACTCTGCCTGGTTCACGTCCCCGCCCTTTGCCACCACCCCCCTGGCCTGACTCACCCGGACATTCCCCAGATTTGATTTTTAGCTCACTTTATAACTCTCACCTGTCTCCTCCAGGGTGGGTTGAGGCCTTCCCCAGGCTCCCTTCACTAAACTGCATGTAACATCTTTTACTGTGACAAGGAAGAGCCAGTTTACAGGCCTGTCACCCACTGGCCTCTCAAGCACCTGACCCTGACCTGGAAAGAGCAGATGATTGATACCTGTGAAATCTGGGTGGTGAGCACATCGGTTTTCGCTATACTATTCTCCATACTCTTTCTCGGATTTAAAAACGTCATTTTAAAAAATGAAATGACCCACAGTGTGAAATGAGTAAATGAGTGTCCAGATGATCACTGGCTACAAGGCCTTCGGCCCCACAGTATGTCTCACCACCTCAAATATCCGGCTGAACTCATCCTTCAGAGACTTTCTTCCCACCCTGGGGCTGCGGCCGGGCCATGTGGCCAGTTACCAAGCAGTTCAAGCCCGGAGCTCGGCCCTGTCCGTGCCCAGAATGGAGGTGACACGAGGGTGAGTTTGCATTAGGGCTGTAAGGTCACCTCACCTGTTTGTCCTTTGTACACGTGAGAAGAGCCGTTCACGCGACACCAAGCACGCGCATCTCACAGCAAAGTAGCCCAGAGGGCTAAATGTGACAGGGCGGTTTCGCGGCTGGGTCGTGGGTACAGTGGGATTCATTATACCATCCTCTACTCCTGTATCTGAATTTTCCAGAGTAAGTTTTTTGTTTTTAACTTATTCATGCAACTAACATTCCCTAAGTGCCTACCACTAGCCAGGCACTGTAGATAAAGTGAGAAATAAGAAACAACCCCCTCTCCCCTGGCCATGAGTTGAAAACTGGATTAAATTCTAAATTATTGGGCGCCTGGGTGGCTCAGTGGGTTAAGGCTCTGCCTTCGGCTCAGGTCATGGTCTCGGGGTCCTGGGATCAAGTCCCACATCGGGCTCTCTGCTCAGCGGGGAGCCTGCTTCCCCCTCTCTCTCTGCCTGCCTCTCTGCCTACTTGTGATCTCTGTCAAATAAATAAATAAAATCTTTAAAAAAAAAAAAATCCTAAATTATTTGCTATCTTATCCCTCCTGGAAAATTCAACACCTGATGGCACATGCGACATGAAGACAATTCTGATCTCCCCAAAGGGCAGAAGAGCTAAGGAGGGGCTTTTGGGGCCATGTCTCCTGGGCTTGTCTCCCCAGCCCTGCCTGCGGGACACCAAGGTGGGCCGCAGGGCTGCTGCCGATCTCCCAAGCCCACAGGCAGCCAGGCCAGGATACCTGCCAAACAAAGACAGCTTTCCCTCAAAGGGCAGGACCCAAACGCCCTTCATTCTATCATTACAACTTTCCTAAAGCCCTCTGAGTATCAGGGACTAGGCCAGCTTGGGAGATTGAAAAAAAGGCCCCAGGGAGGTCCCCGACTTCAAGGGAATCATGGTCCTATTGAGTGGAAACCCTTGGACTCAAATCCTTGCTCTGCCACCTACTACCAGCGGCAGGACTCAGGGTGAATTACTAAACCTCTCTGGGCCTCAATTTTCCCATGTGTAAAATGGGGATACTAATGCCCACCTCGAAGTGGTGGTGTGAGGATTTTATGGGTCAGCGCATGGAAAGCCCTGGTCCCGGTGCTTCGTGGTAAAAAGCCAAGCCCGGCGCCTAGCACTCAGCATTAGAAGAGTCACTTCCAATGACTCCTGCGTGAGTATTATCCACCAGGCCCCTCTGGCCTAGAAACAGGCCCCAGCGATGATGGAGCGTGAAAGGCAAAGAACAAAATCCCAGAGGCAAGGCTAGATTCCAGACAGGCCCAGACTGGCTCTGGCTGTCCTTGCACCAACACCTTGGCCTGCCTGAGCTTTCTGGAGTGATGCCCCAGCACAACCAAACGGGTAAATGATGCTCACGAACCTGTGAAAGCTTCCCATCCGGCCAGCGCCTCCTTCTCCCCAGCCTGCCCAGACCCAGGATGCTGTAGCCAGGCTGAGCACTGTTTCCTTGCTATTTGGGGTTTGGGCTTTTGACTTTTGGAGCCAGCTGCCACCATTTCTGTTCCCTCTGGGCCTTGGGGGACATGAGCAATTCAGCCCCCACAGACCTACTGACTCTTAGGTGCAAATCTGAGTCTCCAGCACATTTGACTCCTCGGGGTTTTGCTCCCCTCACCTGTAAATAGCCTTGATGCCTTGTACCTTGTTGTGGGGATAAAGCAAGAGCGTGATGTGAAACGCAGGGCCTACAACCACCAGGACTAGGTTGGAAGGGAGAACCTGGGGCACCTCCACAGACACGGGGTCAGCCCAACCCGGACATGGCCAAAATCTTGAGGTGCCACGGCAGCCAGCAGAGGCACAGCCAGCACCCCTGGGCTCCCAGGAAGGCAGGGAGTTCCGCCTCTCCCCAGAGGCAAGGCCCAGTAGAACCTCATTCCCAAGACCAGTGTTGGGGATGGCCAGTGCCTGGGGTGCCACATGGAGCAAGAGGGAAAGAGAAAAGACATGGGCAAGAAGGGAAGAGGCCAAGAGAAGCCCACATCTAGCCTTGAGCTGGCCCCATGTCCACTGCCTGACATAGCGCAGGCCCCTGGTGTGTCCAGCAGTGCTGACAGCAGAGCACCCCCCCATCCTATCACTAAGCCCCCCACGTTGTAGGTGAGGTGCAGGGTTGGCTTGTCCAGCACCACGCAGCAGCCATGGGCAACCCCAGGTTCTGCAGGCAAGTGCAGGAGTGTGTGTGTACTTGGGGCCCAAGGAGGGTGGAGACCCAGTTCTGTCCCAAATGAGGGGCTCTCAGTCCCCAGTCAGGGCAGTGGTGAGGACTGTGGGCTCCGGCCAGGCAGCACTAGTTCTAAGGTGAGAACACCACGCAAGAGCTGTGTGGGCTGGGACAATTATTCAATCTCACTAAAGCTCAAGTTATTGTGTAAGTGGAGATGAAAATGGAAGAGTACCTTTACTCCACAGTGTGGTTCTGAGGGTTCGTGGTTTAAAGCTCACGTGGGTGATGCCACAGGGCTGGGTGTGCGGGCGCGTGAGCTGGAAGTATCAGGACCGTGACCACTAATCCCATCCTCACCGCCAGCCCTGACCCTTCGGCTCATTCCTCCCTCCCTTCCTCAACGGCAATCTCAGGAGGCAGTCCCAGGAACATCTGAGTATAAGGACAGTCATACAAACGACCCACCTGTCCTTCACCACCTCCAACCTGGCAGAGCACAGCTGCTGTCATGTGTGAAATCCACCTGAACTCGACCACCCACACGCTAACCAGAACTGCAACAACTCCATCCCTCTGCCTTCGGAAACAGCAGCTCAGGCCGCCTGCCCGCCTGTCTGCAGGTGTGTTCTGCAGCCCACCCACAAGCATGACCTCAGAAGTATAGGGGCTGTATAGGGGCTTGAATAAACAGTCCTTAACCCAAACCAGCCCCATGAGGAATGAACCCAGGGCAGAGCATCCTTGCACAAGTCAGATCACCACTATGGACTTCAGTCTCTTCGTAGGTGGCGGGGGCGGGGGGGGGGGGGACCAGGTGACAGTATAGTCCCCTCTGGTATTCTATGGTTCGATTTCTTCCCACCGCTGCAAGGCAAAGAAGGGTAGAGCTGGGTTCTGGAAGTAAACAAAGTGAAGGACAAGGCCGCCTACTGACACCCGTCCCTTGGGCGGATTCCAGGCTGAAATCCTTGCTCCCTGGTGCAGGCTGGAGTTTCTCCCACCTCGCACCAGTCCCGTGACGCAGCTAAGCCTACACAAAAGACAGATTATGAACGGTCCACCTTGCAGTGGGCAGAGATGCTCTCCCACCCCGAGACCACACCTGGAGCACCCAGGCCAGAAAGCTGAGCTAAGGGACCCTTCGCCAATCCCAAATAAGGCTCCCTCTGCTCCACAGGCACCAGGCTTCCCACATGGCCACACCCAAGCAGGCATTTCCAGAATAAGAGTACACACAGGGCCCAAAACACAGAGCACCAGTGGATCCCGTAAGGGAAACTCATTCACCTGGCCCCACCCACGCCCTGCCTAGAGGGTGGGACCAAATTCCTGAAAGCTGAGGACACGGTAGACTTCTGAAGATAAGAGTCTCTGTGTGTTGGCAGAATAGTTCAGTTCAGGGCCAGGCTGGGAAGCCCAGGAATCAACCTCAAGATCACCTCTAGAAGTGCTTGGCTCTACCTAGCAACCCCCATCAAGAGGGTAGAAACATGCAATGCTGGCATTGCCCAGACCTTTAGATCACCTCCATGTGATGACACAGGTAAGCCATTTACAACACGGCCCTCCCACCGTGCTCTAACCCAGCCCCCTCGTGTTGCAGATGAGGCTCCCGCGTGGCTTGTCCAGCATCACGCAGCAGCCACAGGGCCTAGTACGTCCTGCACGCCTGTTCTCCTCGTTCCCAGGCCATAGAACAGGGTCCTCCCTGGCACTCCCAAGCTCTCCAAACTGACAGTCCCAAAGAGAATGGTTATTCCACACACTCCTTTCCTAAACGCCACCTACCAGGGTCCCCACAGAAAGGGAGGCAGGTGGACCAAGGTCCTGCTGGACTCCACATGCTGGTGAGCGGGAGGCTCTGAAGCTTCTGTCGGGTTCCACCGCCCCCCACCCCCAGGCTGCTGTGGCTACAGACAGCAGGCTCCTGACATCCTCTGCCTGAGAGAGAACCCTGAGTGCTGGGGCTGGAAGGAGGTTTTACTTCCTTGGAGGCCCCCAAACCCATACAAGAGGACCAGAAACTCCCTAAGATTTTCTGAAGTAGGGGCCCTAGCCAAATGTGACCAGGGCAGGGAGCAGAGGGACGTGTCAGCATGGCCAGGACCTCAGGAGAGGAATCCGAAGTTGGCCGCTGGCCACAGGAGGAAAACACAGCTGGACTGCCTAAGAGGGAGCTGGGGGGTGGGGGGGTAGAGTGCACAGATTCCAGGCCACCCAGCATTCAGACACCCCGAGAGGGGGTGCAGAGCAGCGTAGCAGGGCCTGAAGTCATCCTAGTCTCAGACCCCATCTCCAGCTGATGCTTCCTCAGCCTCTGGCCTCCTCCAGACTCCAGGCCACATACCTCGATGCTGGGGAGCCATCAGGGCTCTGCTCTGGGCCCTAGATTCAGCCCCACTGCTGTGCCCCTTGGTGACCTGGGCTTTTGCCACCCTGCCACACCCCCTCCCAAGGCACCCACTGTCACCATTCAGCACATCTAATACTTGCTGAGCACCTACCCTGTGCCAACAGGGGTCTCCCGAGGACTTACCCTGCTCACAGTGCAGGAGCCCATTTCCCTCCCCAGGCCTGGGCCACCCAAATCGAGAAAGAATGCAGCTTCTACTTATTTTAGGGGGAGGGGGAGGAAGCACTAGGTGGTATCAGCAAAGTCTCCATCTTGTCAAGACCTCCACAGCAGGGGCACCTGAGTGGCTCAGTGGGTTAAAGCCTCTGCTTTTGCCTCGGGTCATGATCCCAGGGTCCTGGGATGGAGCGCCCCCCCCCCCCCCCCCCCGCATTGGGCTCTCAGCAGGGAACCTGCTTCCCTTCCTCTCTCTCTGCCTGCCTCTCTGCCTACTTGTGATCTCTGTCTGTCAAATAAATAAATAAAATCTTTAAAAAAAAAAAAAAAAGACCTCCACAGCAGACTGCAAAGCCCCATTCTTCACCCCTGCTTGTGTCTAGCTCCTTTGCTAGTAAATTTGAGGTGCCGGCTCGCTTGTTAAAAATGCAAATTCTCAGGCCCCACCCCGGAGAAACACAAACCCTGACAATGGCACCCACCATCTGCATTTTAACAAGCCTTCTGGGTGATTCTGATGCCCAGTCACATTGGAGAGCCACCCTTCCAGGCTCTGGGATGAGGTGACGTGAGTCTGTCTAGATCACAGAAGCATAGCCTCCAGGAGGCCCAGATGACAACCCTCCTACCGGGGTGGGAGGGGGGGGCTCCTGAGACTTCCCCCACAGTCCCACGTCCAATCATCCAAGGAGCCCCAAGTCATTCATAGATCAGTGACATCCCGAGAACCCTCCAAATGTCCTCAGAGCCAAGCATTTCACAACAATGCCCAAAGCGAGGGTGATGAGGGCTGCCAACACGCCTGTCCTTTCCAATCCCCCCTCCCTCCATCCTCTGCCCAGGCGCTAAATGGGCAAGGCAAGTGCTGAGGGGCCAAGAGCCAGCAGAGAAGGAAGAAAAGGCCAGAGCCAGGAAACCAGGCCGGGGGCATGGAGACATATCTGGAATCCCACCGGCCACCCCTGGGGCCCAGCCAAGAAGGGCTCAGCTGTGGCTCCCCACCTCGGCCTCTTCCCAAACCCTGCGTGCAGAGGACAACTAACTTCCCAACACTGCAAGATGCCAGTGTGAGACATAAAATGCAAACTCATTTAGAAGCACTCCCAGATCCACAGTAGCTTTCTGTCACTGCGCATCTGCTTCATCAAGAAGCAATAAAAACCACAACTGCTACTCTGGGAGGAGAAAAACTGGCAAAGCAGCGAGTCCCTAAGAAGCGGACTCTCGGAGGCCCCGGGAAAGGAGGGCAGCGGGCAAGGGTGCAAATGGTCCCCAGGAAATGGGAGCCGGGTGCCCAAACACATGTGGGAGGAAAGAAAAGAAGAAACTGAGGCTGGCTGCAGTTGCCCTTCCTCCTCAAATACCAGGAGTCTTTGAACCAGGGCGGGGTGGGGGGGGAGGTGCGGAGCAGCAGATGTAACACAGAGAGCAACCCACAGAGGCAGGAAACCCAGCTTCTGGTCTTGCCTCCACCTGAAAGCCCCCTTGCCACCCAGCCAAGGCCCTCAGGTCCTTCAGCCCCTCCAGGACCTAGCCATGGTCTCCCCCATGAAACGGGGTAGGGTAGCGGGCCAGGCCAACCTCAACGGCTCCAGGGCACAGAAAAGGCGTGAGCAGAAAGGACAGCATGCACACACAGTGCCGTTGGCTGTGCCACCACTTAAAATATAGATGACTACACAGGCAGGGATTGCACAATACAACACACCCTGAGGACAGAAAGCACTGAGCACCAGACCACGGTACTTCCAGGGAGGATGGGAACAGCATGGGAGACAGGCACCCCAGCACCTCACCTCTACCAGTAACACATGTGGTCTTTGCACACTGGCCTAGAAAAACCTAGAAATACCAGCTGGAACTGTCTGAGCCTTTCAAGGCCTTTCTAAATTTCTTTACCTCCAGCTAAGTCATCTCATAAAGACTAAATGAGGGGTGCCTGGCAAATGAGTTAAGCATCTGCCTTTGGCTTGGGTTACGATCCCAGGGTGCTGGGATCAAGCCCTGAATTGGGCTCCCTGCTCAGATAGATAGATAAATAAGTAAATCAGTAAATAAATAAATAAATAAAATCTTAAAAAAAAATAAGACTAAATGAATTAATATCTGGAAAACACTTGACCATGCCTGGCCCACAGCTCCCTACTGGGCTGGCGCACACGGGGCGGGGTAATGCTCAGCTCCACATTCCCAGACAAATTCCCTGGGCCTGGGCCTCCTGAACTAGTAGCTCCCACGGAAGGGGAAATCAGGGATAGGTCCCCAAGTCTGGCACCCCTGTGCCCCACTGCAGCCTTTCTGTTTGTGCCAGCAGCCCACACAGGCCCAGTGGACTGACACCCCAGTGCAGCCTTCCTTAATTTTTTTTTTTTAGTTATGTACAATGAACCTCTAAATTAAGTACTGTTTAACTGAAGCAAAAACAGTGGCTTTCACAGAGACTCAAGTTTGGGGAAACGTCGAAATTAAAAGGAGGCCTTAGGGTTTCATGCCTGCAAAGATACCTCCAAACAGTCCCAGCCAGGATCCAGGATAAAGGACAGGAAACCAGGGGTCTGGCCCTGCTTCCCCTGCTCCGGGAAAGCACGACTCATGAGCCCCCTCCTCCATCTCCCGGCTCCCAGAGCCAAGTCTGGAAAAGTACTTCAGGTTCCTGGAAAGAAAGGCCTTTCCGAAATATCAGGAACTCCACTGGAAATTGCCATTATATATGACCGGGAGGATGTCTGTGGTATTTGCAAGGGAGCCACTCCTCTGCCAAAGTCAAGACAGCGGCCAAAATCAACACAGGGGCTTCTGAGAGCCAGAGACACACACACATGTACCTGCATTCATGTACCTGCACGGCCTGCACACCTAGGACAGACATGGAGGCCTAGTGCCCCCTCCCCACCGCAGACCCCGACTGGGGGGCGGTGGGGATCCTGTTTTCCTGGCATTGGGACTGAGAAGAACTGAAAGCCTCACTTCTCTCCCTCCCCAAACCTGAAGCTGTGACAGTGGAGAGTCCGACATCGGACATAAGGAGAGAAGACAGAATCCGACGGCACCAAGCCCCCACCTACCCACCCACATACAGGGCTCATGGCTTGTCCTGCAAGACGGAAAGCCAAGTTCCATTCGGAGGCCTGCACGAAGGAGGCCACCCACCCCAATGTACCCTCCCCTCCTGGCGTTTCACCTACAGAGGACTTGAAAATAGAGCTCAGCACCCTCCATTCTGTTCCCATCCATTTACAATCAGCTTTACAGATGGCTTTTAAAAAATAAATCTTCGGGCCCATAAAAATGCTCCCGTGTGGGCCCTGCCCTGGGCCTGTGTCTGCACTCTGACCAGGCCCCTGGTACCAACCAGCATGCAACAGGTAAACCAAGACAGAGAGGAGACAGCTTGTCACTGGCTCCCTCCCCCAAGCCCCCTGACCACTTTTCCGCCACCCACTGAACCACTTGGGGCCTCTGATTTACAACCTGAGCTGAAAGTGGGGGTCACAAAGGGCACTGTCCTCCCCCCCAGGGTTGTCCCCTGCCCTGGCCTGCAGCACTGAAAAGCCTGAACTCACTCCAGCCTGAGCCCCCCAACTTTCCCTCCCCAGCTTTCTTAGCAATCTCACAGTTTAAACAAGAACCTCCAGCTTTGGGTTCCATTTAAAAAAAATAAACAGTGAGCCTAGGCTCCCTGGTTCAAAGCCCGTTCCCCTGGTGACCAAACAAAGGGAAAGACAACGAGCAGGTGAGGCTCAGGGAAGCACAGCAACAGAGGAGGGACAGGGTTGAGTCCTGAAGCAGGGAAGCCAGTTCCCAAAAGCCAGGGTCAGCTCTACAGAGGCCACCGGGGACCCAGAGGGCCCTTCAGGCTCAGGGGACCTCCGTCTATTCCTGTTACTCCTTCTACTCAGAAGCATGGAGAAATACAATTAGAATGCTCTCCTAGGGGCGCCTGGGTGGCTCAGTGGGTTAAGCCTCTGCCTTCAGCTCAGGTCATGATCTCAGGGTCCTGGGATCGGGCCCCACATCGGGATCTCTGCTCAGTGGGGAGCCTGCTTCCCCTTCTCTCTCTGCCTGCCTCTCTGCCTACTTGTGATCTCTGTCAAATAAATAAATAAAATCTTTAAAATAAAAAAAAAGAATGCTGGGGCGCCTGGGTGGCTCAGTGGGTTAAAGCCTCTGCTTTCAGCTCGGGTCATGATCCCGGGGTCCTGGGACCGAGCCCCGGATCAGGCTCTCTGCTCATCGGGGAGCCTGCTTCCCCCGTCTCTCTCTGCCTGTCTCTCTGCCTACTTGTGATCTCTGTCTGTCAAATAAATAAATAAAATCTTAAAAAAAAAAAAAAAAATGCTCTCCTACCTTTTCAACCAGGAAAAGTAACTTCGGGTCGGCCCTGCTCGCCTGACTTAGCCTCTCACACCCTTCAGTCAAAGACTTGGATTCAAAACCAACTCCACGCGTGTTCAAGCTGAAAGAGAGACCCTGGCAAAGTCATTTAACCTTTCTGAACCTTACTTGCCCTCTGTATATAAAGGGAGTAAGACCTCACAAGTTTGCTCATCATGATTAACTAAGAGAAAACCACGTGTGAAAGCACAAATGTTAAAAATCATGAATCACGGGGCACCTGGCTGGTTCAGTGAGTAGAGTGTGCAACTCTCAGGGTCATGAATTCGAGCCACCTATTGGGGACAGAGTTTACTTTAAAAACAAAAAAAAAAAAAAAAAGGAGCACCTGGGTGGCTCAGTGGGTTAAACCTCTGCCTTCAGCTCGGGTCGTGATCTCAGGGTCCTGGGATGGAGCCCCGCATCGGGCTCCCTGCTCAGTGGGGAGCCTGCTTCCCCCACCCCGCCCCTGCCCTCTACACCTGCGCCTCTGCCTACTTGTAATCTCTCTGTCATAAATAAATAAAATATTAATAAAATAAAATAAAAATAAAAACAAAAAAAAACCCCACAAATCCTGGGGCACCTCGTGGCTCAGTCAGTTAAGCAACTGACTTGGTTTCAGCTCAGGTCATGATGTCAGGGTCATGAGATCAAGCCCCACATCTGGCTCCACACTCACTGGGAAGACTGCTTGATACTCTCCCTGCCTCTCTCTCAGCTCCTCCCACTCCTGTGCTCGCTCTCTCTCTCTCTCTCTGTGTCTCTCAAATAAATAAATCTTAAAAAAAAAAAAAGCCCCAACCATGAATCCTATAATGAGTGCTTGATTATAAACCATCTTTAGCTGTTCCTTACTATCTCATTTACATAAGCCTTGTCTCTCAAAACATAAACTACAGAATACCAAAAGGTTTGTTGGTACTTATGGTTAAGAGTTGAGTTCCAAGGTCTATCTGCCTGGGCTCATTCATAACCTGGCTTACTGGCTGGTTGAGCTTGGAAAAGATACTGAACCTCTCTGAGCCTCAGTTTCCCTGTCTGCAACAAGGAAAATAACAGTACCTTCCTCCAAGGGTTGACAGATTGAGGTAATTCAAACCATACAACCTTCAAATAGTGTAACAATCAGTCATTTTATTTATTTGGGGAACCAAGACATTCTTAATAAATACTGGTGGACTCATATAAAGCAGAAAATGCTCCTTTCCAGCCTTCCCTCTCTCATCTTCTCTTCCCTCCCCAGGAGGTAGACAGTGTTTACATAACCTCCCAGGTCTCGGGCTTGGGAAACACTTTAAACCAAAAGGTTCCCCTTAAAGACCAAGGGCAGGGCACCTGGGTGGCTCAGTGGGTTAAGCCTCTGCCTTCAGCTCAGGTCATGGTCCCAGGGTCCTGGGATCAAGCCCCGCATCAGGCTCTCTGCTTGGCAGGGAGCCTGCTTCCTCCTCTCTCTGCCTGCCTCTCTGCCTACTTGTGCTCTCTGTCTGTCAAATAAATAAAATATTTTTTAAAAAAGAAATAAATAAAGACCAAGGGCATCAGCACCTTCCTTCCCAGACCCTTCTCGCTCTGCAGCTGGTGAGCATGTTACTTTCTCTCTCCCGGCTTGGGATTTTCATCTCTCAGGAGTGATCATCCCACGTCCCTTCCAAGGCTGTCGTGGATGCTAAACGGAGAGAACATGTCTAACATGCAAGCCACGTGCAAGAGGCGTTTCTCTGTGTCCCCCACCCTGCAGGCCTGGAAAGGACCTCACAACCTCTCAATGAAGAGCAGACCCCAGCCCCAAAGTAGCCGGCTACAGCCCAGGACCAAGCAGGCAGTTTCCAGGGTAACAGCATCCTCTGCATCTACTCCCGATTTCCATCCCTGGCTGCTTTTGATTCTCTTCCCGCCTCTGTAGTGGGCTAAGTCACCTCTTCCCACTATTGCTAAGCAACCCTGAGAGCATGCAGCTGCCTCCTGGGGGAGGACCCCGCCCCCCACCACCACTTCCCAGGACTCGGTCCCTGGGGAAAGCTGCCCCCCCCCGTGGACACTCCCACC
Source organism: Enhydra lutris kenyoni (assembly GCF_002288905.1). Lineage (NCBI taxonomy): Eukaryota > Metazoa > Chordata > Mammalia > Carnivora > Mustelidae > Enhydra > Enhydra lutris. The sequence continues at coordinate 1,936,938 of NW_019154104.1, forward strand.
CCACCCCATTAACCCTGGGGATGGCAGAAGGTGGGAAGCACTCCCAACCAACAGGGTTTAGAAGAGCAGGTGTGGTGGGACTTGGCCTTGGGGGAATGAGGAGAGCCACCCCCTCCCTCCCTACCCCCGCCTTCTACTTGCCTGTGCTTATATGTGATCTATTCTTAAGCAGTTTCCAAGCACAGGGTCACATCAAGCTTTTTATGAAAGATGCCCCTCTTGATTATTTTCCTCTTTTGTGGCTCTCCCACTCAGTCCCCATGAACCTGGATCCCTGACCTCAGAGTAAACAGTGAGCAACAGAGAACAGGTAGACACAAAGGAGGAAGAGGGGCCAGGAGGCAGAGAGCACCAGAAACTCCTGAGAGGCCAGTGAGCTCCGGAGGTGGGAGGACAGGCAACTGTCACTTTCTCCTCTGTATCACTTAGCATGTTCTCAGGTTTTTTAAATGAAGACACAATCATACCGTACAAATCACCCATCTGAGCGGGTTCTAGAAGTTCTGCTTATATAGTATATTTATATATATTTAGACTATACTTACATATATTTAGTGTATACAGATTTTGAGCAAGTTTTAGTTTATTTAGTATATGGTTTTTCATGTATGCACAAGGTTGTACCACCATAGCCACTATCTAATTCCAGAATGTTTTCATCTCTGTCTCTGGTCAGATGTTCCCAGATAACACAAGCATTTCTTTGATAAGCAGCAAAGTGGTGAGGAGGCAAACAGGGAAGCCACACTGCCCAGCCTGGGATCCAGGCCCTCCTCTGACCGGCTATGTGATCTTGGAAAATTACGCTGCTGCTCTGAGCCAGCTCTCTCATCTGTAACATGGGGATAAAGTGCCTGCCTCATGGGATCAGATGTGCTAATTCAACACAGGGTCCCCAACACAGAGCCTGATCTTTGGCCTGTACTCAGATTGGGGGAGCCGCTATGAATATGATGAGAAAAAGGTTGGTTGGTCGGTTGGTTGGTTTTTTTAAGTACAGTTCTACTCCCAGCTCTGGTCTGGGAAGATGACCATGCCCAGGCTGTTGGGGACTGCCACTGTTTTTGCATATTTGTCTGGGAGGGCTGAATGGGGCACACGTTGCCGGGGGGGGGCATGTTGGGGTCATGATGGTCACCCACGTGGCTTTGGGACCAATGCATCACTATACCAGACTCGAGGTGCCTAATGTGCTGAGAACCTGCCAGATAATCCCAGGCAGGACATGGGAGCAGGGGTGAGGGCAGGCAAAGCAGCAAAGAGAGCACCTGACCAGCCCTCTCTGTAAAAATTTACCCCCTACACACTGAGAAGGAAGATTTCTGGGAGCTTGGACTTGATGCCTAGCCTAGGACCCAGTGAGAAATCCTGATGTGTTAAAAAGAGGGGGGGAGGGGATGCCTCGCTGGTTCAGTTAGTGGAGCATGAGACTCTTGATCTTGCGGTTTTGAGTTCAAGCCCCATGTTGGGTATAGAGATTACTTAAAAATAAAATCTATTTAAAAAAAAAAAAAAAAGAGGAAGGTGGGCTTCCAGGCTGGCTCTGAGCCCTGGATTTGCTGGGTCTCCTGCCCCCACCACTCCCAAGGCCCCTTGCCTCCAGCAGGACCAGGTCTGGGCAATTAGTGCTTAGCAGGACACTGGTATCTCAGCAGTGAGGATCCCCCCTGGGCCTGAATCAGGAGTCTGAGTGGGCTGACCCAGTGTGGCCAGGACTTAGGAACCAGGCTAAGGGTTTTCCTCTTCCTACAGCCTCTTGGCCATGACCTCTCCAGGGACTAACCTGTCCAAACCAGCCAGTGGGTCTGAAGCCTCTCCAGTGTCGTTGGTGAGTAACCGAGCCCAGGTCCCCAGGCCCTGGCAGAGATGTGTGCCCACCAAGCATACTCAGTGGGGAGAAAAACAGGGCTGGGGGGAAGGCGCCCTGAGATCACAGGCCATTGGCTGCACACCCCATCCTAGGAAAAGCCTGGGTGAGTTACATGTGGGGGCAGCTCAGGTCAGGTGAACTGTCTGGAATGGTCCCCACGACGCTTGCACAAGTGTGGGGCTCAAGAGCCCCACCTTCGAGCGGTACAAAGAGCCTGGTCTCTCGGAAAGGTGAGAGGTCAGGTCGGGAGGAAGGACGAGGAGGGAGAACAATGGGAGCAGGTGCTGGCCGGTGAGCTGAAGCAGCTTAGACACGCCTACCCTCTGGTCTGCCCTTCCACACTTCTCCTGGCTCCCTCCTGCCCTGCCCTTGTTTACACACACACACACACACACACACACACACACACACACACAGCCCAACTGCCAAGAAAGCGGGGGCTTCCCAGCAGAATCTTCAAACGCCGCCAGTCCTTCAGGAAGCAGCTCAATGGCCCCAGCTCTTCCCCTCCTCCACCAGCGCGGACAGGGAGCAGGGCTGGCTCCTGCCCCACAGCAGCCAACACCACACCTCTGGCCATCTGGGGCGCTGCCTGGTGCGACGTTCTAGCTTTCTGCTTCCCTCTCCACTGAAACCAAGATGTGCACGACCCCAGGCGGGTGGAGCACAAGACACATAACCCGGATTCAGCCAATGCTCGCCGTTGATGGGACTCCGCCAGGGGAATTCGTTGATGTTTTTACAATAAGAAGGGACTAAAAGGTAGCGGGGCAGAGAGACCCTGGCTCTTCTCTAGAGACACACAGCAGCAGATCTCAGGTCTCAGGCCCAGGCTGTTTTAGAAGCATAGAAGGCACAAGGCTTCGTGGGACAAGTCCTTAAGCCAGGCTTACAGTTTGGAGCCACTGGCCAGGTGCCCAGCTCTGGGCCTTCCTAGAGGAGAGGAGAGGCCCAAATCCCAACCACCACCAGCAAACTACAGGATGCCCGTTTGGTTTTACCTCCTCACACCCAGAACTGCCTGCAAGGAAGGGCCCATGGGTCCAGGCCTCCCCCACCCGCACCCCCACTGCAGTGAGCACAGCCTTGGCAACGGCCCCTCAAGAAGTCAGCTTCAGGAAATTGGTGCCTGGGGGCCTATCACTCCTACAAGCCCGACTCCAGTGACCAACAGCCCCCCAGGATCTCATCACTCCTCAAAACTGGGCAATGTGGTTCTCAGTGAGCTCCGGGCCTTCTCCCATCTGTCCTAGCGAAGCCTAGGTGACAGCCAGAGCCAGCCATGCAGACCCAAGGCTCCAGGCCCCCGTCCAGCTTTCTTACGGGTTTTGGTGATCATTGGCAAACCATGGGGCACGTGTTCTCAGAGCACCCACAAGAGAGAAGTTTGGGAGGGGAAGCGGCTGTAACCAGTCCTAGAGCAAAGCAGGGCTGGCGGTTGCCCGGAGGTATGGGCAGGGCCTCAAGAATGCCCTCAGCTACTTGACCGTGGGGCCTGAAGACACTCCAAGCAGTATCCGCTGGAGGACATTCATGCTTTGGGGTCATTTTACCTGTCCTGTAACAAACTGACAGAGTTTTCGGGAACTTCACATTCATCTCTCCATCCTGGATACCCAGGAGGTAGGTAAAAAAAGGGTAGGCAAGGATTCTACAGCACTCTACAGTGAAGGGACAAAGCAAACAGAAAGGTCAAGTGACACAGAAGGAGCCAGAGTCCACTTCAAGGCCCAAGGTCAACAAGGACACAGCTCGGCATACTCCTAGCCCCATAGGAGTCGGCTGCTTCTAAGATGGGTTTATATGCTACACCTTATCTCCAAGAATATGTGGGAAAGGCCACAGAAACTCTGGCTCCTCTACTCAAACATGTATTTACTGAGCACTCACCGTTACGTGCTATGCTAAATTCCCTACACACATTACTTGGTTTAAACCTCCACTCAACCCTTATCGGGCAGGAATGATTAATTTCCTCATTTCCCCACTGGCATCATCAGGCACAGAGCAGGCAGGTGACTCACTGAAGGTCACACAGGAAGTCCACGGAGGGGGGCCAAGATCTGAACCCAGAATGCCCAGAGCACGTCTATCTGCAGAGGCTGGAGCCAGGATATAGCCCCAAGATGGGGCGGCTTGTCTGGAATGTAAAGTGTCCCATCCCCGGCCCCACCTCCCACCCCGGAGTTGGGAGCCCTGCGTGGTACTGTGTTTCCCGACACCTTGCCCTGGACTAGGCACCAGGGATCCAGCACAGAACACAAGAAGCTGGGTCCTGCGGCCACGGCCACAGGCACCGACTGAGGCATGAGGGAAAACAGTGAGGGGCAGGAGGACTGAACTGAGTCAGTTCTCGCCTCCTGCACACTTTACCTCCACTGGGCATCACTCTGGTTTTTGCAGCCCTAACCTTCAAGGCAGATGGACGTCCTGTAAACCCCCCCAGGTAAACCCCTCCATAGCAGGCCTCCCCCTGGACCGGTGGCCTTGGCCAGCTCCTACCATGGTCCTGCAGGCCAGCAGGGAGTGTAAACAAGGGGCCCATCTTCCTGAGACCTGGCACGATGTGGGTGCAGACTAGGGACCTGGGCCTTCATTCGCCTGCCAGGTGAATGCCTATTTCAACACCATTAGCTCAACAAACATTGACTAAGCTCCTATATGTAAAAATAAAATAAGTAAATAAACTTTTAAAAACCCCAGGACTGGCACCTGTGGGAATACCCATTAAACCTGAGCCTCCAGGATTCAAAAGACAAGAGAGCAGAGAGAATAAAACTTAACAGCTGGAAACTGCCATTTTACAAATTTTCATCAACCCAGCAGGTGGGGATATTAGCTCCTTTTTATACATAAGGAACTGGAGGCTGAGCTGTTAAAGTAACTCGCCCAAGGTCACAAGCCTGTCAAGTGGAGAGCCAGGGTGCTACTCAAGGAGTCCATGCTCTCTCCAGCTGGCCTGGTGTCCAGCAGGCACACATAGGAGGGTGTGCGCGAGACACACGTGAGCCAAGAAACCAAGGCTATCGTCACCTGGCAAAGATGGGGCGTTCAGACCTGCTCCCCTCAAAAAGGTGGATTCAGAGCTCAGCCTCGAAGGTCAGGAAGATGGGGAAGGCCAGCCCACTCCCTAAGCCACTGCATTTTGTGTCTGGAGGCAGGGAGGCCAGCCCCGTGAACTCTGCACAGAAGCATTCTTTGAAGCCGGGCCAAGCCACAGCCCACCGATGCAGACTTCTACGGGCCTCTGCCTAGGCCTCCCCAATCACCAGGGAAGTACTTCCTGCCACATCATTCCATCAGAGGCCTGTCAGAGCCCCTGAGGGCTCGGCGGGGCAGGGCGGGACAGGAATGCGGCCCATTTACAGAGGAGGAAACAGATCGGAAGCACCTGTCGGGAGCTTTCTCTGCTGAAGCCCCAGCACTTGGAATGGGGCCTGCCTGCCAGGGTAGGTGCTCCCAAAATATCTGCTGAATAGTAGCTCAGAGAAACTATGCCCAAAGTCTCTCCAATTGTTGTAACTGCACCACGGCCAAAAACAGAGCCTTCTGCCTCCCACCCAGAAGCCTTTGTATCCCACCGCACTGTATCCTCCCACCCATCTGCTCTCACCCTCCTGCCTCCCCATCCAGAATAGCCGGCCTCCTCTGTCCACTAGTCTGCTCTGATCGCCCTCATCCCTCATCTCCCACGCTCAGCAGGGAGGCTGTCAAAACACCCAGGTTGGGGCGCCTGGGGTGGCACAGTTGGTGAAGCATCCAACTCTTGGTTCTGGCTCAGGTCGTGATCTCAGGGTCATGAGATCGAGCCCAGGCACAGTGCTCAGCTCAGTCTGCTTGAGAGCATGCTTTCTCACCCTAGCCCTCTGCCCCTCTCACTTGGGCATTCTCTCCCTCAAATAAATAAACACATCTTAAAAAAAAAAAAAAAAAAGGCAACAAGTTACTTTAGGTCTGATCTCCCATGTAGTACCACTTCCCTATATCTCCACCACCCCACCGAGAACTAGGTGAGATTTTCAGACAAGAAAAAGAGGCCCACGCAAGATTACAGAATTCACGGCAGGGGGGGGGGGGACCTTGGATTTTCAAAGTCAGGCCCAGAGCCTGTCCCACACCCCCACCGCCCCCATCAACCCTGCCAAAGCGCATGTTGGCTCCCCTTGGTCCAGAGATCCTCACAGGCTCTGGATGCCAAGCTCAACTTTCTTGCCTTCCTCCCTACCCAGGGACAAGTGAGGGGAAGCTTCCTGCCCCTAAGATGGCTGCATTCCAGCCCCTCCCCCCACGCACCAGTTAGGACTCTGGACTGCTTACTCCCCCTGTACTCATTTCCTGAGCCTCAGGTGTACCAGGCTAACATCTACCAATGTCAGCTCTTCAACCACCAAGTTTACCCCCTAGATCGCCAGATTTCTCAGAGGACCCTGTTCCCACCTGGCTACGCAGAGGCACCCACACCCACCAGCACCCACATCAGAGTTTCATGAGTCTATATATGTGTATACAGAGAAAGAGACAGAGACAATATAATTTTTCCCCCAATTGTATTTAATACAGTCATTCATTTAATAATATACAATACTATACACGGGTCCAGTGACCAACCCTGGGGAGACAAGAGTTTCTGCCCTCCCAGGACTTCATCCCACAGTCCTGTCACTTGTGCCACAACTAGGCACATAGTAGGTGCTCCATAAACAGGGATGTTTCCTCTACTCCCCATGGAAGATCCCAAGACATCCACCGCCCTAATCCCACCTCCCCCTATCCAACTTAAAATCTAGTCTCAAGAAGACCTTATCCTGAAATTTTAAAAAGCCCCTATCCTTGCCCCCATGAGAATCTCCAAATTACCCACTCCATTCACAGCTCCACCAACAGCCCAACTGTGCCAAGAAATAAGCGTGGTGAGTGGGGGGCTGTCACAGCCTCTCCCCCAGATCCACCCTCCCAGACCCTGAGGGGGTGGGGGCAACAGGAAGAGGGGGAGGATGTTTAAGCAACTGTCACGGTGCAAGTAAGTCAGCTCCAACCCAGAGACCTTCTGCTGTTGCCCTATAGAGCCCGGCCAGCCGAAGCCCCCGCCTGGGTCTCAGGTCTCAGGCTTTGAGGAAGCCCTTTGTGCGTGTGTTTTAAATTACCTCTGCTTGTCTGATGAAGTGAGTAAAAGGGCCCCGATTCAGGGCTTAGGATTCCTGAGTGAGCTAATACAGGATGCCTTTGGCTGGAAAAAAAAAAAAAACTTCAGTCGGCTCCCTAAACTCCCCCCCTTTTAAGTTTAAAAAAGGGAATGAATGTTACCATTTTTGGACATGAGCGTTCTCCCTCAAGCCCAGCCCTAACCGCACTATCCAAAGGGACGCGCCATCCTGTCCCCCCCCCATTCCCAGATCAGCGGGGGGTGGAGGGGGGGAGATGAAACGAGGAGGGACCGGATGGGAGCGGACAGCGGGGGGGGGGGGGGGTTCAGGGTACGTGGCCGCCTGGGGCAAGAGCTCACAGCACAGGCAGGAAGCAGAGGCAGGGTTGGGGCGCCCTCCCCTCCTGCCCCACAAGAGTGGTTTCGGACCTCTTCCTGCCACCGGCCACTGTGCCCGGGTCCCATCGCCAGCTCCGAGCCAGCCCCTGTGGCGGCGTGCGCACCCAGCACACCTCGTCTGGGATGCCTGGGGATGGTGGCTAAGCAGGAATTCCCCAATGACTGACCCCAAATATCCCAGTAAACAACCTCTTGTCCTGGAGCCCGTCAACTCTGATCAAGTTGCCCAAATTCGCCTTCTCCCAGGAATAAGCGGTGTCGGAGCGGCAGGACGCAAACGCCAACCCGTGTCCGCCCGCAGCTGAGTTAAGCAATAAAACGGTTTGCCGTCCTGACCCCGCCCCCACAGGGCTGGCTGGGGAACCCGCTTCTGCCCCCTAGTTTTCTCGGCTCCGGCCCCATTCCAGCAGGTCCACACCTCCAGGCAGACCCAAAGGTGGCGGCCAATCCCCGGGGCGCCCGCTTTCCCCCCGGCCTGCGGGCTGGGCTTGGAAGGTGCAGAGTCCCGCGATCCTGGCCCCCCCGCAGGTACCCAGCCCAGGGCGGCCCAGGAAGCGCGCTGCCACCGCACGCCACATGGAGAGGCGGCCAGGGGGCGGGGAAGGGAAGGGAAAATCGATCCGGAGCAAGCAGCCAGCGACTCAGCCCCAGCCTCCCAAGCACCGCCTCCCACCCCTTGCCCACGCGGGGGCCGTGCAGCTGCAGCCGGGTGGCCTGAATCGTGGACCCCAAGGCGACCTGCTCGCCGGCGGCCCCACCTCCCCGCGCTCGGGCTCTGCGTTCGCGGGCTCTGGGAAAGGGGCTCTCCCCCTTCCGCCCGCGCCTGTAACCCAACACCCCACCTCGCAGCGCCCGCGCATCCCCCGCCCCCGCTCGTGCGAGCCTGGAGCCAGTTCAGAGCCGGGAGCCGGGAGCGCGGCGGGTGGAGCTGTTTGAGCCGGGGGGGCTGCGGCGGGCTGGGGAGGCTGCTGACCTTTCTCTGCTGCTTCTCCCAGGCCGGGTCCAGGAGCAGGTCCCGATCCCAGTCCTCTTCGGGCTGCATGTAGTCGTTGGTTTGCTGGGAATCATAATGGTCCATGATGGTGCGCGCGTGCTACGAGCTGGATTTCTTCCTCCACCTTCTCTCCCGGCGGCGGCTGCTGCTGCTCCTGCCCCGGCGTGGGGAGGGAGTCGGGCTGGGCTGGGCTGGGCTGGGCTGGGCTGGTGGGGCCGGGCTCGCTCCCCTGCGCCCGGTTCCGCCGCGGCGCTGCTCGCGATAGCTGCTGCGGGAGGAAGCGGCGGCGGCTGCGGCTGGAGCTCGCGGACTGTCTGCTTGGGACCTAAATCTCCACGCACAGTGAGCGAGGCGGACACACTAGCGCTGCGGGAGCCGAGGCGGGCGGGGGCGGGGGAAAGGGGCAGAGCCCTCCCGAGGTTCTCCATTGGCCAGGCCGAGTTGCCCAAACTTCCCCCCATCGCCTTTCATTGGGAATTCCTGGCATCCGTCAGCGGGGCCGCGGCGCATATAGGTGGCTGGGCGGGCCCCCTCCCGGCGCGCACGCCCCCGCCCACTCCCCGGGTTCCCACTCCTCCGCCGCTCATGTGACACCAGCTTAAACCGAACGGGACCGAAGCCGGGGGACGCTTCCCCGAGCTCTGAGACCGAGCGGCAGCGCGCCCCGGAGCTCCGGTCGCCGCCGGGTACTGGACCCGCTTCGCGTCCGCGGGAAGGCGGCGAACTCGGGCGAGCCGGCCTGAATTTGCCCCCCACGCGCGCCAAACCCCAGGCGGCCAGAGGCTGGAGAAGGGACGCGAGCAAACCCGGAAAGTATTTCATTTGTCCTTCCTAGGATCCGGAGAAGTCAGCACCCAAGGAAAGGGGGCAGGGTATGCCGGAATGGAAAGGAATTTCCTGGGAATTTCCTGACTCCGTCCCTCCCGCCCCCGCCCGGCCCCTCCCGTCGCGACCTAGCCGACCCCTGCGCTCCGAGAGACCCGGGTCAGACCCGCGAACGGCGTTCGGAGGCCGCAGAACTTTCCCGCCTCGTTACAGGGTTCTTTCTGGCCCGACCTCCGGCCCTAGGGACCGCTCTGCCTAAGGGCTTCCCGGTGGCGCCTACGTCGCCCGGCTTCCCGGGATCCCCTGCTGGTCCCCGCTGGCTTGCAAGCAAGATTTACCCTCTTAGGCCAGCAGCACCCTGAAAACTGGAAGGGAGGGCCCTGAGTGGTCTACCTACTCCACGCCCCGCCCCCAGCACACACCCCTGACAGATGGGCAAACTGAGGCTCAAAGGGTTGGGTTGGAAAAGGGATTTTAGCACGTTTTCAGGACTCCAAGGCCAAGCCTGTAACCTCAGGCCTGACAAACAAAGCCTTAATTGTTACTGGAGGAAGAAGGAGGGCAAGATTGGCCAAACACCTCTAACTTCTTGGTGCCTGCCTGGGCTTCCTTCCCTGGGCCTAGTCAGGAGAGTCTAACACACCACCCGAGCTGTGACAGATACTGGGAAGAGGCAGGCGCGACCTCCTGGTGGGCTCCTCTGGGGGATACCAGACCGAAGAACAGTTCTCCGATAGATCATGCACACAGTAGTGCTTTTATATTTCTGCCCCAAGGACTGGCTGAGCCAACTGGAGATACTCCAGCTTGTCCATCCAGAGGCCAGTGAAGGAGTAAAGAGAAGAGTGAATCTCCAGAAAGGACCATGGATTAGGATACTTCGAAAGGCCACAGACAAAAAAGCTGAAGACTGTGCCTCTGTCTCTCAGAACCGCTGGCAGATGCTGTTGTAAGCAGATATCTGGTGTGGCTCCCTACGACATTAGTCAACCTCACATTTATGCAAGTGTTACCAGTCGGTGCCCTGCCTGCCACAGCCCCTGGCCGGGGAAGCCCTACCTCGGAGCCAGAGAGAGTAGATTCATGAAGTATTTTATAACCATTTCTAAACTATGGCTCTAAACCTAACATAGAGGGCAATAGGGTGCTGTAGCCGTTCGCTCACTCAATAAATACTCGCCCCATCTGCGTGTCCGGGAATGTGCTAGATGTTATGTATACAGAGATGAAAAGACACAATGCCTTCCCCATGCAGCCCAGCAGAGACAAGATGCAGAAACAAAAATACAGAGCAAGGAGACAGCAGCTCAGACAGGGGAAAGCTCCGACCACTGAGCCCAGCCGGGGAAAGAAGGCTCCAGGTGTAACTTTTTGGAGCAGGTGAAATTCAAGTGGGCCTTCAAAGCAAGTAGTCGGCAAGATGCAAGTGTGGGAAGCTCTTCCAGGCAGAAGGATCAGTCTGAGTACACGGGGGCAGGAAACGGGTATAAAAGGAATGCCTAACATTTCATCATGGCTAGACTAGAAATTCAAGGCCAGGAGGGGCAAGAGGTAGGACCTCGGAGGTGGGCAGCTGCCAGCCCACAGGGCCCAGGGCAGGGTGGGAAGTGCGGATCCGAGGGGAACAAGGCTGGACAGGAGGTGAGAGCCAGGTGCAGAGCAGCTACAGTCAGCCAGGTAGGAACGGTGTCTTGGTCCATTTGGGCCACTGTCACAGAATACTGTAGATCGGGTGGCTTCAACAAGAACACTTACCTCTCACTGTTCCGGAGGCGGAGAGGTCCAAGGTTAGATTCTGTGTTGGTGAGAGCCCGTGGCCTGGTTGCCAGAAGGCATCTTCTGTGTCCTCATGTGGTGGAAGGGACTCTGCCCTCGTGCCCTATTCACCCTCCTAACAGCATCACTCTGGGGGTTAGGCTTTGCAACATAGCAACATTGGCAGGACAGGAACATTCAGTCAGTTGCAAAAAGAGAAGAGTTTTTTGCAAAGAGAAGAGTGGGTAGAAACACTCAGAATATAAAACCGAGAGGACTCAGAGTTTCAGTGTGAGGACAGAGAGGCGTTTTTGCTCTTCCCACCCAGGGCCCCACTGGGGACAGACCATACACTTCCTGTATGATCTACATAAGCCCTACCTATGAGAAGAGAACTACCTCCACCCTACAGAGAAAAACAGCTAAGGCTCGGGCAGGTAGCTAACTCATGCAAGGTTACACACGGATAACTGACTCCTTAACCCATGCTTTGGACCCAGTGTTTCTCAACCCTGGGATAGCTTGACACCCTCCCTGCCAGGGAATATTTGGCAGTGTCTGGAGACGTTTCTTAGTTGTCACAATTGGTAGGTCACTACTGGCATACAGTGGATAGAGGCCAGGGATGCTGCTGAACATCTCCGAGTGGGACAGGACAGTCTCCCCACAACAAAGAATGATTCAGCCCAAGATATCAACAGTACTAGAGACGAGAACCCCCACCTTCACTATCGGTTTCTAGCTGGGATGATCTGGTGAATGGTGGCAGAGTACAACCAACTGAGATAAAGAATTTCAGATTGGGGAGTAGAATCCTGGATTGAGTTTGAACACATTGAACTTGAAGTGCTCTGAGAACCTTGAGACGCGGTTGTCCATCAATCAGTTGGCCGCATGGCCCTGAACTCAGAGTAAACAGATCTGGAAGTGAACGGTCTACAGATGGTATTGACAACCATGAGACCACCCATGAAGGATGCCTAAGTGGGGGTGGGGAGGGGACCAAGGGTGGAGCTGGGAGAAGCAGCACTTGGAAGGGCGTGTAAAGAACAATATCCCCCGAGGAGACAGAGAGGAGGGGGTCAGCAGGAACACAGAGAGTTGGGACCTCATGGTGTCTGAAATTCAAAGGTATCAAGTTTCAAAGTGAGGAGAATCAGCAGCATCAGAGGTATCAGGAAAATAAGGCCTGACAGCATTCTTTGCATGTGATCATTGAAAATTCAGTAGTGTCCTTTGCCTGTGGAATTTTAGTAGTGTGGCCAAAGCTGTGAATTTAAGAGACACTAGGCAGTGAAGGAAGGATATAGGAGGGATAGGAGGGAAAAATATATATATAGGGCATTCCTGGTGGGGTCCAAAAGAGGAATTTTTTTTTTTTTTTTTTTTTTTTTTAAGTAGGAGAAACTTGAGCTGTTTGTGGTCTGAAAGGAAAGACTCAGTTGAGAGGAAAAAATTGAAAATGCAAGCAAGAGAAAAGTGAGAGACAGAATAGTTCTTGAGGAGACAGGACCATGGTGATTCAAGAACATAGGCTAAAGGGTGGACCAATAAGAGGAAAGGGGTGGCTTAGTCAGCAGAGCATGCAACTCTTGATCTCAGGGTTGTGAGTTCAAGCCCCATGTTGGGGGGACAGATTATTTAGAAACAAAATCTCAAAGAAAAAATAAAAAAAAGGAGGAAAGGCCTTGGTGCTCTGAGAGGGGGGAAGGGTTCCAAGGATGAGCATGGGTGTCCATCAGTGAATGGGAAGAGGGTCAGGGAGTGGGTTGAAGCAATCATTGATGATCTTAGTCTTCTCAATAGGGAGGAGGCCCCGAGGGATGGACCAAAGGTGATGGATTGACCAGTCTTTCCATCCAGGACTCACTAGTGGCCTTCACACTGGTGATACAAGTCCCATACACTAGCACGTTCTATAGAGAGAACAGAATTACTAAAATGTTAATTTTTTAGGGATACTAAGGTATACGCATGTTTATAATATCCATCCTTTTTTTTCCAATTGGGGTATAACATACAGGTGCACCTGACTGGCTCAGTCGGTTGAGCATGTGACTCTTGATCTAGGGATTGTGATGATTTCGAGCCCTACACTGGGCATAGAGATTCCTTTAAAAAATAAAATCTTTTTTAAAAATGGGGTAGAACACATTCCCCAAGGGTGCTAATCTTTCGCATACAGCTCAGTGAAATTTCTCCTGGGTTTACACCCATGAAACTCCCACCCACATTACGATAAAACATTTTCAGCACCTCAGGTTTCTCGTGCCTCCTCCCAACCTATACTCGCAATCAACATAGGAAACCATTATTCTGACTTCCTGCTGCTAATAATTGTACTTACTTGTTTCTAAACTTCATATAAATGGGATCGTACAATCTGTACGCTTTGGTTTCTGGGTTTTTCACTCAATTTCATATCTATGAGAGTTCTTTATCTGGGGGCTTGCATCACTAGTTAATTTGTTTCTGTTTTTCTGGTTTTGCTGTGCAGTATTCCGCTGTGTAAGTATATCCTAAGTAATTTATTCACTCTGTTATTGATGGGTTTTTGCCTTGTTTCCAGTTTAGAGCTACTATGAATAAAGCTGCCACGAACACTGTTTTGTTTTTTGGTTTTTGTTTTTTAAAGTAGTCTCAACATGGAGCCCAACTCGGGGCTTGAACTGACAACCCTGAGATCAAGACCTAAGTTGACATCAGGAGTCAGATGCTTAACTGACTGAGCCACCCAGGTGCCCCTGCCATGAACATTTTTACATGCATTTTGGTGAACGTATGCATTCATTTCTCTTGGGTATATACCTAGGCATGGAATTATTGGGTCATAGGATGGGTCTATGTCTCCTTTTATTTATTTTATTTTTTTTTAAAGATTTTATTTATTTATTTGACAGACAAGTAGGCAGAGAGGCAGGCAGAGACAGAGAGGAGGAAGCAGGCTCCCTGCTGAGCAGAGAGCCTGATGCGGGGCTCGATCCCAGGACCCTGAGATCATGACCTGAGCTGAAGGCAGAGGCTTTAACCCACTGAGCCACCCAGGCGCCCCTATGTCTCCTTTTAGTAGATATTGCGAAACACTTTTTCAAATGGGCGGTAAAAATTGGCTCTCAAGCAGCAGGGGTGAGAAATCCAGTTGCTCCTCATCCTCCTACCAGGTATTACCAATTTTTTTTTTTTAATTTCAGCCATTACAGTGGGTGAGGAGTGGGCTCTTTTTAGGGGTTTAATCTTCCATAGGCTTGTCAACCTTTTAACTTCCATTCCTGCTGGTATTCATTTTAATAGCAACTGGTTCTTTTTTTTTTTTTTTAATATTTGACAATTTTTAAAAAGATTTTATTTATTCATTTATTTGACAGACAGAGAGAGATCACAAGTAGGTGGGGGGGGGGCGTGCGGGGAAGAGGGGAAGCAGGCTCCCTGCTGAGCAGAGAGCCCGATGCGGGGCTTGATCCTAGGCTCGATCCCAGGACCCTGAGATCATGACCTGAGCCGAAGGCAGAGGCTTAACCCACTGAGCCATCCAGGCACCCCAATAGCAACTGATTCATAATGTGTTAGCTGCTTGAGGGGCATCTGGGTGGCTCAGTCAGTTAAGCATCCAACTCCTGATCTCACCTCAGGTCTTGATCTCAGGCTGTTGAGTTCAAGCCCCATGTTGGGGCTTGAGATAAGGGACAATGGCAGGCATTTATCGGTTTCCCCAAGTTTAATATTTAGCAAGCGATTGCTCTATGCCCAGCACCACACCAGATAAAGATGCCAGATGGTCATGTCCCTCTTAGAACAGGCAGTTGGTGCTTAGTAAGTATGGCGTGAATGATGGTTTCAGAGGCTGTTTGAGCCCTTGCTGGAGCTGTTTGTCTGGGCTTGTTTTGGTGGGAAGCTCAAGCATGTCCACTTCATATGACTTTTCAATTAAAAGTTGAAAAGAAAACAGCCCCTTAAAAACAAAACAAAACGCTTGGGGTCATGTGGGCACAGCCAAAATAGAGTGAGGTAAGGTCATGAAAGAAAATGGAAGGATTCATCTGGAAAGCAGTCCTGACCGTTTTCTCTCCAGAGGCTCAGCCTCTGTTGCCCCTTTTCCATTCATCCTCTGCATTTCTCTGGAGGCAACCACAAAGGAACAGGCTGTGGGCAGAGTTCTTGCCAATCTACAGGCCAGGGGGCAGAAACGGAGGCCCAAGAAGTTTGCTCAAGTCAAGGTAGGGAAGACAACATGCTCCTTCAGGCCCCAGTCAGGCCTCTCCCCGGAGCTGCTCAAGGAATAGAGGTCTCCTGACTTGCCAGCAACAGGCTCTGAGACTAGCCTCACCCACCACCAGCCCTGCAGGCAGCCGTCCCCTGCCCCAGTCTGGGGTAATGAGTCACCCAGAAAGTCATAGATGCTTTGCTATTGAAAGAACCTTGCTCTGGAGTAGATGACCCAGTATCCTTAGAACGAAGGAGGAATTCTCTTGTCTATGAGTTCTGGAAGTACTTATTGGGCACCCACTCAGTGCCAGGCAGTATGCTAGGAGACACACAGAAGAGCCCTATTCCTCCCAAACCTTCTGGTCTAGCTGGGCCCAAACAATGGGCTTCTTCCCCTAGCATTCATCATCTAACATATACTCACAGACAGGCACAGGCCAAGAGAATAGAAACGAATTAGACTGCCCCATGAGGTAACATCAAGAATGTAGAGGGCCAGCCCTGTGTCTGGAAGGCAGCAGACCACTTAGATGCTCAGAAGTTCCTTTTTCTTCCCCCCACTCTGTGTCACTGGCCATGTAAGTCCCCATGGGGAAACACAGAAAAAGTAGGATCTGCAAGATTCTAGAAATTAAAAGTACCGTGGGCCTCCCAGCCCAAAGATCTGGGTGTTTCCTTCATCATGTCCTGAATCTCTATCCCTACCCCACTAATGGTAATAGGGTCCTTCTTGGCTCTTCCTAAGAGAGCTAAGGGCACAGCAGTATCTGTAGAAGGCTAAAAGGAGGGAGGGAAGATCACTGATCTAGCTCAGTTGGTCAGAGACCTTAGTTTTGTTGCCAGTCCCAGCAGCGATCTAATTCATGAGCACATTTTATCCTGAACTCCCTCAGACACCATTTATGACTGAGGTAACTTTCTCTGCTTTCTTGTGTTCTTTGTCCACATTTTCTTTCCTACTGTCCCCTTCTGGTCTCATTCCTCTTCTTTCTCCCACACAGCTTAACACAGGGCCTAGAACACTATAGGTGGTCCAGCTCAATTTTTGCTGAATGAAAAATGGCATTAGGCACATTCTAGCTCTGTGCCTCAGTTTCCCTCATCAAGCTGTGAGAGGCCCTGGAAGGCCAGTCCTTTGACATAGTCCATGTAAGCATTTCCTAGATCTTCTGACCACCCAAGAAGCCAGTTCTGGAGACACTGACGTGGCCATCATGCTCATGTGCCTCAGCCCTCAGCTCCCAGCCCTCACCAGGCCCCTGCCTTCCCCATCTCTGAAAGGTTGTTTGCTTATAGGCCAGTTCCTGCCCCTCCCACCACAGGCTGCTCAGGGGAAGAGAAAACACCGTCAGTTTCCTTCTTGCAGGGTCTCTGGTGAAGGACTGGCCCACAGCAGGCAGAAGTTTTTTTAGTTTCCATGTTCCTCCCAGTTCTCTGGCCTTGGGTGTCAGGGGATGGAACATCTGGCCTCTCTGCTGCCCTCTTTTTCATCTTTTTGCATATATCCCTACCCTGATGTGCAGAGATAGTCATGCCCGGTGGCTGCGCAACCTCACTCCTCCAGGGAGGGCCATGCACTTTCCCATAGTGAGCTCTACTTCCGGGCAAATACCAGAGCAAAACCCCCAGGTCATGGACTGGGAAACTCCTGCTGAGTAGACACTCCCCTGCCCCATTTTAGGACCTGGTGGGCCAGCTGTGGGGCTGGGGAGTGAGTTGCTGCAGGGGAACTGTATTAACCTCAGCTTCCCCCTCTTAGCAGCTGGATTCCACCGGTCTTCAGAAGCTCAACCCTGGAAGTGAATTTCAACTTCCTAGAAGTGAAAGAATATCTGCGGGGTGGTGGGGGGCACCTGGCTGGCTCAGTCAGGGGACCATGCAACTATTGATCTTGGGGTCATGAGTTCAAGCCCCATGTCGTGGGTAGAGATGACGTAAATAAAACCATTTAAAAGAAAAAAAGAGTATCTTCTGGAGGACAGGTATCCTTATCTGGCTGGCAGGATAACATCAAAGAAAGATCCTTGGGATCTGAGGACCTGTGCTCCCTCGGTCAGTTTAGTCCCCCTCACAGTAAGGGCTTGGTGGTCCTTAAGCCCTGAGCCCTGTCCTAAGAACATCCTTCTCAGGCTCCTTCTCTCTGCCACCCATGACAAGAAGGACTGAGTCTTCTGAAACCCGGCTTCTCTCAGTCTTGAACATAAGCTCGGCCCTCTACAAAGGATACAAATTCTCACAAAGTTACTTAATTTTTGTTTTAATGTTTGTCAAATGTTTATGAACCTAAAACTTGATACAAACTTCTTGAGGTTTTAGGTTTGCAAGTAAAATCAAAACAAGCTTACAAATCCCTGTTCACCAGAAACGATTAAGCCAGTAAAACTCAAAGTAGCCACTCTAATTTGAACGTGACTGTTGCTATTTGCTGAAAGGAAACGGGGGTGGGGGGGGTGGCTGCCGGCTCCCAGCGCTGACTGTGATCCAGCAGGTGCCCCGTGACGACTCAGTTCTCCTGCTACGTTCTCCATCAGAAGCACCGCTCATCAGGGCACCATTTAACCTTCACTTGGTGGGAACACACTGTAATGCGTTAAGTTCCCTTCTGCCGCGTTCTCATTAGCACTCAACAATTAAAGGAATTTGGCGTTTTGGTTTTTTTTAAAGTTCTTTTTCATCTTTTTGCCAATAGGATCCTTCTCTCAAGTTTCAGTATCCTGGGGTGGGGGATGGACAAAATAGGGGGAGGGGAGGAAGAAGAGGTGCACGCATTCAGTTATAAAATAAATCACAGGGATAAAAAGTCCAGTGTAGGGAATAGAGTCAATAATATTGTCATAACTTTGTGTGGTGACAGATGGTAGCTCCACTTATCATGGTGAGTACACAGTAACAGAGGGAATTGTCGAGTTGCTACGTCGGATACCTGAAGCTAATACGAGGTTATATGTAAACTATGTTTCAGTGAACATTTTTTTAAATTTTGGGGTGCCTTTCAGCCTTGGTCGGCAGAGTGTGCTGCTCTTGATCTCAGGGTCATGAGTTTGGACCCCACGTTGGGGGGTAGAATTTACTTAGAAAGAAAAAAAATGTAAGATTTTATTTTTTTGACAGAGAGAGAGCACAAGCAGGGGGAGCAGCAGAGGGAGAGGGGGAAGCAGGCTCTCTGCTCATATAGGTCTCCATCCCAGGACCCGGGGATCTTGACCTGAGCTGAAGGCAGATGCTTAACCCACTAAGCCACACAGGCACCTGGAAAAAATTTTTTTTACTCTAAAAAAAGTTTCAATGGGGGCGCCTGGGTGGCTCAGTGGGTTAAAGCCTCTGCCTTCGGCTCAGGTCATGATCCTGGGGTTCTGGGATGGAGCCCCACATCGGGCTCTCTGCTCAGCGGGGAGCCTGCTTCCTTCCTCCTCTATCTCTCTGTCTGCTTGTGATCTCTGTCAAATAAATAAATAAAATCTTTTTTTAAAAAAAGTTTCAATGTCCTTATCTATAAAAGAAGTATCACCAGGGTGCCCGGGTGGCTCAGTTGGTTAGGTGTCTAATTCTTTTTTTTTTTTTAAGATTTTATTTATTTATTTGACAGACAGAGATCACAACTAGGCAGAGAAGGGCCGGGGAGCAGGCTCCCTGTGGAGCAGAGAGCCCGATGCGGGGCTGGATCCCAGGACCCTGGGATCATGACCCAAGCTGAAGGCAGAGGCTTTAACCCACTGAGCCACCCAAGTGCCCCTAGGTGTCTGATTCTTGACTGCAGCTCAGGCCATGATCTCCGGGCTGGAGGGATGGCTCCCCACCTTGGGCTCCACCTCACCAGGGAGTCTGCTCCAGATTCTTTCCTTCTGTGTACCACCACCCTCCCACGCACTACCTCTCTCTGTCTCAAATAAATAAATAAATCTTTTAAAAAAGAGAGAGAGAAAGAGAGGGAAGGAGAATCACCTTGATTCTACCTAGTTCACAGGATGACTGTGAACATTCATTCATTCATCCTATCATTATTTATTGAGTACCTACTATGTTCTAGGCACACAGGGTATAGCAGTGACCAAAATGGACAAAAATCCCTGCCCTGTGGAGCTGACATTCCAGCAGGGGAGACTGATAATAAGATAAATGAAGAAAACAATATGATAGTATGAAGAAAAAAAACCAAGCAGGGAAGGGAACAGCTTATGGGGATCTGATAATGTGGGTTTTTCGATATCACCAAGCAATTCCCTGACACCAGCGGGTGTCCAACAATTCAACTCCTTTACGACCCTACCTGGTGCCAGCATCGGGCCCCACTGGTTAAGTTCCCACACCTGCAAGATTCAGATGCTAATCCCAAGTTCAGGATGTCACCTCGATTTTGGACTGAATGGCTCTAGATTCCAGGTCCCCACAGCCCCCTCCATGGGTTTGATTAATTTGCCAGAGTGGTTCAGAAAATTCAGACACATTTTACTTACTTGATGATTGGTTTATTATAAAAGGATATTGTTCAGAAGCAGCCAGATGGAAGTGGTGCCTATGGGGACAGGATCCATTCTCCTGGGTTCTCCACATGTTCACCAACCCAGAGGCTTTCCAAACCCCATCCTTTTTTGGGTTTTTATGGGGGATTCATTACACAGGCATGACTGATTAAATCATTGCCCACTAGCAATTGATCTAACCTCCGATCCCTCTCCTCTCCCTGAAGGTCAGGGGGATGAGACTGAAGGGTCTAACCCTTCCAACACATGGTTGGCTACCCCCACTCCCCCCTTCCCCCTTCCCCCCTCCCCCACAACCAGCACCACTCAGTGCTTTCCAAAAATCACCTCATTTACATAAACCCAGGTGTTATTGAAAGGAGTTCAATAAGAGCAACTTCGTTAGTCTTATCACACAGGAAATTGAAGGGTTTTAGGAACTTTGTGCCAAAAATGGACACAAAGACCAAATATATATTTCTTATTATAAATCACAGTATCGGGGCACCTGGCTGGCTCTGTCAGAAAAGCATGTAATGCTTGACCTCGGGGTCATGAGTTCAAGCCCCACTTTGGGTGTAAAGATTACTTAAAAAAAAAAAACTTAAAAAAATCACAATATCTCAGTGGAGAAGTAGAGGGAGGTGACATTTTTAAAGTGGCATGTTCAGGGTGGCTCAATGACTCAGTCATTAAGCATCTGCCTTCAGCTCAGGTCATGATCCCAGGGTCCTGGGATCGAGCCCTGTATTGGGCTCCCTGCTCTGCGGGGAGCCTGCTTCTGCCTTCCCTGCTCCCCCTGCTTGTATTCCCTCTCTCGCTGTGTCTCTCCCTGTCAAATAAATAAATAAAATCCTTTAAAAAATAATAAAATAAAGTAAAATAAAATGGCGTGTTCAGGGGAAATTTCACTGAGTAACATTTAAGACCTAAAGGAGAGGGAGGAAGCTAAAGCATTTGAGGAAGAACCAGGAGATCAGGTGTCTATTGTGGAGTAACACAGAGCAGACACACACACACACACACACACAAGTACAATGCAAACATGGGTATAATAGATACCCATTGTTTCACTGCCCAGCAACCATTTCCCCTCCAGGCAACTCAACCCTGATTTTCCTCTAAGGAGGCACCTCCCTTGCCCCAGGCCCCATCCTGCTGGTAGGGTGGCCCCACCCCTAATGATGGCAAATGATGGGCCTGGCCAATCAGAGCACAATAATTGGTTTAGAATGAGCATGGAACCCAACCAGAATGAAAGACACACCCTTGGGACAGAGTCACACAGTCTCTTCCCCTGGAGATCTTAACCCTAAGGATGACCGGAGCCTGGAGCTCTCAGGAGCCAACACGGGGAACCTGAAAAAAAGCCAATGCAGAGGAAGCCAGATCGAAGGGCTGAAAAGAAACTGAATCCTGTCGACATATTTTGATCCTGTGCATCAAGTCGTACCTACTTCAGAATCTCTCAGTTCAAGTGCGCCGATTAATTGCCTGTTCTGTTGGGTTGCATACGCTGGTGGGTTACCTGTTGCCGCACAAACCAACGAACTACAGCAAGATGCGGTAACTGACATCTCCCATCTCATACTTTCCATAGGTCAGAGATTTGGGGGTGCTCTTAGCTGAGCAGTTCTGGCTCAGAGTCCCTCCAAGGAGTTCAGTCTGGGTATTACCAAGGACTCTGAAGGCCTGACTGGGCCGGGCCTGAAGGATATGCTTTCCCAGGGGCTAGCGATGTGGCCAGTGGTGGGAGCCCTCTGCTCCTCGTCCCGTGGGCTCTCTAGAGGCTGACTGAGTGTCCTCACAACGTGGCAGTTGACACCCCCACGACCAGATGTCCAAGGGAGCAATGAGGAGTGCCTTTTGAGTTGGTGTCTCAAGTGCATGGTGACTTCCGTTTACTCTGCTGGTTAGAAGAGAGTTGTGACATTAAGCCTCCACTCAAGGGGAGGGGCATCCTTCTCAAAGGAAGGAAGATCAAAGAACTTGTGGACATACCTGAAAACTAGCGCTCCTAGTCTGATTTTGGTTTTCCTTCACTGGCAACCAACAGCGTGCTGACAATTACTCAGGAGTTTATCACTATTGTATTACTGCTGTTATAACATGGCTCTTGGCAAAACAAAAAACCAGCAGCCAGTGAAGTGCTAACAAAGTACATCTTAAAAAGGCAGATTTGACCCTGTCCTACCTGAGCTCAAAAACCTCCACTCGCCCTCATTGCCCAAAAGGTCAGATTTCTCTAAATGGGGCACATGGCCACCATAGCTTGTTCCCAGAGCCCTCGTCCCTGCGCTCCCACAAGCTCCCTGCTTCAGACTTGTCACGCTGCTCACTCTTCTCTGAAAATGCCGTATTTCCACATCTTCATGCCCTGGTCCATGCCATTCTGCCCAACTTCTCCCTGTAAAACTCCGCTCAAAAGCCAGTTCAAATGTCACCTCTCCTGTGAAGATTCTCTGATTTCACCTCAGAATTGATACTACTTTACTGATGCCTCCTGAGCATTGGGTCCTTCGTATTTATGAGGTCCAAATCGCAAATCCATGGCCCTAAATATATGCGCTATTTATATCATCCCCATGCGCAAGTAACCAGGCCCTCTAAAGAGGTTGAGGAACTTGTGGCAGTAGTGCCTCGGGTGAGTGGCAGAGCCCGCGTTGGCTAGTGAGTCCTTCCTCGGCTCCCAAACACTGTGGTCATGTATACTACGAACAATTATTAACGAATCTGGCTCCCCTGAGAGACCAAGAACTTCTTGGGGGCCAGGCCCTCATCTTATGTAGCCTCCTTTCATGGAGCCCTCACTGTATGTGTGAGGCCCAGCGATGAATGTTGCCCATTTTCCAGATGAGGAAATCAAGGCTCAGAAGAATTAAATGACCAAGGTCTGACTCCGACCTCCGTGCCCTCATCCCCCACATGGAACCATGCATGAGAAGCAGCAGAGGCTCAATATGTATTTGCTGGAAAGCCTGACTGGAGCGAGTGAGACGGGGATGGCTCCCCATCCCCCACCACCTCCAGCTGGAGGTTTCAAGGTTGCTGTTTACTTGCCTCTGGTGGGGCGGGGTAGCTACAGGCAGGTGGAGTGGAAATACTTTGGCTTCTGGGCCTGGCTCGTCCTCTATCTAACTGGGTGACCTTGGGTGGGTCTTTGCAATGCCAGGTGGGATTTGAGATGACTCCAGATAAAAGGGGCAGCCCAGACTCCTGTGGGCCTAGCAGCTGCTCAGGAAGCTGGAGCCCGGGGTCCTTCTACAGCAGGCAAGTTGCGTGCTCTGGTGCCCCAGGCGGGCCTCTGCCCCGAGCTGGGCGAGTGCCCACTCCCCGTCAGGACCCCACCCGGAGTCCTCACCAAGGAAGCGGAGATGAGCTTTCACTCCTTGTGCCTTACCTTGAATGGGCTCAGGGTCAATTTTAGCCGCCCTCCTTGCCCAGGACGCAGAGATTAACTCCATCTGGAGTTTCTCACAGACCTTGCGGCCTGCCAGCTGAAATGTGTCTGGATCAACAACAAACTTCATCAGCTCATTTCCGCCTCCAGCCCTCACTAAATGGATTAGGCAACAGGAGCTCTGGGGTTGACTTTTGCAGCATCCATTGTCATGGCTGTGATTGCCGACAGAAAGAATAGCCTGGACGATAATTCGTGGTTAATGGTCCTTTAACTGGAGGGCTGGAGGGTTCTGGGAACTTTACTTCAGGGCTCTCTTGGCACGCCCTCCACAAGCCTTTTCTTCAAACCCTCTTTCATGCTCCTGCCTTCTGGAAAGCCTTCCTCCACCTTCCCTAACTTCACTGTGGCATAGTTTATGATCCTGCTCCCGGGTTCCAGCCTTGAGCAGAAGTCTCACAGAGAACACTGTCTGGGCCTCACAGATCTTCTCGTCTCCCACCTCCGTCCGCCAGCCCGAGCCATCCCCTTCACCGACCTGTTTCTCTGGATGTTCAGAAGGAAGAAGCATTGATGTGCTGAAGTGTTTTTGAATAGGGATGGGAAAAGTACCTGGGCAAATACAATCTTATGGTTGGTATATGGCTTGCTGGTTGTCGGTGCCCCCTGTTCCTGGTTGGCCAGAGGCTAAGTTGTCTGCGAATACAAGCTGTTCTTGCAGAATTGTTACCATAATGTGCATATCAATTTGGCTGTTGGGTGTTGCTATTGGTTTCTTTCCTCTCCTTTTTTCTTCCTTTCTTTCCTTTCTTTCTACCATCAAAAAGTCAGAATACATTTGCTCTAGCACAAAAATTACCCAGCCTATGGCCAAGAAGCAGCTCATCTACCCCCTAGATTTTGGGAAAACACAGTGGGTCAAAATGTATGGGCCAGCCGAACACCTTTCCCTGAGTTGTTTTGGAAATAAACCTGCATGAAGGAGGAGATTGTCTGGAGTGAGAAAGGAATGTGTAAAGAGGTGGGGAAAGGCATGGAGATTAGGCACAGTCTCCAGGAAATACAAGCCTGCTCTCCAAAACAATGATGTGGCTTGACAACCAAATGGAATCATGTGGGTCCTGAAATATTTCCAACTGTTTAAAAAGGAAGTGACTGCACCAATGAAGGCCAGCAAGTGTGTTTTAACTCCCCCAGGAATATCGACTTGGCTTTGAAAGCCGGAAGAATCACAGAGCCTAGATCCAGGCACATCCGGGCCCAGGTGGACAGAGGGATGGAGGCAGGGCTTCCACCGAGACAAGGTGAGCCAGATGCGCAGGTGCAGATCCAAAGGAGGGAAGGAGGAGAGCAGAGCTGGAGTAAGCGGGATCCAGCTGGTGCTGCTGGAGAGGGCAGGGCAGCATACACCTGAGTGTGGGGGGTGGGGAGGGTGGCCCTTTTCTCCATCTGTAAAATGGGAATATTAGCAATATCTGTGAGGCAAGGTCGGGGTCTCTGGAGAAACAGAACCAATAGGATATATATGGAGAGAGACAAAGAGACTTACTATAAGGAATTGTCTCACCTGATAGTAGAGGCGGGCAAGTCCCAGCATCCCCAGGATAAGCTGGTAAGCTGGAGACTCGGGAGAGCCAGATGGTTAGTTCTGGTCGAGTCTGAATGTCTGAGAAGCAGGGGAGCGGATACTGCAGTCCCAGTGCTCAGGTCCATAGGCTCAGGACCCAGGAAAAGCCAGTGTTTCGATTCAGCCCAAGTCCAAAGGCAGGAAGAAGGCTGACAAACCAGTTCAAAGGCCATCAGACAAGATGAATTCTTCCTTACTTAGGGCAGAGTCAGTCTTTTTGTTCTAGGCTAACCTTCAACTGATTGGTTGAGGCCCACCCACATTAAGGAGAGCAATCTGCTTCACTCCATCTACTGATTTCAGTGTTAATCTCATCCAGAACCACCCAGCATAATATCTGACCAAACATCCGGGCATGAGTGGTTCAGTCAAGTAAGCACATAACTATCACACAAGGTCATCTGGATGGCACAGTATGTAAAATCACTGTGTCCATGGAAGCAGTTCATTTGTAGTCATGTAAATAGATGGCTGGCATTTGATTAAGCGCTACAACTGTGTCTTGCTCTTGGCCTGAAATTCCCTCCTGTCGTTGTCCTTGACTTGAGAGAAGGGAGTAGAGACAGCCGTGGAAGGGAAATGGCCAAAAGGCCACTTCAGCTGCAGAGAGCTGACAGAGAGCTGGGACCAGAACGTCCTGGGATACTTTGGGTTTAAGAAAAAAAGACCACTGGGGAGGCTGAAATAGAGGGGCCACAGAGGGAGGGGCCATGGAGGCCAGGCCTGGCTAGTGGGCAGGCTCCCAGAGGAGCCTTGGGGGAGGCAACCCCCGCCCATCCCTGCCTTGGTTCCTTTAGGCCCGTTATTCCTATCAGGCTCAGGTCCAGGGCCAGGAGGTCAGCCCTTCCTCATGTCCCAAACTGAAGTTATGGGCACTGATGCTACACTTAATCCCTGTAAGGTTAAATTAAATTAGAGAAGGACTCAAAATCTTATCAGAAGAAAGGTAGTGACAGGAGCTTCCTTTGGCCCTCAGAATTCTAGAGGAATTCTAGAGGAGGTGGGGAGGGGTGCCTGCCTGCCTTCATCCCTGGGAGGTGAGATCTCACTGGAAATTTGAATTTCTTACCCTATTACAACAGAGCTTACTTCATAGTTCCAGAGGAATTAACATCTAACCATCCCGTGTGATAAGAGAATGTCTGCAAATACAGGCCTCTCCTGGTTCTGGACCCGGACCATGTCACTAGGGCTATACCCTCATGTGGGGGCTGAGCAGAGTCAGAACCCAGGAGCACCTGAGCACTGCCTGCCTTCGGTGTTCCAGCAATCCAGACAGCACATCCCACACGGAGGTCTTCCAAACAAGAGATCCAGCATTGCTGGGGGTGATAAGCACGTCGCAGAGACTGTTTCTCCCTCGCTGTCCCTGCTGGGACCCCAAGTGCAGGGAACCCTTGTGGGTCAAGGAGAGTGGGCGTGTCCAGTTGGTGGGTGACTTGAAGCCCAGCTCTGGGGCATGGTTCCTGGGCCGCCTTGGGCTAGGAGTTACTGAGCTGCTCCAGGTTTAAATTGTCCTTTCTTCTTAACACAGTGGTTCTCAACCCTGTATTAAAGTCACTTGATAAACTTGAAAAAAGCAACTATACTTTTATCCATCAGGCTGTTGGAAAAAGCTGACTCTCTGGACATTGTAGGTTAAAGACGTAATGTGCATGTTCATCTTTTCCATTTGCTGCTTCTAACCTAGATAACTGAGCTTGTTAGGACAGAGTGGGGTATGGAGAATGGTGGTGATGGGGCCAAGTCTGTGGCTCCAGGATTCAAACTAGAGCCCCAGGAGCAAATCACAAGGAGGCAGATTTTGGTTCAGACCAGAAAGAAATTTCTAACCATTCCTAAAACGCCTCTTCTGGAATCGCCTTCATGACCAGACTATGAACCCCGCAAGATGATCAGTCTTGTGTAATTTATGCTGAACATACCTAATTTTGCCAAGTTGGATGTATTACCTAGATTACTAGACTTGGCTCCAAATAGCTTTTGGCTGTTTAAAAAAAAAAAAAAAAAATCAAGTCCATTCCCGAGAGTTATTGCACTGCCACTTCCTGCAAGTTCCTTACCCTCTCTGAGCATCCCTGGCTTGTCCTGAAGATGGCTGGGGGCTGGGATGATTGTCCACATGCCTCCCAGCGGGGAGATTTCAATGACATAGTGAAGGAATGTGAAAGTTCCTGATTCCCGGGTATGAACCTGAGTGAAGGTGAACCCTCACACCAGCAGTGAGGATCTGGAAGGACAGCAGTCATTCGAAATTCTCAAGGTCATTCTGACCCTGGAGTGGAGAGCTTTGGGCCAGTGTTTGACTCTCAGCCTTATCATCCACTGGTCACATGGCTTGATCTCGTTAAACGTCGGTTTTTTTCATCTGGTAATGGGACTATGAGGGTCCAATGAGAAATACCCAGAAGTTTCTAGCACAGAGCCTAACACTTGGTAAATGCTCCATAAATGCTGATCCCGTGCTATTATAATCACCTGGGATACAAATGTGTGGCCCACTGAGGTGACCGTGTTGTAGGGGATGACACTTAGGTGGATGTTTAAGTCTGGAAGGTTCGTTATGAAGGCAGTCCCTTTACTCTGTGGTCACAGCTCATGGATAGGCTTGTTGATTTCCATTCAAATTCAAGTCCCAGGTCCTTGGCTCAGGAGCTCCACTCCCACAGAGCACGTCTGGGCGTGAGAACAGAAGCCAAGGCAAGTGTTTGCTTTGGAACAAGGAAGGGACAAGGATGGATTCCTGGAGGCGCTCGCCATTTCAGAGCAAGGAGTCATCTGTTTCTCATAAGATGGAATCCATCTTTCTGAACTCTCTGGGATAGCTCCTTACTTGTCGGCCACAGACCCTGTGGGTTCAGAGAGCAGCTGAAGTAGGACCAGGGCCTCCCACAGCCAGGCCCAGACTTTGAAAATGGACTTGACTTTCTTTTGAGTCTTTAAAGTTTCGGCTAAAAGCATTTCCAAGTTGCTCCCATCCTCTCCTCCATAACTAGAACTGTGGGGCTGGGGGATTTCAGTGGGATTTCAGTCCTGAGTCACTGGCTCTGAAAAATTCTGCCATCGAACTAATTCAAATTCCTAAGAACACTTTAACCTCTCTTGTCCACTCCTGTGGGTTGGATTCAGGAAACTGCTGTCTTGAGGCACCTGAAAGTATGTATGGGACTGGTCGCAGGAATCCCCACACAGAGCTGTGCCTCCCACAGACCCTGCCATCATTCACAAGGGAAGCGTGCTTTCCCCGGGGTGGGGGGTGGTAGGGGTTTCTCTCCATTGAACTCTCAGGCTCATGTTCTGTTCCATGCACCACCATTTCAATACTTTCCTCTTTAAAAAAAAAAAAAAAAAAAAAAAGGCACTTGTAGCTCAGAGGTCTGTTTTCATTTATTTTATTTATTTATTTATTTATTTATTTATTTATCTTCTGTTGTTGTGACTAGAGTCAAGGCATAGATGAAGTGAGGCGCGAGGGCCCTACTACTGGATGCCCATAGTCCCAAATCTTTCTTCCCTGTTTCATGGCACCAAGGGGACCGTTCACAGTAAATGGGGAGGGCTCCCTCCCCCCCCCCACCCCCACTCCCATGGTCCCCTCCCAGCAGGACAGAGGCAGCTAGGGGCCAAGGAGAGGAGAAAGTGCAGCTGCCAAGGCTTGTTTCAAGTGGAAGGTGGATGGCAGAAGCCCTCAGTCCCAGTTGCTCAATAACCCCAAACTCCTGCCCCGGGATGTACGTGGAAGGCAACAGGAAGTGTGGACAGACAGAACTCAGAAGAACTGCTGCTTAATAACGATTATGTGCCTCTTTCCATTGGGAGCTACTAACCTCATTGTCATGCCCCAGGGGTCCACAGGAAGGGCTGGTCAGATGGCCTCCCTGTCTTTGCCAAGAATGAGCATCTTGCTAGGGAAGGGCAAGGAGCAAACGTGTAGTGAGCTCTTTCCGTGAACCGACACTGAGCACCAAATCTGACACCCATTCTCTCTCTCTCATTCAGTGTTCACCACAACCATGTAAACCAGGTGTCATTACTCCAGAGGAGGGGAAACTGAGGCTCAGTCTGTACGTTCATGAGGCCAGTCTAGGTAACAGAAGGTCCCAGGAATCTCAGTGGTTTTATGTAGCTTGAGTCCATTTCCCACTCCCACAGCAGCTCTCCGTGCAGGGACTCAGCGATCTCAGTGGCCTTGACCCTTCCGCACACCGTGTCCACGCCAGGACTCCTTCCACAATCGCCGGGGCAGGGCAGGAGGGAGCCTGGAGAACCAGGCCCATGGGGTTCACTCTGCCTGGAAGTGATCTAGTCCCATCACCCCACCCAGCCACCAGCAAGCTGCGTCTTCACACTCCTGGGAGAGGAGGAGGCCCAGAGAGTGGGGACTCTACAGCACGTGGACCACAGGGACGTTTCACGACTCGCAGGTAGTAAATGACAGAACAAAAACGTAAACTGCCCCACAGCTCAAGAAAACCAAAACGAGGGAGGTGAAAAGACTTGACATGCTCAGAGTTCGTCCCTGAACGACTAGAACTCAGTTCTTCCACAGCCTAATCTGAAGCTCTTCCCAACACGTACAAGTCTCTGTAAAAGATCACCTTTTCCCCTTAAATTATCTCCTCTCTACCTCTTCCCTAATGCCTCAAATCCCACCATCAGGACTTGGTGCCTTCGTGGGGCCCTTCTCTGGGGGAGGTCATTGTCAACGCATACAAAACCACTGAAGGGTCACATCGTGTAGCCAAGAACATTCGAGACAGAATTAAGAGAATGGAGAGATCAGGGTGAATGGTAGAGTCCAGGAAGGCTGCACTGAGAAGCCGCTGGCTTTGGTGAGATGTGATTAAAGGGGGAGTTCATTCCCAGTGAAAATTCCTTCCTAATTCTCTTTCCTCCTCCACTCTATTCTACTGCATTTAAAAGTCTGCAGAGAGGTGCCTGGATGGTTTGGTCATCGGGCATCTGACTCTTGCTTTCGTCTCAGGTCATGATCTCTGGGTCCTGGGATCAAACCCCACGTTGGGCTCCTTGCTCAACAGGGAGTCTGTTTGTCCCTCTGCCCCTCCCCCCTTCATGCCGTGCAAACGCGCACATACTCTCTCTCTCTCTCTCTCTCTCTCAAATAAATAAAATCTTAAAAAGAAAAGAAGATTCTCTCTTTCCCTCTCCCTCTGCTCCTTCCCCCTTGAATGAATGAATGAATGAATAAATAAATATTTTTTAAAAATAAAAATCTACAGAGTGCCTTTCATTTACCGTTTCATTTAATTTCCTGAACAATTCTATTAGGGAATTGAGAGGTTAGTCAGATCTTTCTTCCCATTTGACAAAAAACTTAAACCTACAAGAGTATAAAGTGGCTTAGAGCGAATCAGAGCCTACACCTGAATAAAGAAGCAAAACTATTAAAAAGGAATAATCATTAATCTTTGTGTGTATGTAGGGAAACTGTCATATTCAGAACTACCTGGTGATGTATAAATTAATACACTTTATAAAAATCAAGTTTTGGGTATGAAATATTTCATACTAATAACAGAATTTATATAACATATATAATATTTAGAATAATAAAACACTCTATCTACCACCTTGCTTATTACCAATGTTCTAAAACATTAGGTCACTTTAAGTTTTACAAATGATATATGCCAAAATATTTAGCCAAAATTCAAATCATGCAGAAGATGGAAACTTTAAAGCCCCCTTTCTCATCATGTCAACCTCTACATCCCACACCCCAGGAATAACAACTGTTAGCAACTGGACCCGTGAACTATATATGTTCATTCTGGAAAACAAGGCAGCCATATATACATATGTGTGTGTATCAAAAGTCATTTTAAAAACATCTGTAACAGGAGGCCAAAGATAGTTCAGTCCGTTGAGCATCCAACTCTTGGTCTGGGCTTGGTCATGAGACCAAGCTCTGCATGGGGCTCTGTGCTGGGCGTGCAATCTGCTTAAGATTCCCTCTCTCCGTCTCCCTCTGCCCCTCTCCCTGCTCTTTGTCTTTCTTTCTCTCAAATAAATAAATAAATAAAATCTTTTAAAAAAAATATCTATACCTTTGGTCCTGTCACTTCAGACCTCCCAGGCTTCCATCTTTCCTAGAAATGGCCAAATTCATTCCCACACTTGTCTTTTCCCTTGTGGTTTCCTCTGGGACTCTGTTTACCCAGACTGGCTTATGGTTGGATGTCCATTCAAGTCTCAGCTCAAAAAAAAAAGAAAAGTCTCAGGTCAAATGCCACCCTGAGAGGCTGCTCATGGTCACCCGTGTAGACTTGTTTGCTCCCTCTCCTCACAAAAACCTCCTGGTACACATTAGGAATCCACATTTTAGTCCAGAGGATAAATATCCCCTCGTGAAACCAGCACCTGGTCTACTTAGGTGAGGGATGTTATTTGACCTACCTTGGAACCCGAGCAGCTACTTCTGCAAAGAAAGAGTTCTCGCTGCCTTTCAAGACTCTAAAAGACTGGCTGAGTGGGAAGGCAGGCCATCCTGGGGCCAACCTGACTGTCATTTCTTCCAGCAATCTTTCAGATACAGATGCTGCAGGCAGGAAAGTTGCCCTCCCACTAACACGTTTTCCTTCTTGGCTTCTAAAACAAAGAAGAGGTAAAGAAAATTCAACGGGTGAGAGTCTCTGTCAAAATAACACCTAGGCAACACTTAATTAAGATGAATAATTTCAACACTCTCAAGTCAGACAATGGAAATATTAAGAGTTTCCACCAAAACATAAACTGGGCCAAGTGGGCAGGGTCTCCAGAAGCCTCTGAGAACATTCCCATTTGGGGGAGTCAGGGAGTGGCTTCTTGCTTAGGGATGGGGGTAGTTAACTAATGACTCGGTTATTTCATGTGTTAAGCATTAAGCTTGCCACCTGTGCCTTTGTATTTCAGATGTGCCTTTTCTGGCAGACCCGGGAGCCTTTCCAGCCCTCTTCTCCATTTTCTGCTTCCTGCTGTGGACAGTGAAAAACCCCAAAATTCACTTTCCCAGTCTCCCCAGCAGCTAAGCGTGACCTGTCTTTGCCCGATGAGAACGAAGGGGACATCTATACAAGGATCTAAGAATGTTTTTTTCCCCGCTTGACAAGAGGAGAGAAGCCCAAAACCAAACTCATCACATGGGCCCTGCACCTCATTCCCAACTTTTGACCCCTGTCATGTGGGTGAATGATTCCAGGAGCTATGGCAGCCATTTTGCAACCATGAGGTGACCAGCCTAAGGATCAAAAAACCCTCTAATAATGGTTTGTCCTCAATTACATCAGGGGGGTTGCTGAACCTACCCTGGAGGAACCCTGGAATCTAACTCCCAAAATAAATTTCTTCACAGTTTCAGTTAGTGGTTTTCAGAGTTTGTGGTTAAGTTAGCATGTTGGAATCACCTGGAAAGATTTTAAGATTCCTGATGCCCAAGCCACAGCCCCTACCAGTAAAATCAGCATTTCTGGGAGGTCTGCAGAAGGTGGGGTGGTACTCAGGCACCAATATTTTTAAAAATCTGGTGATTCCAAGGTACAGCTAATTTGAGACCCAGCTGCATAAGCCAGTATTTACGTGCTTACAAATCACCTGGGAATTCATTAAACTAAGACTGATTCGGTAGGTCTGAGCTTCTATATTTTTTAGCAAGACCCCAGTTAATGTCGAAGCTGTTGGTTCAGGGACCGTACTTTGAGTTGCGAGCATCACTGTTACATTGGTTTAAGGCATCCTAACTGGTTCATCCAGGTTCTAGAGGTAAAAGTCCATCCTCATTATTTCACTAGTGTGGGTGGAGGAAGCCCTCCGGGAATGGGGAGACAGCAAGAAGGGCCTCTCCCTGCCAGAGGTCTATTAGCCCCTCTGTGTCACCAGGCCCCCAAGCAGAGCCGATGGCTTCTTAAGCCAATGCCTCATCTAGTAGTAAGAAAATCCTGGGCTGTGAGGCTGGCTGTTTGCTGATGTCCCATCCCATGCTGGATCCCAGCCTGGCCAGCTCTTAGGACCCGCCTGGGGCAAAAGGGCTCTAACTAGAGCTCCCCCTTTATCTTGGGGCCCTCCTCCACCAGCCTCCATCTCAGCTCTGCTCTTGTCTGGTAATAACGGGGCACTACTTAAGCATCTTTCCCCTTGTTTGCTAAGTCAGAGGCTTTTAGCCTTGGCAGAGGCCCTCCATCCCCTTCAGAGCTGCCTGCATATTTCTCCTTCCTTATGTCTTTCCTTCCAGTCTCCAGGACGACATGCCGGCCTCCCGACTAACAGTCCGCTTCTACTTCTGCAGCTCTGAAAGCTCTCAGCAAGGTCATCACGGCCCACGGCCTTCTTCACCCTGCAGGTGCCACTGGCTAATCTCTGGCTCCATTTCCCTGTTCCCTTGCATAGCGAACGCCCTCAGGGACATTTGTCTGCCCTTGCACCTGGGTGTCCCGCTGTCCCATGCATGCCTGCACCCACTCTTCCGAGGCCTCAGTCCCCATCACCCCGCTGAGGCTCTCTTGTCCACGTCACCCGCGGCCTCCAGCAAGCCGGTCTAAATGTTCTCACCCGTGAGCAGTCTGGGCGCAGGTCAGCTGGCCCCTTTCCTGCCGGTGTGCCTTCACTTGGTCACATTGCCTTGTCCACTTGGTTTCATCTTTCTTGTCCAGCTCCTCTTGTTTGGTCTCCTAGGCTGGTTTGGCCTCCTCTGGCGGACCTCCGTGGTAGAGGCCTGGGGCTCGGTGCTCACTATGCCTCTCCTCCCTTCTCAGTTTCTCCAGGGATCCCATCTCTCCCAGAGCTGTCAGTTCCACCTGTCAGCCCCACCTGTAAGCCAGGCCCGACCCCACCCCAGATCCAGCCTCACAGCCTCCCATCCCCAGCCACAAGCCAGAGTCTCCACAGTTGGACACCTCAAGCGTCACGGGTCCCCAGCAGAATTCTTAACTTCCCCTCGCCAGCACTGTGGGCTGGGAAACTCAGGAGGCAAACCTAGGAACCAGCCTTGCCTCCTCCTCTTTCCTCACACCTGCCTCCATCCCAGCATCGAATCCTCCTGTCTCAACTTCCCGAAGAGTTGGCAGCTTTCAAATCCCTCGCTCCTCGCTCCTCCCAAGCCAACCTGTGGCCTCCTGTCACGACACACAGAAAAAGCAGGGCCCCGTGGGTCGCAGAGATGCAGCCCTTCCTACCTCTGCACCCCCATTTGCCATCACACTCTCCTTCCCAGCATGGTAGCCATGCTGACCTCCTTGTCACGCCTCAAGCTCCTTCTGGGAGCAGAACCTCCATACCTGCAGGTTCCTTCCCTCCTTCCCTCCAGTCTGCTGGCTCCACTCCTTTCCCTCAGGCCTCTGCTCACTGCCTTCCAAGGCTTCCCCTGCCCAGGAGCAGAAATAGCTCACCTTTCCACACCAACCACTCTCTCTCCCCTTATCTCGCTTCATCTTTCTTCCTGATACGACTGACCTGATTAGGTTCCGTACTGATGTGTTCGCAGTTTGGTGTCTGTTCCCCTCCTTCTCCACCAGAGTCCCGCCTTGTTGGTGTCATTCAGGGCTGACTTGCACAGCCAAGCAAGGTGCCTGGCTCATAGCAAGTGTTGACTGAATGCGTGAGCCTGTGTTGCCCTGGACACATGCTATGAGGAAGGGGCCTCGGCTCAGGCTAATGCACCTAGAAGACCGCATGTCTGCCCCAGAGCTGCTTCTGGAATAGAAGCCAGAGCCCATTCCTGGGATGGTCCCATGGTCACCAGAGCCACCGCTGCTGCCCCCCGGGGTCAGCCTCCCAGGGATCCCTCAGCCAGCCCTGGGGGCCATTTAGATCCTGGTCTCTTTCATTCCTGGTCCTGGGGGCTCCACAGGCCCAGGAACAGCTGGGTCAGATCTGTGGGCTAGGAGCAGGGGCTCCCAGAGCTCTCCTGGGACTCAAAGTCACCCCGCCCCCCAACACGCTGGCATGCAGCTTCCCTGGGGTTGGTGTGAGTTCTCATATGGGTCTCTTCAGCCAGGCTGGTAGGTTAGAGAAGCCGACCTTGGAGGCTGTGCTAGGGCAAGCTGATTAGCCCCAGGAGCGCATTAGAGGAAGCAAAGAAATGGATGGATGGATGGATGGATGGATGGATGGATGGATGGATGGATGGAGAAGTAAATAAGTAAAAGCTCCTCTTGCCTCTTTGTTTACCACCCTTGAAATTCTACTCTTAGAAATTCATTGTTTTGGGATGCCTGGGTGGCTCAGTCAACCATCTGCCTTCAGCTCAGGTCAAGATCCCTGGGTCCTGGGATTGGAGTCCCTCTCAGGCTCCCTGCTCAGTGGGAGTCTGCTTCTCCCTCTCCTCCCCGACCATGCTCTCTCTAGCTCTCTCTTGCGCGCTTTCTCACACAAATTTTAAATTCTTAAAAAAAAAAAAAAATTCATTCTTTTTTTTTTTAATTTTTTTTAAGACTTTATTTATTTATTTGACAGATAGAGATCACAAGTAGGCAGAGAGGCAGGAGAGGCAGGCAGAGAGAGAGAGAGGAGGAAGCAGGCTCCCTGCCGAGCAGAGCCCGATGTAGGGCTCGATCCCAGGACCCTGAGATCATGACCTGAGCCGAAGTCAGAGGCTTAACCCACTGAGCCACCCAGGTGCCCTTTTTTTTTTTTTTTTAAAGTAGGCTCCACACCCATCATGGGACCGAATAGGGTGCTTGAACTCACAGCCCTGAAATCTAGATCTGAGCTGAGCTCAAGAGTTAGACTCAAGCCGCTGAGCCCCTCAGGTGCTCCAGAAATTCATTCTTAGGGAATGAGAGGAATGTGGCTCTGCCTCCTGCAAGAAGCCCCCACCCAGCCCCCCTCCACAGACTTGCCTCCTCATCCCCCCAGGGTCTCCCCCCCCCCCTCCACCAGGTAGCCCTGGGGGCCAGGCCTGCTTCTTCCTCACCCTGGTGTCCTTCAGAAATTCCTACAGCTTACTGTGCAAATAAAATCATAAGAAAATAAGAAAAAAGGAATCCCTCAGGGATGGGTCAGAGGCATAGATTCATCTGGTTTGGGGCCTACGCCCGGATGCTGTATTGTAAGCTAACACTCCTGTCTTGTCACACAAAGACCCTCAGGTGACACCAGAAGGGACTGTGTAAGCCACACGTCTGCCTGGGCCTTTGCCACGAGACCTTGATTTGGACAGTCTGGGGCACCCTGGGCCTTGGGACCTGAATGCCCTCGGCTCCCACCCCCACGGCGCCCCCCGTGGACACCACCCCACCCAACCCCCCCGGGGCTCCTGGGCCAGGGAACCACTGACTCCAGGCTGGCTAACAGGGGTTGACTGGCCTGGACGCCCTGGTCCAAGCACATCTCTCAGGATGGGCTGAGTCACCGGGCCGCGCCGCCAGCCGAGAACAATTCCGCCTGGCGAGCATTTCTGAAGAAGCCCTGTGCCAGGCCCTTGTTGGTTGCTGGGGAAATGCAGAGAGACATGGTCCTCTCAGAGTTTCCATTCACCATGAACATTCAGAGCTCAGGAAGCGGCTGGACAGCCTCGCCAGGCTCTGGTGATGGAAGTGCAGGGTAAGGGGAGGAAATGGCTGTGGGCGAGGGGCTCCTAGCAGTGCCAGACTGGCTCAGGTGGCTCCCCACCCCCACCCCCGCCCCAAACCTGCGGGGAGGGCCTGTTATGGGAGGGGAAGCGGTGTCCACAGCGTTG
Source organism: Enhydra lutris kenyoni (assembly GCF_002288905.1). Taxonomy (NCBI): domain Eukaryota; kingdom Metazoa; phylum Chordata; class Mammalia; order Carnivora; family Mustelidae; genus Enhydra; species Enhydra lutris. The sequence continues at coordinate 1,973,285 of NW_019154104.1, forward strand.
AAGGTCTGGCCCTGTACTATATGTGTCTTGACTACTGTTCTGTCTCTGTCTAGATGCTTTGTGGGGGCCATAAAGAGAGCCCAGGGAGCCAGACTCTGACGTTTAACCCTGAGGTTCAGAGGGGTCTTGGATGCTTGCCGCCCTGGGGTTAGGATCCCTCCATCAGCTGGGGATTTGGGAGGAGCCCCAACCCCCTCAAGTCCTCTGTGTCCTAGTGCCCCCAACATGCAAGGTCCTGGCTCACTGTGTCTGCTCTAAGAGCCTGGGGATTCTGCCCTTACTCCCCTACCAGACTGGGAGACCCATTAGGGTTAGGGGGACAGGATTCCACCTTCCCCACCCCACCTCTCCCGGGCAGAGCAGGCCCCCAGCCAATCAGGCACCAGAGGGCTGTTCTTGGTACAAGACCTCTGGGGACGGGGGGAGGGGGGAAGGGGGGGTGGGGGGTGAGGGGGTGCAGGGTCTGCAAAGCTGAGAGTGGCCTTGGGTTAGAGAGGTGGTATAGAGAAGCCAGGGGTCAGCAGCCCAACCCAGCCTAGCTAAGTGACCCTGCACTTAAGCTGTCTGTGCCTCAGTGTCCTCAGTTACAAACTGGAGAAATTTATTGTTGTACCTACCTCCTCACCTTGCTGTGAGCGTGGCTAGAGCATCTGTACAGCTCAATATATCAGGATCAAAGTATTGTCTGTCTCTGTGATTGACATCGTGCTATCATTACTGGTGCCTAGTTCCCAGTTTGGCTCCCGGCCAGCCCCAGTTACCAACCTTGGACTTTGAGCTTGGCGGGGGCTTCTCTGCCCTGTTTCTTAATCCTGGAGATGGTCAGGTGGTGGGCGCAGTACCCGCAAAGCCAGGGGCGCTCAGCCTTGGCTGCATGTTAGAACCACCTCCCACCGGGGAACCTTTAAAAGTCCCCATGCTCCATTAAAGAAAAATCCATAGCTGTAGGACCCAGGCATCAATATTTCTTAAAGCTCCCCAAGAGAGTCCAACCAGCAGCCAAAACTGAGACCCAGTACTCGATGCTCATTTCTCATGCACAGGAGAGCCAGGTCTCCAGTGGCTGGAGGCTGGTTTGGGGGTCAGACAAGTGGCTCTTGACCTACTAGCCACATGACCTTGGGCAAGTTCCTTAAGGCTTCTCTGACTCGGCTTCCTCATTTCTAAAATGGTGGGCAGTATCGGGGCTCCTGAGTGGCTCAGTTGTTAAGTGTCTGCCTTCAGCTCAGGTCATAATCCCAGGGTCCTGGAATCAAGGCTCCCTGGAACTGGGCTCCCTGCTCATCGGGAAGCCTGCTTCTCCCTCTCCCACTACCCCTGCTTGTGTTCCCTCTCTAGCTATGTCTCTCTGTCAAATAAATAAATAAAATCGTTAAAAAGGGGGGGGGGCAGTGCCAACCTCACAGGTGGGTTTTGAGGAATTGCATTAAGTTAACTAGGGTGCCTGATATATAATAGGAATTTAATATGTATTATTATTAATAGTCCATAGCTCAAAGTTCCCCTCATCGGTTGAGTACACCTTCCAACACGCTTAAGAAGATGTTACCCACCCTTCCCCCACACATACATTTTAAATCTTCCTCCTGAGGGGCACCTGGGTAGCTCAGCCGGTTAAAGGCTCTGCCTTCGGCTCAGGTCGTGATCCCAGGGTCCTGGATCGAGCCCCACATCAGGCTCTCTGCTCGGCAGGGAGCCTGCTTCCTCCTCTCTCTCTGTCTGCCTCTCTGCCTACTTGTGATCTCTGTCTGTCAAATAAATAAGATCTTAAAAAAAATTTTTTTTTTAAGTAATAAATCTTCCTCCTGAGACTGCATGAGTCCAAATGTGCCGTTTGTCAGTCCCACTCTCCTCACACTATTGCCAACTAGTTTCTTGGGATTATTTTAATGCTTCTAAGGTTGCCCCTGGGTCCCATCTTAGAAGGTTCTTTGTGTCTTCCTTAGGTCTGATGTGTGAGGCACTGCTATTACTAGGGGGTCCCCCCCAGGACAGGACTTTCTCATTTGGAGTCTTCAAATCCCTGGGTTAGGAATGGAGAAAGACGGTGCCCCATGCATTCACCCCAAAAAAAAAAAAAAAAAAAAAAAGCTGCACAGCCTGATTGAAATGTTGTTTCCTTGCTTTGGGCTAAAATTATCTCACCTCTTACTGATTGGAAGCCCTGGCAGTTAAATGCCTTTGATTAATTAAGATACAAAAATAGATCAATGATTACCTATTACATGCATTTTTCCTCCACAAACCTCTCAAAAATGAAGATTTCTAGGGTGTCTGGGTGGCTCAGTGGGTTAAAGCCTCTGCCTTCGGCTCAGGTCATGATCCCAGGGTCCTGGAAGCATCTGACTCTCTGCTCAGCAGGGAGTCTGCTTCCTCCTCTCTCTCTGCCTGCCTCTCTGCCTACTTGTGATCTTTGTCTGTCAAATAAATAAGTAAAATCTTAAAAAAAAAAAAAAAAAGGATTTCTAGAGAAAAATCCTGGCCACAAGAGGGGTCACTGGTAATGGCACGGTCAGGGATCCCTAGACAGGACAGGATCAATCAGAATGTGGTGGTGGGAGGAGTCTCCCCAATTCATATCCAGGCACTGGGGCTCAGGTTAAAACTAAGATGCTGTTCTGGCAGGAAGGGCTGATTTTTGTCCTCTGAGGAAGGATCAGGAGGCCGGACCCACAGAACCTGTCTGCCCCACTAGGCCAGAAATAATGTCTGAGCTGAGGGTTAGGAGCTGAATTATAGGAAAACCACCATGGTCGAGCCTCTGCCTTAAGAGACATGATTATTATAATAGATGCCATCTCTGAGCTCCTACCAGATACCAAGCATCTGACATACCCTCTCTTGCTAAGTTCTACCAGCAGTCCTATGAATTAGATGCTAATCTCCCCAGAGAGAGTTTCTTCATTCATCCATTTACAAAAATATTTATTGAGCTCTCCCCATATGCTCAGCTGTTTTGGGGAGTGAAAGCCAACACAGTCCCTGCCTCACGGACTTTACGGTCTAGTGGGGGAGACTAATATTACTTGGACAATACATAGATCAATGTGTCAGAATCCTTTTGGCAACATGTCAGATTGACCTATTTCAGTTTGCCTTTCCCTTGCCACCATATGCTGCGTAGAACATGAGACAACACAGCTGAGCTCAAAAGAAAGAAAAGAAAATCCTCAGATTCCAGAGATAATGCACAAACTCAAATCCAGGGTAAGGAATGGGAACTCAGCCTATGATTCATGGGGTTTTGACTAGGCAAAGGCTCTCAGGCCTGGAGCCTGGAGTTCTAAGGTCCTTTCAAAGACAGGAGATAGCCCTAGGCTGTTTGAGGGAGAAGAGCTGGAATTCATCTCCCTGAACTTATCCTTTTAAGGCTTGGACCCTTAAAAAAGAGCCCTAGTCAGGGAAAAAGGAGGCTGGGAAAATTCTACCAACCTGGCCTGCACAAGGAGCAACAACACTTTTTCAGCATCCTGGGCTTGGGTGAGAGAAAAGTTCCTGTGAAAGATGGAAGTTCTGGGCCTGACCCACATGGAAGAGAGGTGGACTCCTCCCACTCCATCCCTGGCCCCAGAACTCTTGCACCAAAAGTTAATGTACAAATTAGCCCAGAACTTAACACCCTGAAAGAAGCAAACCCCAAAGTACTCTGTTAGAACATTTTCACAATGTAGGGCTCACAAAATCCCATTAACAAAAACAACTCCCAGTGAGGATGAGTTCCCAATCAAAATTACAAACCATGCAGGAAAAGAAACTATCAATAAGAGAAAATCAGTTAAAAAAAAAAAAGAAGAAGAAGAAGAAGAAAGAAAAGAGAGAGAGAGAGAGAGAAAATCAGTAAATACAAAACAAAACACGAGAAAAAAGGCAGAAAAATTCACCCTCTCAGAAATAGAACTAATAGACAAATCTAAAAACAAAATAAACATTTTAAGTGATTAGAAAGAGTTTTTTAAAAGAAGGGATGCCTGGCTGGCTTAGTCAGTAGTGCTTGCAACCCTTGATCTCGGGTTTGTGGGTTTGAGTCTTAGACTCAAAGAGATTACTTAAGAATAAAAACATTAAAAAAAAGAAAGAAAAGAAATAGTAATAGAGAAAGGATAATATGAAAAAAGTGATGGAAGACAAGCCAAAAAGAAGTTCTAGAAATGAAAAAATACAGTCTTAATAAATTATTGATTAGGGCACCTGGGTGGCTCAGTAGTTTAAGCTTCTGCCTTTGGCTCGGTTCAGGGTCTCTGGGTCCTGAGATTGAGCCCCGCATCAGGCTCTCTGCTCAGTGGGGAGCCTCCTTCCCCCTCTCTCTCTGCCTGCCTCTCTGCCTACTTGTGATCTCTGTCGGATAAATAGATAAAATCTTTATAAATAAATAAATGATTAAAATTAATAGGTTGAACAGCAGAATAAGACACTTAGCAAGTTGGGTTATAACTCTGGGAAAAAATCACTCTGCTAGTACACAGTGAGAAAGTGAAGAGAAGAAAAATATAGGAACAACCATGGCCAAGAGATATAGAGAAAGAAATGACAAGCTCTAGCACACCTTAGCCAGCACATCCAGAAGAATGAAGAGTGAATGGGGAAGGGGCAATATTTGAAGAGAAAAATGGCTGGGAAATTGATCAAAGGTGAAGAAAAAACTTCGATCCTCAGAGAATAAATACCCAGAGTCCCAAGAAAATAAATAACACAAATTCGTACCTTGGACGCAGGGTGGAAAATCTGTAGAACAGCAAAGCCAAGCAGATAGTATTAGATAGTGTGGTGTTTCTATGAGGGAGCGGTACCAAGTTCAAGAATAGCATGTAGGTATGGAGTACGGAGGGAAGGGCATGCTCATCTTTCCTAGAGGTCAAAGAAAATGTGATGATTAATTTTACATGTCCACTTGACTAGGCTGTGGTACCCAGCTATTTGGTAAAATGCTAGCCTAACTGTTGCTGTGACAGTATTTTTTTAGATATGATTAACATTTACAATCAGTGGATTTTAAGTAGAGCAGACAGCCCTCCACAAGGTGGGTGGGTCTCATCCAATCAGTTGAAGGCCTTAAGAAGAAAGCCTGAAGTCTCAGAAAAAGGGATTCTCTATCAAGGGCTCAGTCCATGATGCTAGGGAGTGGAGGACAGAAGAAGGGAAGGACAGAGCAATTGCCTCATCTTCCACCTCCGAGAAGAGTGAAAGTACAAAAATCTTTGCATAAGGCTGACACACAGCCAGAATGTGCCAGAATTGTTTAAGTGCTTCCATTCTGCTTGGTAATTAGTCCCAGTCCTGATCTCCACCGCCCCCCTCCGCCTTAAGTGTCCCCAGCACTCTGGGGGCCCCTACCCTTCCCTGGAGACCCTCACCTTCAGCCAGGACCTGCCCTAGCCCCTCAAGCTACATTAGTCCTGTTTGCTCACTTCCCTGGTGTGCTGGGAGCTGTGTGGAGTGCCACACCCTGCGTGGGTTTTTGGTACTCGGATGGGAATGCTCAAAAGAACCACTTAGCCAAGACCACGGAGGCTGACCCATTTGATAACAACCAGAGCGAAATCAGGTGACATTTGGCATTCTTGCCTGGTTTCTCACAACCAGGGAGTGGCTGCACAGGGCTTTTGGGGGCCCCTTGCTGCCTGCGCTGTCAGAGAAAAACCATTGACCTTAGAGCCAGAAGACTTGGGTTCTGCTCTGGTTCTGAATATCCTAGCTGTGTGACCTTGGGCAATTTACCTAACCTCTCTGAACTCCTGAAAAATATCCCTTACACAAGATTTTGCCAGGGGGATGATCATACTGAAACCTTGGGAGCTCAGTCCCTTGTCTCAAGGTCCTATGCTAAATGCAGACCTATAAATATAGCAACAAGGATCTGCCCCCGCCTGCTGGCTCCTGCTGTTCCCAGAAGTACTCTCAGTCCGGTGATCGTTACCAGGATGCTGGCTGTAACCAGGTGCTCCCTTGGCCAAGGACAGACTTCCCAACTCCTCAGAGGGCCTGTGGATACCAGGCAGGGAAGTGACTGGAGGGGTGCTGGCCACATGCCTTTTCTCTGCCCTGCATAGTTCCTGGTGAGTGGGGTTCGCTGCTAGGGGGTAGGGGAGAGGTGGTCACCCTCCTCCAGAACTCGTCATTATGTGGATTGTCTCGTTTCCTCCAGGCCCAGCCCACCTCACACTCGCAGACGCTACACCTCCAGGCACACTCAGGAACACAGCAGATCGATCAGATGCACACTTGCATATTCATGCACACTCACACACACATACACACTCACCTCCCACACCCTCACACTTACACACACACACATAGAGATGCTCACACATGCACACGTACTCACACACACCTGCAGACACACACATACATGCTCACATACCCTTATACACACCTTCCCAAGAACATGTAAAAAGGGCAGTACATAAAATAATTTTAGGTTATTCACACATTTTCAGAAACCCTTAATAGTTAATGATTTATTTTAATATATAATAGAGAAAAATGACCAGCATATCAAACCAGGGACTTCACAGCAGTGATTGTTTAAGACACAGCTAAGAGGGGCACCTGGGTGGCTCAGTGGGTTAAGTCTCTGCCTTCGGCTCAGGTCATGATCTCAGAGTCCTGGGATCGAGCCCCGAATCGGACTCTCTGTTCATGAGGGAGCCTGCTTCCTCCCACCCCCTGCCTGCCTACTTGTTAACCGCCCCCCGTGAAATAAATAAATCTTAAAAAAAAAAAAAAAAAAAAAAGACACAGCTAAAGAAAGTAGAGCAAGATTTAAGTGAAAGGGAGTGAGTTGCTTTAAAGTAAAAAGTTGAGGGGCACCTGGGTGGCTCAGCGGGTTAAAGCCTCTGCCTTCGGCTCAGGTCATGATCCCAGGGTCCTGGGATCGAGCCCCACATCGGGCCCTCTGTTCAGCAGGGAGCCTGCTTCCTCCTCTCTCTCTGCCTGCCTCTTTGACTACTTGTGATCTCGGTCTGTCAAATAAATAAATAAAAATCTTAAAAAAAAAATAAAGTAAAAAGTTGAGTTAATTGTGGCAAAGTTATATGAATGATCCCAGAAGGTCCTCGGTTTGGGGAAACACGGTAGCAGGGGGAGCGGAGGGCTGGGGGCTTTGCACGGGATATGTGGGGGAGTGTTAAGACCTCAAGCTGCAGAGGAAGTATGCCAGCCATGGAGGGAGACTCAGGGACTCTTCTAGAAAAGAAGGGAAACGCATTGGTTTCTTTCGTTTAGGTTTACTGCTTCTGTGTTCCATCTAAAAAATAATTTGTCTACTCCAAGTTTGTGAAGAGGGTCTCCTATATTTTCATACAGAAGCCTTAGAGTTTTGGCTTTTATGTTTAGGCTCGTGATACATTTAGAACTAGCTTTTCTTTGTTTCTTTCTTTATTTTTTATTTATTTTTTATTTTTTTAATTTCTTTTCAGTGATCCAGAATGCATTGTTTATGCACCCAGTGCTCCATGCAATACGTGCCCCCATAATAACCACCACCCGGCTCACCCAACCTCCCACCTCCTGCCACTCCAAAACCCTCAGTTTGTTTCTCAGAGTCCACAGTCTCTCATGGTTCGTCTCCCCCTCCAATTTCCCCCAATTCCCTTCGAACTAACTTTTGTGCATGGTAGGAGACGGGTCAAGGTTCATTTTTTTCTATATGAGTAACTTGTTGTTGTTCCAGCACGCTTTGTTGATGTAACTTTCTTTTACCCACTGAATTGCCTTGATGTCTTTCTGAAAATCAGTGAACTGTATTTTGCATGGATCTGCTTCCGGGCTCGCCTGTTCCACTACCACACTGTCTTGATCATCACAGTCTTTTTTTTTTTTTTTTTTTTAAGATTTTATTTATTTGTCAGAGAGAGAGAGCGAGCACAGGCAAACAGAATGGCAGGCAGAGGCAGAGGGAGAAGCAGGCTCCCTGCTGAGCAAGGAGCCTGATGCGGGACTCGATCCCAGGATGCCAGGATCATGGCCTGAGCCAACGGCAGCCGCTTAACCAACTGAGCCACCCAGGCGTCCCTTGATCATCACAGTCTTATCACAAGTCTTCAAATCAGGTAGTGTGGAGTTCTACATTTTTTTCTTCTTTTTAAAGATTATTTTGGCTATTATTAGTCTTTTGCATTTCTATTTATTTATTTATTTATTTGAGACACAGAGAGAGCATAGCACAAGCAGGGGGAGAGGCAAAGGGAGAAGCAGGCTCCCCACTGAGCAGGCGTGATCCCAGGACCCAGAGATTACAACCTGAGCCCAAGGCAGCCGCTTAACCAGCTGAGCCACCGAGCACCCGGTTCTTTGCATTTTTATATAAATTTTAGAATTTGCTTAGGATTGCATTAAATCTATTGCATTGAATTTGAGGAACCCTGATGTCTTCACAATACTGATTCTTTCGATCCGTGAACAGGGCCTATCATTCTGCTTGTTCGCTTCTCAGTCTCGTTCAGGAATGTGCTCTCATTTCTAGCGTATGACACTAACACATCTTCCATTCAAATTATTCCCAGGGGGCGCTTGGGTGGCTCAGTGGGTTAAAGCCTCTGCCATCGGCGCAGGTCATGATCCCAGAGTCCTGGGATCGAGCCCTGCTTCAGGCTCTCTGCTCAGCGGGGAGCCTGCTTAACCCCACCCCCGCTGCCTGCTTCTCTGCCTACTTGTGATCTTTGTCAAATAAATAAATTAAATCTTAAAAAAAATTATTCCCAGGTATTTTATGCCGTTATATGTAATTCTATTAACATATGATATATATAGTTATATATATATGATTATAATTATATATATATATATATATATATATATTAGATTTATGCATTTTTTAAAGAAATCTCTGTGCCCAGTGCAGGGCTCGAACTCAGGACCCTAAAATCGAGGTTCACATGCTCTACCAACTGCGCCAGCCAGGCGCCCCAGCTTGTATGCATTTTTAAAATGACATACATGGCATTGTGTTGTGGATCTCATTCTGTTTCTTAGTTTTTACTCTCAGCCCTAGATTTTCAGACCCATCCCTGTTGCTCCGTGCACATCTAGTTCATTATTCGCACGGAGAGCATCACTCTTCCGATCAGTAGTCTGCATTTGCCCCTTGAGCTTTCCTCTCTACCTGTCTCCTTCTGCTCCATGCCCTGGGTTCCCTTGCCCTCCGAACTCCCAGGGGGCGTGGCCAGTCAGGGACACAATCAGGAGATCAGAGGGCAGGGAGAGAGAAGAGCTGCGTCAGGGTGTGTCCCTCCCTCCTTACTGAGCCCTTAGCGGAGTCCCTCTCCCTGAGGCCACAGCCTCTGCCAGGCGCCCACCCTTAGAGCTACAGTTCTGGCGGATTTCAGTTGTTCTCTCCACTCGTCCCTCTTGTTAGATCTCGGGGCTCTACCATTCCTTGTTGGTCTCCCTGAGCCATGCCCACACCTTATAACCAGTCTTTTCCTAAACTATCCTCACTCACCCCTTTCAAGCCTGCATCTGGGTCCTGTGGGGACCCAACTGACACAGTAACCCATGATGGACACGCACCACACTTCGCCTCTTCACCCCATCGCGATGGACCCTCAGATACCTCTGGTTCTCTGCCACCCGTAAACACTGCCCCACGGAACGGTTTCCGGCAGCCTTCTACCAACTTAGGCACCAGCTGGAGAATCCATTTAGGATACTCGCCCAGATCGTGTCCTAGGGAGCCTGGGCCTCATTCGACTAGCCGCTGTCCGGTTAAGCTTCAGAACAGCAGCTCACCTGCTCAGCAGAAGTTCATGGGAGTCCCTGTTTACCCACCTCCACACCAAAGCCAGGTATCACTAGCTCTCCCATGTTGCCCGTGGATAAGGTGTAAAAGAAGATCTCGTTGCTCTTCTCATTTGCATTTCTCTGATTACTCATGAGTTTGAACATCTCTTCAGATGGTTTTAGCCTTCAGATTCCTCTTTTGCAAATTCCCGGTTTATACTCCCTTATCACTCTTCTTGGGAGCTATTTAAAATGTAAAGCACTGTGCAGGCATCAGTGGGCAAGCCTGGCCTGTGGGCAGACTGTTTATAATCTTTACACGAGTCGAAGATTTTCCCTGCCTTTCCTCCACATTTTACTCTCAGTGGGCTCCCCTCCCCTACTTTGCTGCCTAACCCTCTCCGCGGCTCCTCAGCTTGACCTTATTAGCACAGTGATTGGCTGAAAAGTCAGTCTATCACAGACACTCAGCAAGGGAAATTGGCATATAGATAGACCTTGACTCACTAATTTATTCATTTAAATAAGCTGGACACTAGGCAAACCTCTGGGCTACAGATACATGTCCTTGAGAAGCTCCTCGATGAATACCATCCAGTGAACTCCTACTACACGGGCAGACTGGGCTAGATAGGGTGGGACAGAGAGGTCATTGTGGGATAAAATATGTGAAATCATGCTGAATAATAAATAGAATCACTTGCATTTAGGAAGCACTTAGAATGTGCCAGGCACCATGGCAACTGCTTTGCATACATCATTCTGTCTGATTCTTACAACAACCCTAGAGCGGCGGTTCTCAAAGTATAGTCTGCTGGCCTTTGGGGATTCCCAAGACCCTTGCAAGGAATCCCTCAAGGTTAGAACTATTTGCATGATACTACTAAGATGTTATTCGCCTTCTTCGCTGTGTGGACATCAACAGCAATGGTACAAAGCCATGGTGGGCTCAGGACGCTGATGTGGGAGCAGGAGTCAAGGCAGTGGCACCCAACTCTACTAAGGGCCATGGCCTTCTTCACCACCACACATCTGCGGATTCCAGTTTCACTGAGGAATGTCCTTGACGAGGCAGTAAGAATTATTGTCTTGTTAAATCTCCCCGAGTGCCTGGCTTTTGACTATTCTGTGCGACAGAATGAGAAGTACACAAAAAAATACGGCGATTGCCCTCTACAGTACAGTGGCTGTCTCGAGGAAAAGTACTTGTATTTTTGGGTTGGGACCTAAATCAGCCACATTTTCATGGAGCATCATTCTGACTTGAAAGACAGCCTGACAGACAATCACGTATTCATATTTGGATATTTGGCAGGCATTTTCTCAAAAATAAACAAAACGAGCCTGCCGCTTCAAAGAGAACAGCAGTAAGATAGAATTTGAGGAAACTTGTATCTGCCACCGTGAACTTGACAGCTTCCTGATGCTTAAAGACTTTTCTGATGAAATTGGTGATATTAGCCATATGGGTTTTTTTTTTAATGTTGATAACAAATGTTATCTAATGTTTTAGAAGATTTGCATAGTCAATAAAACAATATTTTCCAAATGACAAATGCATGAAATTGCAAGATCCTGCGTGGGTTAAAGATACACTTGAAGTAGAAGATAAGGATTTCAATGGGACAGAAGATGAGAAGATTTTTGGATAGATTCAGGTTACGCATCACAGTTGATCTTTAGGAAATTCCCACTTGCTGATTTCTGGTATAATGTCGAAAAGAATATTCACAATAATTTGAAAAAGACCATGCTAAATACTCCTGTCTTTTCCAACTGCATATCTCCATGAGGCTGGATTGTCTTCGTATACTTCGACCAGAAGTACATATCTCAACAGATTGAATATAGAATAAATAATGAGAATCTAGCTATCTTCCATTGAAAAGACTTGCAAAAATGTAAAAGAACATCATTCTTCTAAGTATTTTTGTTTTGGAAAGCACAAATAACTTTTTTTTTTTTTAAGATTTTATTTATTTATCTGACAGACAGAGATCACAAGCAGGCAGAGAAGCAGGCAGAGAGAGAGGAGGAAGCAGGCTCCCTGCTGAGCAGAGAGCCCGATGTGGGGCTCGATCCCTGGACCCTGGGATCATGACCTGAGCCGAAGGCAGAGGCCTTAACCCACTGAGCCACCCAGGTGCCCCACACAAATAACTTTTAAAACTAAAAGTAACATTGTTAATGTGCAATGGGTGGGCTATTGTTCTTTTTAAAGGAATAAATAAATGTTTTAATTTCTCAGTTTTAATTTTTAACATGATACATATGGATAAACAAAAATATAGCTATAAATAAGAGTGTAAATTTTTTAAAAAGATTTTATTTATTTATTTTACAGACAGAGATCACAAGTAGGCAGAGAGGCAGGCAGAGAGATAGAGAGAGAGAGGAGGAAGCAGGCTCCCCACTGAGCAGAGATCCCAATGTGGGGCTCAATCCCAGGACCCTGGGATCATGACCTGAGCTGAAGGCAGAGGCTTTAACCCACTGAGCCACCCAGGCGCCCCAAGAGTTTAAATTTTTTGATAAATAAGTATTCAGCTATAACCTGCATAAATAAAATTTCTTTTTGGGTCCTGAGACCAAAACATCTGAGAAGTGTTGCCTTAGAGGTGGTTATTAACCAAAATCCATGGATGAAGGGACTGAGGTGTAGAGGTAGATCACACAGCCCACAGGAAATGACACCAGGATCCAAGCTTTGCTTACCCACCACACAGGGCTGCCTTGCAATATGTCAGCAAACAAGGGAAATGCCTCTCAAAGGAGAGAAAGATCTGGAAGGAGATTGTGTGGGTCCCAAAGAGATAGCAAGCACATCTGAATTGGGGTGAGAGGTTGGCATAAGGAACTAGGGAAAATCTCTCAGAACAGGGGACACCTGAGCTGGGATTTGAAAGACAGGTGGGATTTTGACAATTCAAAAATTATGAGAGACTCCATGAGTCAGTTTGTTTTATCTCAACAAAGTCTAGACTTGGGATCCAGGAGGACAGTCTGATGGACTCTGGCTATTGAAAGGTAGGACCTGCTGCAACCAGTCTCAAGTTCAGGAGTCACTGGTTCCTTCCACTGGTGTAGCCTTTGCAGCTGCCGGTGAAGCTCTTCTGCATGTATTATTTCATTTGATCTTTGTAAAAGCTCTGGGTGGGAAGCTGGCGAGTGTCACTGTTCCCATTTCACAGAAAAGGAAATTGAGGCTCCAGAAGGTTAAGAAACTGATCACTGTAGTTAGTCAACTCCATTGTGGAGACCTATGATTCAGGAGGCAAGGGTGGGAGGAAAACTGTGGTTACTGTATATCCTTTTGTGCCTTCTGAGTTTGGTTTTTCTTTTAAGATCTTATTTATTTATTTGACAGACAGAGAGAGATCACAAGTAGGCAGAGAGGCAGGCAGAGGGGTGGGGAAGCAGCCTCTCTGCCAAGCAGAGAGCCCGACTCGGGGCTCGATCCCAGGACCCTGAGATCACGACCCGAGCGGAAGGCAGAGACTCAAACCACTGAGCCACCCAGGCGCCCCTGTGCCTTCTGAGTTTTATACTTGCATGGACTAGCAATTCAAGCACACACATGAAATGGCTTTTATAAATGAGGTCACATAATTTTCCCAAGGTCACAGAGCTAAGAAGTGGTGGAACTAGGATTCTAACTCCAAACGTTGGGTTCCAGAACCCACATCTTAGCCATAATGCTTTCTGCCCTCCTAGAATATGTTATTTTCCAGCTTTAAAAACTATGAAACATGGACATAAATGGAAAAAATTATTATCATTATTAATAATAGAACTGGAGGAGCACCTGGGTGGCTCAGTGGGTTAAAGCTTCTGCCTTCAGCTCAGGTCATGGTCCCAGGGCCCTGGGATCAAGCCCCGCATAGGGCTCTATGCTCATCGGGGAGCCTGCTTCCTCTTCTCTCTCTGTCTGCCTCTCTGCCTACTTGTGATCTCTGTCTGTCAAAAAAAAAAAAAAAAAAAATCTAAAATAATAGAACTGGAAAGAGGATTTTGTGAGAGGCTGAGACTTGCGCCTGTCAGGAGCTCCTTTAGTCTAATCAATAATGGGAAATCAGGCCAGTTGAAAGGGGAGGGGACATCCTTGGACATGAGAGAAGGACAGCTCCTCTTCAGCCCCGTCCTGATCAAGCAAAGAAAGAGAGAGAGCAGGTGAGAGACAACTGACCACGGAGACCCATGGTGGGGGTTGCAGTTCACCAACTCATTAGCTGGTTCCCAAGTCCAGATTCCCTTCTGTCCTATTAACCACCCTCTGGACTTGACTCTCCCTTTTCCCACTTCTCCTTTTTTTTTTTTAGAGAGAGAGAGAGAGAGAATGCTTGCTCACAAGTTGGAGTTTGGGGGTGGGAGGGGTAGAGGGAGAGAATCTTTTTTTTTTTTAAAGATTTACTTATTTGAGAGAGAGAGCATGCCTGAGCAGGGGGTGGGGCAGAAGGAGAGGGAAAGGGGAAACAGACTCTGCTGAGTGGGGAGCTCAATCCCACAGCCCCAAGATCACTTACAACCTGAACTGAAACCAAGAATCGGGCCCTCAACCAACTAAACCACCCAGGCACCCCGAGGATGAGAATCTGAAGCAGGCTCCATGCTGAGTGCAGATCCTGAGCCGGGGCTTGATGTCACAACCCTGAGATCACAACCTGACCTGAAATCCAAAGTCCAATGCTTAACTGTCTGAGCCACCCAGGCACCCCCATTTTTTTTAAGGATTTTTTAATTTAAGTAATCTCCGCACCTAACCTGGGACTTGAACTCATAGCCCGAAGACCAAGAGTCGCAGACTCCACTGAATGAACCAACCAGATGCCCCTGGACCTGACTGTTTTCACTTGTGACAGAGTGAATGTGTTTCTGTTCTTGGAAACCAACCCAAATCTGGCTGAGTCCCTGCCTTAGGCACCTGCTGGGCCATTCACTTCGCTCTTGTACTTGATACGCTCCTCTGGCTGGGATTACTGCCACAGTCTCCCAGCTGGTCTGCCTATTTCAGACCTTGCCCCCTTTGCTTATTTTCCATGCAGCAGCCCACACAGGGGATTCTGCTAAGCCGTCAAGCAGATCATGTCATTCCTTTGCACAAAATGCTCTAGTGGCTTCCTCTCACTCAGAACAAAGGCCAAAACCCTTCCCATAGACTGCAAGACCCTGAACAATCCGACCTCATCTCCCACTATGCCTCCCTCACCCAACAACAACCATATGGGCCTCCTTACTCCCCAAACACCAGCAGTACTCCTGCCCCAGGGTCTTCACACTTGCTGTTCCCTCTGGCTGGAGCCCTCTTACTCCGGAGACCTGTGTGACTCACTCCCTCACCTCCTTAATTTTTACCAAAGCATCATCTTCTCAGTGAGGCCTTCCACTCTGGTTGAAATTAAACCTCCCAACATTCAAAATCTTGCTTTATTTTTATTTTATTTTATTTTTATTTTTAATGTAGTACAGAGTATCATGAAACACACCGTAGATTGTGTGTTTATTCTAAGTCCTCCTTTACTATCATATAAGCTCTATGAAGATGGAGATTTTTGTCTGTTTTGTTCTTTGATGTACCTTAGTTATCAAGAGCAGTGACTGCTCTCTAGTGTGTGCTCAATCACTGTACATGGGATTAATGCATTATCTCATTTAATCTTCATGACAACCAGGAGAGGAAGGTCCTGTCACCTCTCATAACCCATGGTTAAGTGGCTATGTACTTGTCAAATAAGCCCAAAGAACTTAGCTTATTGGATCAGAAAACTTTCCCTACTAATCACTTTAGGAAGGGGTGAAACTATGACTCAAATGAAAATATGTCATCTGGACAGGTCAACATCAACATATCATCAGTCATCAATACCTCGGCAAACACTCACTTATACACTGTAATCAACTTATTGGATTTTTTTTTTTTTACTTCTACCATGTGGATAAACTAAGAGCTGTGAGAATTCCCAAGATGAAGCAAAAACATAGAGTTATGGAGATAATAGTTGAGATACTATTGATTCATAAAGATACTCAATCAGAAAGAAAGCAGGAAAATGAACAAAGAAAAGTAGAAAACAGGGGTGCTTGGATCATTCAGTCGGTAGAGCATGAAAATCTTGATCTCAGGTTTATAAATTTGACCCCCACACTGGGGTAGAGATTAATTAAAAATAAAATCTTTAAAAAAATATAAAAAGAAGGGGCATCTGGGTGGCTCAGTAGGTTAAGTGTCTGACTCTTGATCTCAGCTCAGGTCTTGGGTCTCAGCATCTTGAGTTCAAGCCCTGCATTGGGCTCCAAGCTGGGCATGGAACCTACTTCAAAAAAGAAAAAGAAAAGTAGAAGACATATAGTAAGATGATACATTTAACCCCAAGTGTATTGATATTTACATAAAGTAAAATAGTCTAAATATTCCACTTGAAAGGCAGAGATTGTCATTCTATTGAAAAAGAGAAGGAAAAAAAAAAGAAAAAGAGAAGGAAATCCACTTTATTTTTTCTCTAAGTTTATTTGTTTATTTATTTTTAGTAATCTCTACACCCAATGTGGGGCTCAAACTTACAACCCTGAGATCAAAAGTTGTGTGCTCTTCTAACTGAGCCAGCCAGGTACCCAGAAGTCCACTTTAAACGTAAAGATATAGATACATTAGAAGTGAAACAATGGGAAAAGACATACCACACAAACACTAATCAAAAAAGAGCCAGATTGTGAAGATGGCTTCATGGGTGTATACATTTATCAAAATTTATAACCAAATTATATATTCTAAATATGTGCAATATATTACATGTCAATTATATCTCAATAAAGCTGTTAAATTAAAATAAAACTTGGGGTTCCTGAGTGGCTCAGGCAGTTAAGCATCTGACTGTTGATTTTGGCTCAGGTCATGATCTTAGGGTAGAGAGACTGAGCCCCACGTCGAGTTCTGTGCTGGGCATGGAGTCTGCTTAAGATTTTCTCTCTCTCCTGCTGCCTCTCCTCACCCCCAATCTCCCTCTCAAATAAATAATTAAATAAATAAAACTTTAAAAAGAATGAACAGGGGCGCCTGGGTGGCTCAGTGGGTTAAGCCTCTGCCTTCAGCTCATGTCGTGATCCCAGGGTCCTGGGATTGAGCCCCACATCGGGCTCTCTGCCTAGCATGGAACCTGCTTCCTCCCCTCTCTCTCTGCCTGCCTCTCTGCCTACTAGTGATCTCTGTCTGTCGAATAAATAAATAATAAATAAATAAATCTTAAAAAAAAGAATGAACACTGAAGCATTTTTTAAAAAATAAGCTAAAAAAAAAAAAAAAAGCCCCAGCATGGGGCTTGAAATCATGACCCTCCAAGATCAAGAGTTGCGGGGCACCTGGGTGGCTTAGTGGGTTAAAGCCTCTGCCTTCGGCTCATGTCATGATCCCAGGATCCTGGGATCAAGTCCCGCGTCGGGCTCTCTGCTCAACAGGGAGCCTGCTTCCCTCTCTCTCTCTGCCTGCCTCTCTGCCTATTTGTGATCTCTGTCTGTCAAATAAATAAATAAAATCTAAAAAAAAAAAAAAATCAAGAGTTGCATGCTTTACTGAGTGAGGCGACCAGATGCCCTGAAGCAATCATTTTAATATCAGACAGAGTACACTTCAGAATAACAAATATTACCAGGGATAAAGAGGGACCTTTCAAATGATAAAGGATCAATTCATCAAGAAGACATAATAATCCTAAATGTATATAAACCTAATAAAAGAGCTTTACAACATATCAAAAGATAAAAGGGAGAAATTGGAAAACCCAAAATTATAGTTAGAGATTTCAATACTTTTCCCAGTAATAGAATAAATAAAAAATAAGAATATAGAACAACTTGATCTAATTGATATTTATAATATACACTTAAGGACAGCATTACTTAATTAAGTTCCTTTATAGTGCACGTGAGAAACAGTCAACAAAACAGACATATTCTGGGCCATAAAACAGTCAAATAAATGTAAAGTGATTGAAGTGAATCAGAGTATATTCTCTGATCACAAGAGACTTCAACTAAACACCAATGAGAAAGATTTCTGGTTAATTTTGCAAATATTTGGAAATTTAAGGAACACTTTTAAAGAAATCTAGAGTCAAAAAAACCCCAAACCACAAAAAATCCAAGGGACATAAGGACATACTGTGAATTGAGTGAAAATATATCAGAATTTGTGGGATACAGTCAATGCAATGCTTAAAATAAAACTCATAGTGGGGAGCCCGGCTGACTCAGTAGTACATGTGACTCTTGATCTCAGAGTCATGAGATCAAGACCCATGTTGGGTATAGAGCTTACTTGAAAAAAAAAAAAAAAAAAGATTTGGATATGTCAATTGTATCTCAATAAAACTGAAAAAAGTTACAAATACTCATAGCATCAAACACTTATATTAAAAAAATTAAAGGATCTCAAATCAATAAACCAAGTTTGCACCTTAAGAAACTAGAAAAAGAAGAGCAAATTAAATTAGTCCAAAAGCAGGAAACAATGATAATGTGGAGATTAATGAAATAGAAAATGAAAAAACAGATTAATGAAACAAACAATAGAGAAAATTGATGAAATCAAAAGCTGGATCTTTGAAAAGATGAATAAAATTCTTAAACATCTAGATAGCCTGATCAAGAAAAAAGAAAGGAGACATAAATTATTTCTATAGGAGGGGTGCCTGGGTGGTCAGTTGGTTAAGCATTTGTTTTTGGCTCAGGTCATGAACCCAGGATCCTGGAATAGAGCCCCCGATCATGCTCCGTGCTCTGGAGGGAGCCTGCTTCTCCCTCTGCCTGCCACTCCCCCTGCTGTGCTCTCTCTCTGTCAAATAAATAAATAAAATCTTTTTAAAAAACTTATCAATCAATCAATCAATCAATCATTCCTGCTGAAGTGCAAGACTTACATATTGAAAACCACAAAACTGGGGTGCCCAGTGGCTCAATCGTTAAGCGTCTGCCTTCAGCTCAGTTCATGATCTCAGGGTCCTGGGATCCGGCCCTGCATCCGGCTGGCTCCCTGCTCCAGGAAGCCTGCTTCTCCCTTTCCCACTTTCTTTGCTTGTGTTCCCTCTCTTGCTGTGTCTTTCTCTGTCAAATAAATAAATAATATCTTAAACACACAAACACACACAAAACAATGTTGAAAAAAATTAAACAAGACCTAAATAAAATTGAAATCTACTCCATGTTCTTTGATTGAAAGTTAATATTGTTAAGCTAGCAATACTTCTCAAATTGATCCAGATTCAGTACAACCCTTGTCAAAATTCTATTGGCCCCTTTTGCAGAAATGAACAAACTGATCCTAAAATTCATATGGAAATGCAAGGAACTGGAATAACCAAAATGATTTTGAAAAGGAAGAACAGGGGCTGCCTGGGTGGCTCAATGGGGAATCTGCTTCCCCTCTACCCATCCCACCCCACCCCCCAGCCCTCTGTCTGTCTGTCTCTCTCTCTCTCAAATAAATAAGTCTTGAAAAGAAAAAAAAAAGAAGGGGCGACTGGGTGGCTCAGTCATTAAGCATCTGCCTTCAGCTCAGGTCATGATCCCAGGGTCCTGGGATCGAGGCCTGCATCGGGGCTCCCTGCTTGGCGGGAAGCCTGCTTCTCCCTCTCCCACTTCCCCTGCTTGTGTTCCCTCTCTCACTGTGTCTCTCTGTCAAATAAATAAATCTTTAAAAAAAAAAAAAAAGAAAGAAAAGAAAAAGGAAGAACAAAGTTGGAAGACAAACATTTCGTGATTCCAGAGCTCACTACAAAACTATCATAATTAAAGCAATGTGGTATGGACAAAGGATAAACATGTCTATCAATGGAATAGAGCTGACCATCCAAAAATAAACTTATACCTCTATGATCAGTTCATTTTCTATAAGGTTGTCAAAACCACTCAATGGGGGAGAAATAGTCTTTATAACAAATGGTGCTGAGATAACTGGATATTCACATTCAAAATAATGACGTTGAATTCCTATGTCACCCTATATTAAAAAGTTAACTCAAACTAGACCAAAGATTTAAATGTAATAGGTAAAACGATAAAACTCTTAGATATAAATGCTTGTGATCTTAGATTATGTAGTAGTTTCTTTTTTTGTTAAGTTTTTTTTAAAGATTTATTTATTTTGAGAGAAAGAGAGAGCAGTCTGGAGGAGGGGCAGAGGGAGAGTAAGAAGCCCAAGCAGACTCCCTGCTGAGCAAGGAGCCTGACACAGGGCTTGATCCCATGCCCCTGAGATCATGAGCTGAGCTGAAATCAAGAGCCAGAGGCTCAACCAGCTAAGCCACCCAGGCATCCCCTATTTAGTAGTTTCTTAATTATGATACTAAAACCACAAGCAACCAAAGGGAAAAAATTAAATTATTATGCATCAAAGGACACTATCAAAAATGTGGAATCACAACCCACAGAATGTGATATTTACAAATCATGTATCTGATAAAGGTCTAATATCTAGAATACATAAAAAACAACTCACCAATAAAAAAGACAACCCAATTTAAAAATGGACGAAGGATTTGAACAGACATTTCTCTAAAGAAGATATAAATATGGCTAAGTCATTAATCATTAAGGAAATGCAACTCCACACCACAATGAGATACAACTTCACATGCACTAGTATGACTATAATAAGAAAATGGAAAATGATAAGTGTTGACAAGGACATGAAGAATTCAGACACCTAATATATTGCTATCAGGAGTATAAAATGGCCCAGCCATTTTGAAAAACAGTCTGGCAGTTCCTCAAGAAGTTAAACAGAGTTACATATGAACTACTAATTCCACTCCTACCCAAGAGAATTGAAAATACATGTTCCCATGAACTTGTACACAAGTGTTCATAGAGGCACTATTTGTAATAGTCAAAAACAGGAAACAACTCAAGTGTCCATCCTGATAAACAGATAAACAAAATGTGGCATATCCATGCAATGGAATATCAT
Organism: Enhydra lutris kenyoni; assembly: GCF_002288905.1. Lineage (NCBI taxonomy): Eukaryota > Metazoa > Chordata > Mammalia > Carnivora > Mustelidae > Enhydra > Enhydra lutris. The sequence goes on from NW_019154104.1 coordinate 1,993,959, forward strand.
CCAGCAATAAAAATGAATGAAGTACTGATACATGGTACCCATGGATGGATCTTGAAAATATTATGCAACGTGAAAGAAACCAGACACAAAAAGCCATGTATTATATTATTTCATTTCTATAAAGTATCCAGAATAGGCTAGTACATATAAACAGAAAGTAGAAGTGGTTAAACAGAGAATGGGGGAAAGAGGAAATCAGGAGGTATGAGGTTTCTTTTTAGGAAAATAAAAAAGTTCTGGAATTAGATAATGGTGATGGTTGCACAATGTTGTGAATGTAGGAAATCCCACCAAATTTTATACTTCAAGATAGTTAAAATGGTGAATTTCATGTTACATGGAATTTATCACAATATAAAAATTATTTTAAAGTAAACTGATTAAAAAAAAAATTCCCATAAAGGAAACCCCAGGTTCAGATGGCTTTAATAGCAAATCCTACCTAACATTTAAGGAAGAAATAAGATCAATTCTACACAAACTCCTTCAGAGAATGAAAGAAAAAGGGCCATTTCCCAGTTCATATCTCAAGGCCAACACTACCCTGATATCCAAGTCAAACAAAAGATTTGATTAGAAGATTAAGAATAAATCAATCTCTAAAGTACATAGACCCTTAACAAAATTTTAGCAAATGAAATCTAACAGTAGATAGAAAGGGAAATGAGGCATGTCCAAATCAGGTTTATCCCAGGAATAAAATGTTTGTTTGCCATTAAAAAATTAATCAATGTAATTCCCCATACTAGAACAATTTTTTAAAAGCCTGCATGATCATCTGATTAGAGTCATAAAAATTTTGACAAAATTCAAAAGCCATTCAGTAAACAAGTAATAGAAGGGAATTTTCCTAACTTGATAAGGACATCTTTTTTTTTTTTTCTTCCTTTGGGTAAGTGCCACAGTGTGGAGCCCAAAACAGGGCTTGAACTCACAACCCTGAGATTAAGACCTGAGCTGAGAATAAGGGTCAGATGCTTAACCAACTGGGCCACCCAGGTCCCTTGAAAAGAACATCTTTTAAAAAACTTTGGGAGGCCCAGATGGCTCAGTCGGTTAAGTGTATGCCTTCAGCTCAGGTCATGGTCCCAGGATCCTGGAATCAAGTCCCTTTCTCCTTGCTCACTGGGGAGCCTCCTTCTCCTTCTCCCTGCCTCTCCCCACTGCTTGTGCTCGCTCTCTCGGACAAAAAAATAAAATCTTTAAAACAAAACAAAAACAAAAAACTTTAGCTAGGGGTGCCTGGGTGGCTCAGTCAGTTAAGCGCCTGACTTTTGGTTTCGGCTCAGGTCATGGTCTCATGGTCATGATCTCATGGCTGTGAGATTGAGCCCCAGCATCTCCAGTACAACATGGAAAAGAAGTGGTGAATCAGACATTTTTGCCCTTTACCCTTTACCCAATCTTTGGAGAAGAGCATTCAGTCTTTCAGCATTAAGTATTATGTTAGCTGAAAATTTTTACTTTTTAATTTTTTTGAAGATTTATTTATTTGAGAGAGAGAGAAAGAGAGGGAGTGGGGGGAGGGGCAGAGGGAGAGAATCTTTGAGTAGACACCCTGCTGAGAGTGGAGCCCAGGATTCGGGGCTCAACCAGGGGCGTGACCCCATGACCCATGAGATCACAGCCTGAGCTGAAACCAAGAGTCGGATGCTCAACTGTCTTGGCTGAGCCATCCAGGTGTCCCTTACCTTGAAAATTTTATGAACACCCAATTAAAGGGACAGATACACCATGTTTATGGATTGATAGACTCAATATTGTTAAGATATCAATTCTCAGGGCGCCTGGGTTGCTCAGTGGGTTAAAGCCTCTGCCTTCAGCTCAGGTCATGATCCCGGGTTCCTGGGATCGAGCCCCGCATCGGGTTCTCTGCTCAGCAGGGAGCCTGCTTCCCGCCCCCCTCTCTCTGCCTGCCTCTCTGCCTACTTGTGATCTCTGTCTGTCAAATAAATAAATAAAATCTTTCAAAAAAAATACCAATTCTCCTCAAACTAAGCTATTGGTTCAAAACAATTCCAATAAAAATGCCAGTTGGCTTTGTTTGTTCAGAGAAATTGAGAGGCTGACTCTAAAATGTATGTGGAGGGACGCCTGGGTGGCTCAGTTGGTTAAACAGCTGCCTTCGGCTCAGGTCATGATCCCAGCGTCCTGGGATCGAGTTCCGCATCGGGCTCCTTGCTTGGCAGGGAGCCTGCTTCTCCCTCTGCCTCTGCCTGCCACTCTGTCTGCCTGTGCTTGCTCTCTCTCTCTCTCTCTCTCTGACAAATAAATAAACAAAATCTTAAAAAAAATAAAATAAAATAAAATGTATGTGGAAATTAAAAGTATGTAGAATATTCAAAACAATGTTATGAAAGAAGAAATTTAGAGGACTTACGATATCTGATTTCAAGACTTATTACAGGGGCGCCTGGGTGGCTCAGTCGGTTGAGCGTCTGCTTTTGGCTCAGGTCACGATCTCAGGGTCCGGTTCCCTGCTCGGTGGGGAGTCTGCTTCTCCTTTTCCCTCTACCACTCCCCTCACTTGTGTGCTTCCGCTTTCTTTCTCTCTCTCAAATAAATAAAATCTTTTTTTAAATATTTTTTTTAGATTTTGTTTGTTTGTTTATTTGACAGAGATCACAAGTAGGCAGAGAGATAGGCAGAGACAGAGGGGGAAGCAGGCTTCCCGCTGAGCAGAGAGGCCGATGTGGGGCTCGATCCCAGGACCCTGAGACCATGACCTGAGCCGAAGGCAGTGGCTTAACCCACTGAGACACCCAGGCGTCCCTAGATAAAATCTTTTAAAAAATAACTTCATGCAAAGCTACATAATCAAGACTGTGGTATTAATATAATGGTAGACATATAGATGAACGGAATATTATAGAGCTCAGAAATAGACCAAAAGATCTATAGTCAGCCAACGTTCTTACAAAAGCACAGGTTATTTACTGGAGAAACAATAACATTTTCAACAAATGGTGCTTGAACAACTTTATATCCATATGAAAAGATCTAACTTCACCCATTACCCCACATCATATGCAAAAGTTAACTCAAATGAATCCTAGAAATACAATTTTTTTATATTGACTTTGTATCCTATGACCTTGCTAAAGTCGCTCCTTAGTTTTGGCTAAGGAGATGGGCAGGCAGGACAGGGAGGAGAGTGGAGTGGGGGTCATGCTTTGGGCTGTCTGATTTAGATCAGGTGGTCAGGGAGAGGTGATATTTGAATAAATTTGAAAAAGGCAGGAAAACAAGCTGGGGAGAGCCAGGCATGGAGCTCTCTGACAGGGGAGTTAGTGTCTCCCAAGGCTGCCCGGAATCTGCACACACACCAGTGATGGAGCAGAAGCTGGGGGTTGAGCCCAGGTGTGCCCCTCAGTAACAGCCTTTGGGAAGGGGCTTCTTTGGGCTGGGGGTAATGCCCGCCGTACTTCTGTGCACCCAGACTGATGCTAGTAGCCAGCTGACAGCCTAGGGGGCAAGAGCCTATTGTCTGGGTAGCATGGGGCAAGGAAAGTCACTTGTCACTTCCCTGGGTGGCAAGGACACTGGCACCCTAGCTGGGGACCCGGGAGCCTCCCTGATGTCTACTGGAACACAGCTTGTGTCACAACATGGGACTTTATATATTTATTCCCTTATTTGTCATCTGTCTGTGTCATGGTCTCCTTGGGGACAGGGACCCTCGAAAAATAAGCAAGAGACCCCAGTTTCCATGTTATGAGCAATCTGGCAAGCCCCCTCCCTTCCCCCTAACCCTGTGAGTCCCCAGGGATTCCTGGGGAGGAAGTCAAAGTGGAGGGCCGGATGCCGGAGCACACAGGTGGTTCAGGCTCTGGGTACACACTTGAGCGGGGGTGATTCATAGTTCTTGTCCCACACAGTGAAACTGGAGACTACGCTGCACATTCCTTTTTCCCGTAATTCTCACAACTGCTCTACTCTACTTTTGCCATTTCCCAGATGAGGAAGACCCAGTTTGGAGTTTAGGAAAAATCTCCAAGGTCCCACGGCTAACAGGTTGCAAAGCTGCTTCTCTCCAGCAGCCGGTGTCTTTCTTAACATGCTCGTGCACACTGGCCAGGACGCCTGGCGGGCTGAGCTTCAAAATGGGGCTCACAGCCGTCAGTGTTTGTCACGGCAAAGGTGAGCTCGGATAGGCATTCTGAGAGGCTGTTGGCTCCTCTCAGACACCAGGAAGCCTTGGAAAGGAGAGGGGACTGGCTGAGAGCCTGCTTCACGTGTGAGCAGCCATCCTGGCCCAGAAACACGGCTACTCTGAGGATCCCACTGGGGCTGGCCAAAGACCCCAGCCAGACACAAGGGCAAATCCATTCATCTGGAGGGAGGATTCCATGACAAACGGAATCATCAGCCAAAGGACCTAGCTTGCAGCACCTGTGAACTCATGGGGTGGGGGGACGACCGCCCACCTAGGGAGTCATCAAATACAAAGCTGGGGCTGACTCACAGTAGGTGCTCAATCTCTGGTTGCTGTTATTATAACAGAGACTTCATTTCCTTATGCAAAAATTGAATTGGAAGCTGAATTTCCTTCTGAGCTGAGACCCAGAGAGCTCTTCAGGGTGAGGGCTGTGGAAACCAGATGAAATTTGTTCCTAATGGGGGTTCTGTGGAAGCTCAGCAAATAGTCCTATCAAATTAGCAGGCCCAGTGGACACGAGGGAACACATTTCTTCCTGAGCCTGGGCCCTGCTTTCCCCCGTCCCTTGGAAATCAGATTATGAGGAGGGCAGGGTTAGGGAGGAAACTGAGCTAACACAATTACCAGCCCTGGCTTGCTCCCCTCGGCCTGGGAATTGGGCAGGGAGGAGGGGGAGGCAAAGGGGAGACAGAGCCTCTCTCAGGAAGCTGCAAATCCAAGAAAGTAGACAGGATCAACCTGTTCCTGGTGCAGGGCCCCATCTCCACCATCCCACCCTGGGATTAGCTGTCTCGTCTCCACGCTGTTCTCATGCAATGTCTGTAACAGAGCTTTCCGTCCTCTCTTGGAGATCAGTGTGGTCATTCCTTTTATAGCCACAATGCCATCTAGCCTCGGCTTGAAGCTCCCTAGTGATGGGGTGATGGGGTTTTATTACCCATTAAGGCCTCTATTCCATTATTGATTCAAAAGCAGCCAACTCTAGGCAACACCACTAATATCTGGTCTTAGATTTGCCACAAACTGAATGTATAAACTTGGGCCCCAGTTTTCCCATCTATAAATGAAATATGGGGTCCTGTGGTAGGCATCGTGTTCATGTTCTCAATGTCCTTCCACCCTCGCCCACTGTGAGGCAAGTTGTGATTTTCCAGGTGAACTGATTTATCAAAGCTCATCAGCCCAGCACCATGCCTCTCGCCATCATGGCTTTAGGAGCTGTCATGGGCATTGCCCTGGCCGTAATGGTCCAAAGAGACAAGCTGAGACTTACAGAAGTAGCACTTTAGAGTCACACAACTGGGGCGCCTGGCTGGTTCAGTCAGTGAAGTGTGTGAGTCTTGATCTCAGGGTTGTTAGGTTCAAGTCCCATATTGGGTATAGAGATTACTTATTAAAAAAAAAAAAAAAAAACTTTCAAAAAATAAAAAAGTCTCACAACTAATGCTGGCAAAGCCAGGAAGGAAAAACATGCTTTCTTAGTGTCATACTGTCAACTAAGGATAAACTTATGGTTGGTTAACAGAACGCATAGGCCCTGGATATGTCCTTTCTAACTTCCATTGTGAGAAAACCCTCGGCTACAGTCTGGCTGTGAGCCACGTCAGGGGGTGGAGGAAGGGAGCTGTGTGGAGCCAGTCAGTCCTGCCCTGGAATTAGCTCCGAATCGGTTCCAGGGCGCCGTAGGCCAGTGCTGGGTTTCCAAGCCGGAAGGCCAGAGGCAAGTGTGCACCATTTGAGGGCAGTGGCCCATGGGCAGGGTTAAGGTAGGTGAAGCTCACCCAATTCCAGTACGAAACCAGAAGCACAAAGAGGAAGGACCCACGGAAAACACATGAGCATACTCTCCATCTTGTTTTTTTTTTCTTTCTCTCCTTTTTTTTTTTTTTAAGATTTTATTTATTTTAGAGGGAAAGAGCATGTGGTCAAGCTGGGAGGTCAGAGAGAGAGAGAGAGAGACTCCCAAGCAGAATCCAAGCTGAGTGTAGAGCCCAACATGGGGCTTGATCTCACAACCCTGAGATCATGGCCTGAGCCGAAATCAGGAGTCGGAAGTTTCACTGGCTGATCCACGCAGGCACCCTGTTTTTCTTTTTAAATATCTTTATTGAGGCGTCCCTGGCCGGCTCAGTCACTGGAGTGTGCAACTCTCAGTCTCAGGGTTGTAAGTTCGGGCCCCATGGTGGGTGGAAAGATTACTTAAAAATAAAATCTTAAAAAAAAAAAGAAAAGATAGTATCTTTATTGAGATAAAATTCACATACCGTGAAACTCACCCATTTAAAGTGTACCATGATTTTTCGTGTATTTACTGAGCTGTACCGTCACTACAGTCTAAGTTTAACACATTTTCATCACCCACAGCCCTAGGTAACCTTAACGTACTTTGTTTCTCCAGATTTGTCCGTTCTAGAAATTTCATATAAATGGAATCATACAACATATGGGGGCTCCGGTGACCGGCTTCTTTCAACCAGCATGATGTTTGCAAAGGGCATCTGTGTTGTAGCACGTATCCCTACTTCATTTGGCCTGTTTATGGCCAAATAATACCGCTTACATGGACAGACCACCTACATTCATCCACTCACCAGCTCATGGACTTCTGGGTTGTTTCCACTTTCTGGGTATTATACATAATTCTGCTATGAACATGAATCTACACATTTTTGTGTGGCCCTCTCTTCTCTTGGTTTATTCGTGCATTAAGCTCATCTTCCTTCCACGGGAGACAGTTCTCCTATATGTCATGTGTATCTTTCGTCTACTGTTTTTATGATAAATGTGCATTCCTCTTGTGTGCATGTATTTTTAATCTGCGTACACGGTAGGGTGTTACAGTTCTTATTCTGTTTGATGCTCCAGTCAGCCTTGTGCTTTCAGGATCCATCTATGTTGCCATGAGTACTATATCTGATCCATTACTGCCTGCAGCTGTGTGGCCCTTCGGGGGACTGGGCTGCTACCACATTTGGCATACCTACTCCCACAGGGACAAATACTTCCCTGGCACCACCCACAAACCCACAGTGGACATCGTGGTTCAGGTCCCCTTCAGGACCTTGATGAGAATGTCTAGAATATGCGTCCAGGAATGGACTGCTGAACATGGAATCTGTGCATACTTACTGTCAGTAGTGCCGGTGGGGAACAAGATCGGGGACACAAGGAGGAGATGGAATTGCTTTCATCCATGTTTCCCACAGAACCATAATAGCCAAGACATACATTCACCATCCAGCCTCGCCAAGCCCCAGGACACCAGTACCGAGACGCACTGTGCCTACTGAAGAATAAAGATAGACCTTCATTTCTCATCTTTTTCTTTCACGTCGCATCACTTTGCTAAGTTTTTAACTTAATCCCCTAAAGCTTCTGGTCTCATAAAGGAGGGTTGTTCTTTATCCCTTGTGGATTACAATTCTGAAGGAAGACTACTGTTTTAAACACTTTGCTTTGTTCTTGGGGTACAAAGATCTTTGACCCTATAATGACCATTTTCTCGTTTCAAACTGGGGAGAAGGTGCTGGCAGGGAACCGGCTCCGAGAACCCTGGCCAGCACTCAGGAGTGCCAAGGAATGGGAGGAAAAGGGAGAATTCAAATGATCCACTGGGAATTTTTAGCTCTGATGTCAGTGACTTCTTAGAGAGAGAGATTAAAATCCTTATGGATAACAGAACCTGAGAAATTTCTTCCATGGGGGAAGTTCCTACATGTGGGGACGGTCAACCATTCGGGCAAGGTTGGGGGTTGACAGATCACTGAGAGTGTACTGAAGCGGAGTGGTTCCTTGGTTAAGTACTCACTCAGAGCTTACCTGACACACCCACACCCACACCCACACCCAAGGGGGCCTCTTCTTACACAGCAGATGGGCATTATCAAAAGCCTTTTGCAAGGAATCCATTTGTATGTAATATGAATCCCTTTGTCCTCATTTTGGTTTCCTGAGTTTGGATTTCTCTTGATTGGCTTTTCTGAAAGGGAAGTCCATAGTCCTGGACAGACCAAAGCTCTCTGGACTGTCCCAGCAAGCACCTGGGATGGGACACAGTGGCTGTGTGTGCCTCTTGCTTCCTTGGCCTGCTGGTGCTACTTCCTCCTCACCAGCGGCTTGTTTTCAAACTCTACCTCTGTGGAGACGCTTCTGTGGCTGGCTTAACTCGGAAGGATTTAGGACAAAAAGAGAACCCAGCATTTCCCAACACTGAGGTTTATTTCTAGATTTGGGTTCTCATAAATCCCAAGAGAGAATAAGTAGGAGAAGGTGACATCTTTGAAGTCACCGGGACTCCCTACTTCTGCTTGTCCTCAACACGGTGCTTAACACCAGCATTGTGGACATGGGGCCAAAGGTCAGCAGGTCACTGGACTTGAGTGAAGACACGGTTATGATGACAATAGGAACAGCTCTCCTTATCCAAAGCCTGCTGCGTGCTGGACATTGTGTCAGGAGCCGTGCGTGTGCTTGCACAAATCCGCACGATAGCACTGAAGGTAAGCCTCATCTCAACTTTGTGCGTGAAGAAATTCAGGGTCAGAAGTATTAAGTGACCTGGCCCATGTCACAGAGTTTACTGGTTTTACTTTCTGCTTCCCCAGGCTACCTTGGACCCCCACTTTCCACCCCTCCTAGACCCCCATCTCGCCCTGACTCACTACTTCTGCTATTCTAAGGCAACTGGGCTCTGACTCAGAGCATGAGGGAAGGAGGTTTCTTGGCACCAGGAAGGGACACAAGGCTCAGGAGACAGTTTACAGATGGAATAAAGCTTGTTAGTTCCCTCTCTGCTGGGACTGAGGGGAAGCAGCAGCTGGACAGAAATGCCCAGATTGGGGGGTGGGGCAAAGGAGGGTCTGGTCATGAGAAAGCAGGGCCGATGCAATAGCCACTTCTCAGTCTTACCCTCTGACCCCACTGCCCCTTCCAAAGCAAACCCCAGTGTACCCCTGAGGGAGGCAGGCTGAACAACAGAAGCAGCCTGGGAAACTGGGCAGCTGAGCCTCTCCTAGGCCTTGAAGTCACACTGGGGCCCAAAGGGAAGGAAGTTGATATGACTGTGGGGCTCAGCAGGTGGCACAGATCTGAGCTGGGCTCAAGTTTTCCCTCCAAGTGCCCATTTTCTCCCCACCCACTATGCAATGACCTGGGCTCTCAGGCTGGCTGGCCATGGGGCTGGTGGACCTGCTGGGAAAGAGGAAGGGAAGATCGGGTAGGGGAATGTGCTGCGCTCTGGGGAAGAGCCCACAGTGCACTCGGCATGGGGGCAGGGAGCAAGTAAAGGAGCAGAACTGTGGAGCTCAAATGTCTCCCTTTCTGGACTGGGAGCTCCACTTGACGGAGCCTGCAGTCCTGTGGTATACAGCTGGGCCGGGAGTGCCTCCCACAGCTCCAGGACGGGCTGTTCCTATAGACCCAGCTGAATGGTAGCCCTCAGAGATAGGCAGAAGCATAGGCAGATTCTTGCCTTCTGGTGCCTAGAGATCATCTTAAGAGGCTTCCCATCATTCCAGATCTTGAAGGTGGACACCCTGGAGCTTAAGCACCATCCAGGAATTGAAGAGGCTGTCACTTAATCGTGGGGTCAGGTGTCCCCAGCAAGGGCCTGGATAGAGATCCCCTTCCTTTTTTTTTTTTTTTTTTAAGAATTTATTTTTAAGTAGGGGCGCCTGGGTGGCTCAGAGGGTTAAAGCCTCTGCCTTCGGCTCAGGTCATGATCCCAGAATACTGGGATTGAGCCCCGCATCGGGCTCTCTGCTCAGCAGGGAGCCTGCTTCCTCCTCTCTCTCTGCCTGCCTCTCTGCCTACTTGTGATCTCTGTCTGTCAAATAAATAAATAAAATCTTATTAAAAAAAAAAGAATTTATTTTTAAGTAATCTCTACACTCAATGTGGGGCTCGAATCCACAAGTCCAAGATCAATGGTCACAAGCTCTACCAACTGAGCCAGCCCAGCGCCCCCCGAGATCCCCTTTCTGACTGCCAAGTCCTTGTTCCTGGCTCCACGGGCACCCAAGGCTGCTGTGGCAGAGTCTTTGATCTATTACTACACATCAGCAATCACAAGAGCCAACCCCAACTTCAAACAAAATCTAAATGATCTTGCTGGACACAAACAAGCTGATTGTCTTGAATGAAGACAGAGCTTGGCCTCTAGGGCCGGCTACCCCAACCACTCCAGTCTATCCTGTAAGTTTGACTTCTTCCTGAAGGATACCCAGAGGCACACTCACCTCGGTCCTCTTTTCAGGCTCCCATCCCTCCTCCTGGCTCCCCCTTGCTCCTGTTGTCTGGTGCACCGACTTCAGCCCAGCCAAACCTCTTCCCTCTCTTCCAAGTGGAATCCAAGGACTTGCTTCTTCCTGAGTTCTCCATTCCACACATTAACATGAGGAATGAAGAGGTAAAAGTGGTGTAGCCGTTATGGAGGCAGGGGGTTCAAACCCCACTCCTCAGGGATATCTCAAGCAGACTTGCTGGTCTTAGGGGGAAGGATGGTTGCTGTCTGGACCCCAAGTCAGGGGAGGAGAGAGGAGTGAGTAGGTCTCATGTAGCTGCTGACTAGACTCTACCGGCTTCACTAGGAATACTCTCATTCAACAGGAGCCCACACCTGGGACATCCTCACAGGTCCCTCTACAGAAGCACAAGCTGGGGGAGATGCAGGATTTGGACACGGCCTGAGTGGAAAGACAAGCTTGCCTTTATGCCATCCCTTGCCCCACAGTCAGAATTGGAATGAGGCAGTCTCCACCAGCCTTTCCCAGGAGGTGAAGCTTGGCAGCTCCTGCCCAGGGAGTTCCAGTCCGCTACTTGGGGAACAAAATGCAGGAATTTCCTTTGGGCAGGAAAGTTTAAGACAGAAATAAAGATAAAGGGGTCTGAGCTTTAAGCGGCTTCTCCCAGCTCATTTCGGAAAAAGATCTCACCAGGACCTGACAGCTAAGAAGAGCACAGTGATTTGAACCAGTCTTCCCGGCCCTACAACTGGGCAGATATCATTTAAAATTTGTTCCATCCTCTTCTGGCCCTGGAGTGCTCACAACTCGGAAGGGTCTGCTTCTGTCCTTAAGTCCCTGCATACCTCAAGCCCCACCACCTCAGCTCCCACCCTCTGGTTCCTTTGATCTTTTCCTCCAGTCGCCCCGGTGTTTGCTGCTCCTCTCTGAAGTCTTCCAAGGGATTTATTGCCATCCCCAGGGGCTGAAATGTCAGGGAGGCATGCAGCAATGCGGGAGGGGTCAGACTTGCTGAATGGTGCAGGGATGGGTGGCTTTAGTCTGAGTTTAAGGAACTTATGTTGATTTTCTGGGGGCTAGGGTGGTCCAGGCTAGGCTGGCCTGGATTTTTTCTCTGCACCAGGCCCTTCTCTCCTCACTGCGCCTCCTTGCCAGCCATTTTCAATCGTGCCGCCGTGGCTGTGTATTGTAATCAGAGCCTGGAGTCACGCTGGGTGAGGGTGAGATCAAGGGAAGCTCCTCCGCCCAACCAAAAACCACTTTAGGAATAGCAAGATGTCAGGAAAATGCTAGCCTCAGAGGCCAGGCCAGGCCATTTTCTCTCGAACACGCGGGGGCTGAAGTGGATGATGGAGCTAACCCCCTCCTCCCCCCGCCCCCCTCCACCTCCTTCAGGACAAGGTCAAAAGTGCTAATTTAGGTCTGAACACTTCCATGCCCTCCAGTGTCCCCCACCCTTGCTCTGGCTGCTCTTCTGGTGAATGTGTTCTATTTGAAAAGCTTTTTTCCCCCAAGTATAATTCCATTGCCTCTTTCCACCAGCAATTCAAAACCCTCCTGTCTCATGTTTCTCTGCCTGTCCTCTCCAAGTGCCACGAGTGTGCTCTTAGATCCCTATTCCAGGTCTGTCCTGAGGGTTTAGTGGGCTGGGGCCCAAATCTGACCCTTTTACCCCTTTGGCCTAACCAGACCACTGTTGGCTTTGTTACGGCTCACCTTCTTCTTGAATCAGAGGTTACAGAGTATTTCTCACACACACACACACACACACACACACACACACACACACACACACACACACGAAACGATCCCGCATGGAAAACTCTGGTCAAAACTTTTCCTTGGCACACGCTGAGCATTTCCATGGCTTGCCACTTTCCTGATTCTCTAGGGCTGGTCCAATGCCAGACTGGGGAATTTCAGCTCTGAAGGCCAGAGACAAGTTTGCTGTCCCAGCTCCTGAGGTCTGGGTCATCTCCAGCACTACCACACCAAGACTACAGTTTCATGAAATCTGCCACTCCTCCCCTAGCCCCTGCAGACTTACTGTCATAAGCAAGGAGATGTGAGACCCCAGTCAGCCAGGCCTGCCCTTTTTTTTTTTTTTTTTGAAGCTCCCAGCTCACAGGCATAACCTTTAGATTGTTGGCTTCCCAAACTGGAGGGGATATTCAAGGCCTTAGACTCTGCTTTAGAAAGGTCCATTTTAATGGGGGATAATGTATTCTTTTCCTATGGTTTCAGATTAAGGTTTGCTAATAAATAGTAAGTTCTCTGAGAGAGAAACTTACTGTCTATATTCCTTGGCAGACCCCATTTAAAAAAGCCTTCTAAAAAAAAAAAAAAAGCCTTCTACATGGTGTACACATTGTTAACAATAAGCAAGGAGAGCCAAAAAGAGAGGATGTGTTAATGATAGCACACATTTTAGTGCTTTCTATATATCTGGCACTGTTCTAAGCTATATTTATAGTTGCTCATTTAATCCTCTAATGATACACAGAGACAGGCATTCTCCCGAGTTTATAGGTGAGGACCTTCAGGCTCTGAGCAGCTGCACACCTGTCAAAGAACTCGGCTTACTGACCGGTTCTGGTAGACATGGCAGGGATGTCTCAGGAATGAGAACTCCACAGGATGGGACCCAAGAACCCATGGAATTGAAGGAATCCAATTTTAGAATTGAGAGGGACCTCAAGAGTTTGAATGACTTGCCCAAGGCTCATGCAGCAACTCCGCTGAAGAATTAGTATAGAATCCACTTCTTTTGCTAGTTCAATGCCATTTCCAGCCCAGGTAGAGGTTGCTCTTAGGAGAAGAGAGAAGAAGTTAGCCTTCATGATTAAGGTAGGGTCTTGGAGAGGCTAGAAATGTTAGAACCCACTGACCTGAAAAGAAAGTTAAGAAATGATAGTAGGGGTAGGCCTCAAATACCATCACTAACCAGTCTAGGACTAGTCGAGATGTTTGTCACCCTTTGAAAACCTATGCAATCTCCCAACAGTCACATACTCATCTGTTTTTGGTACATGTGAGAATGTGCTGGTGTTCAGACCGTTATAGGATCATTATTTCATGGAATGTATGCATTCTTGCAGAGAGAAGTTCTCTCAAACCAATCCTGCATGTTCACTGACTTCCACTGTATTTTTATTTAAGATCTTAAAGTAATCTCTACACCCAACATGGGGCTCAAACTGATGACCCTGAGCATAGAGAGCTGCCCTCCACTGACTGAGCCAGCCAGGCACCCCTTGACTTCCATTGCAAATTAAGGTTTTTACTCAGGGATTTTGGTGCATCTTGATGACCAAGTGTTTTGGAGGCCAGTCCATGGCATGTTTGGGGCAATTCTGTGGATCTGGAAAGCTGCTGAACTCACCCAGCATTTCATTTCTCCCATTGCAGTCTTCCCTCCAACTGCCTTCCCTCCCAGCTTCCCAAGGCCACAAAAACATCTCTCACGTCGAAGGATCCTGGGTTGGCATCCAGTTAGCTCAGTGGTTTATTGCCTTTCTCCAGCCTTGGTGGGAGTACTGACAAAGCCAGATAAGAGGGAGACTTGGCAAACTGCCATTCTATACTTCAACTGGACTATTCCATTACCTCATGGCTTTGGGTTAAAGGAGCTCATTTCCCAATTCAGTAATTGGAAATACTAGCTACCCCATTTCCCTACAATGTGACTGGCTTGTCAATAGGCACTGCAGGACCCTTCCGCACAGCTCAAGTAAACCCTGCTGAGTGGAACGGGGCAACTCTTCCTGCTTGTCCCCGGCCATGTTAGTGCTGGCCTCAGGGAAGTTTCTCTTTGCCTCTGAGACTCTGGTGATTACCATCGCATCACCTCAGCACTAACGGTGAACTGCAGTTAGGGTGTACATGGTTCAGATTCTTTTCAGTTTTCTTCTGTTGCATGTGAAAAAATTGAAAATCTCTTCCAAGCCACTTGAATTCCTGTTCTTTCATCCCAATGTGAGCTGAAATACCCCGTCTTGGAGAGAACCACACAGAGTGTCCACAGCCATCATCTTCTGTTGTAGGCAAGTCTGCACTCACTGGGCCTTACTTCACCTTACCGGCTTCAACGCCGGCCCATTGCTTTTTGTAGGTCCAAAGGAGTGGATGACGGCCTTCCTTTGGAAGCATCTATCTTCCTCACAAGAGTCTTGGTTGGCAAGAACTTTTCAGTTAATTGAAAAAGGAGCTTTACAGGCAGGATATACAAGGTCTTTTTCCTTTTTAAGGAAAACGTCTGCAAATCATGCTTGGAACAGGGCAGAAAAAGCAACTTGGTATTTGGAAACATCAAAAACTTTGCTTTGGGGCTGTTTAATGTGCCTTCGCTGCATCACTCCCTTAGTTCCAACTAATAGAAGGTCAATTCCAGGATCTCACGATCCTGAGTCCATGTAAGCCTGGTAAAGGAGACCAAGTAGATACCTCCTTTCACCCTACATTTCGTTGTCTAGATGTGACCTTTGTTCCATCCCTAGAGAGGCAATGACCACTGGCATGAACATGGAATACCAGTTTTTCTTCTAGTCCTCAGAGTGGCTTTGAATCAAGTTTCAACTAGGTAAGAATTGAAACAGGAAAGACATTAAGGACCAGGGGTGTCTAAGCAACCAAGTCTTCCCTGGAAGAGAAGAGGAAGCGGGAGAAGTGAATAATAGGTTTATTTGCATATACACAAGAGGAGAGCTAGCTTTGCCGGGAGTCACAGGAGGAGGGGCTTATGAGGAGATAAGGCTTCAGCAGAGGAAGGCAGCTTGACAAACAAGGGACTCCTGGCTTAGTAAATCAAGCACAGTTGCAACCTTCTTTTGCCCCAAGCCAACTACTCATTTAACTCATTTACTGCTGTCTTAGAGACACTGGAATCACTTACAAAACCAGATGGAAAATAAAGTGGAAACAAACGGTTTTACCTATCTGGACCAGCCACTTAAAAATTTATGTACAGGATGCAGAAAACAAACCGTAATAGGCACTTTCGAATAGTTCTTAATCTAATCAGTGCCATCTGTCCTGCTAGTAAAAATACCAGCACGGAAGAATTTGGGGATCAAATGAGCCTCCAAAGTTGGGGCCTCAATTAACAAGGATTTTGGCGAAGGGACTCTAGAAGTGGTTCCTGCCAGGTTTTCAGGCCCACGATCACAAGACAGGAGATTTCTGGAAAGGAGAGTAGAGTGGCTATAGAGACTAGCAATTCTCTGCCTCCTCCAGTTACCTTGTGGGCTTATCTCCGGGCAAGTTGAACCTGGGGTGCTGGGAAGAGTCTCTCGTTGCTAAAAAAAGTCTTTCTTGAACACTAAAATTAAACCAGAATGAACTTGACTTCTCTTTGGAGTACCCAAATGGGATTAAGGCTTTTAACCTGAAAAGATCCAAGTTCTGCATTTGGAAACTGTAACCACCAAGTGGCAAGTTCCCAAGTGAACTTAACTTCTTTTTCTCTAGGAAAAGTGGATTGTCCTCAGAGAAATCAGAAGGGGCTAGCTACCGATTAGATTAAATAAAACAAAACAAAAAGATTAGGTAGGCTGGCTAGGAAGGGGAAGAGAAACACACACTGAGTGATTATATCTTTTTTTTTTTGTATATAAAGGATTAAAAAATTCCAATTTAATAAATTTTGGAAAAGCAAATGTAAAATGACTTGGGCTTATAAAACCAGAATTTACAATTATCTGTGAATAGTCAAAGACAAATCATAGAACCATTTTGATTACAAATCCAAAGTAGTTCTAACGGTTACAGAATCACTCTCCCACTCCCCCTCCCCGTGAGATTCCAGTTGTTCAATCGTAAGCATCCCCACTGCTACTCATACTCCTTCATCTCCTCCTTAGACAGTGTTTTCACACCCAAGTCACATCACACATACCAGGCACGTCTTCCCTTTCACAAAGCTTAGCCAGATGATGTCTCCTTTTGGCTTAGATCAACAACCTTCCTTTTATAAATAATCCCTCTTCCCCCAGTGCCTAAATTCATCCAAGTCTTCATCCTCCACATGGTCCCAGTCCCAGTAGGACAAGTCCTCCTCTAAAAGGAATGCTGGATCAGAGAGGCCACACCAGTCACA
Organism: Enhydra lutris kenyoni; assembly: GCF_002288905.1. Classification (NCBI taxonomy): domain Eukaryota; kingdom Metazoa; phylum Chordata; class Mammalia; order Carnivora; family Mustelidae; genus Enhydra; species Enhydra lutris. Next base: position 2,010,454 of record NW_019154104.1, read on the forward strand.
CATCCGGTCCTTTCTATGCCAATGCTGGCTGCACCCCAAGTGGTCTAGCACCTCTGCACCCAAGAAAGTTAAGAGTGTGCTTCTTTCTCTCTCTCCTCCTCGTTTCTTGCCACTATTCTGCCTTTTCATGACATCTGTGACGACGAGATATCTGGTCCTTCCTAGATCTTCCTGTCTTGTGCAACCCTTCACTGATAAGCAAGTGACTGCAAAGCCACTGTGATGCTGAAAATGTCTTGGGTTTTTCCCCCTCTCAGTGAAATGGAGTCTCTTCTAGGAGCCAGGAGTCTTAAACCAGAGATTCCTCTCTGCCTCCTAACATACCAACTCAACAGGACTCTGTTTCTTCGAGATGCCCACTGCTCTGCAAGATCTGGTCAGGACACCACAGCCTCTGCTACTTGCGAGCCTGCGGGAAGATGCCAGTTCCTTCCATTCTGATCAATCATTTTGGGTTGAATTAAACGAATATAGTACCACACTCTGCTCTTCACGACACTTTTTCATTAACATACCTAGAACGTCCGCTTAAATAGTCTGAGCACAAAGCTCTTGAGAGCGGTCTCTACCCCCTCCTCTCCTCACATGGGGCCCCGGGAGTGCCCGCTGGCCCTTAAGAGTGTCTCTTAGGAGCTAGCACCTAACTGGTTAAAGTGTCACCCGCAACTAGTCATGTTTTCTGGCCTCTGTACAGTGTGGGGCCGCACTGCTCAACCTGCCACGGGTGAAATGTATCAGGGATCTATGTTCTCTGGAATCTGATCTTAAGTGCTAACCTCTCATTAGCATTAAAAATGCTTCGCTTTTAATACATCCACATTAAATGCTCAGAGAAGAAGTGCTACTGAGAGAAAACATGGAAGATTTCTCTAAGGATGGACCCATGCTTTCCATTCCAGCCAGCCAATGGGCTGAGGGCCTGTTTCCAATCTCCCCTTCGTTCTTTCAGCATTAGTCCCATTAGTCCGCGACTCACGGGCAGCACAGCTGGATCCAGCAGGCGCTCACCGTTAAGACCAGAACACCTACAGCATGTAAACAAGGTGAGATGGCAAAAGATACAGATCCATAGATCCTTTCTCATGGAGAAGGGAAAGAAAAGCCTCTGAGACAATGAGCTCACACGGCCGGTGAACACACACGAGAACAAGTCAAACGTCTCAACAAGGATTTACTTTAACAAAACGCACAAGTACGCGATGCTCGAGTCTTACTAGAAAGGAGTCACTTGGATTTTTTCCTTTCCTCACACAGCACAAGCCAACGGCCAGCTAGACATTCAGACCCATTACTGAATAGAAGGGAGCAGCATCAGACACAAAATTTCAGGCCCTGGTTTTATGTGCCTTTAATACTTTTTTTCCTTTCCTCTGTGTTCACTAAGGATTAAAAAAAATTTTGTAAAGCTACTTTTCATAGCTTTTTGTTTTCCCTTTGTATTTATCATGTTTTTAATTTCTTCTCTGAAGAGGAATTCTCTGAATCTGTATCTTCCAATTCGACTCGGTGCCTTTTGAGGCCACTATGGCCATGAACAGCCCTGCTGCTGTCTGTGTCTGGGGGGTCAGTGGGGTCCTCTCTCATTCCAGCACTGGGGGTCTCACAGGCCATTTCAGACGCACAACAATCTTTGTGTAGGAGTGGCCCTGTCAGGGACAAGTTATCATGGTCAGTGTCTGAATGTCCCGGGGAAGAGCATGCCACTGCCTCCAGATCTCCAAAGTTCTGCCCATTGTTGTGTGGATGAGGGGGGCGGGGGTGTAAGCGTCCATTGTTGTGGTTGGCACAGATGGTTTCGAGGCTCCTCTCCTCATTGTCATCAGACTGGGTCCTGGGACAGCTGCCAGACCCACTGCTGAGAGTGGAGCCAGATGCCTTGGGGACAGGAGGAGAGGGCGGCTCCTCAGCCCGGCTGCTTAGGGCTTTGCTCAGGGCCTTCCCATTGAGCTTCTTGGTTTCAAAAGAGTGTTCTACAGAGCCACCATTGTTAGCATCCTGGGAGGGGTCCTCTGGTGCCTCTGCCCAAGGGTGGCTGCTGTGCTCCTGGCCTGGGCCGCTGCTGGGATTTCTAGCAGAAGTCCCTTCTTTAAAAGCATCCTTGCTGCGACTTTCAGGGGGCAGGTCCTGGTTCCTCTGGCCTGCGGTGGTGCTGAGACAGGCTTCCTTACTGGAAGAAGGGGCTGGGTTGTCCTTGTGGCTGGTTCCCGCCCTCCCTTCATCTGCCTCCCCAGACACAAGGGAGCTCTCTCCGTCTTTGTTACTGGAGTAGGAAATATAGGAGTAGCGGAGCCACTTGTACGCTTTATAAATCTTCCGTTCGACCGACTCCATGTCGGAAGTTGGCGAGGCCCGGCTGGGCTGAATCTCCAGCGTGGAAGTGCTCCGCTCAGGGGAGGAGGGCGGGGAGGAGGAGAGGTCGTCCACCTTGATCTGGGGGTAGTCACAGTTGTCCTCTCCGATGTAGGCGCTGGCGGGCTTGCTGGGGGGCGCGGGCCTCTCCTCCCGGGCCGCCTTCTGCCGGCGCCGCAGGGTATTGCGCTGCCGCGTGGCTGTTCTGCGCTCGTTGAGCTCCTCCTCGTCGTCGGAGCTGCTGGAGCTGCTGGAGCTGCTGGACTCGTCCTCAGGGCTGGGAGACCGTGGCCGCGGGAAGAGGTCTGTGTCCAGCTCCACCTCACAGGCGTTCTCTTCGGAGTCGGACTCGTTGGAGAGGGCCAGGAGGCGTTTGTCCTGGTAGCGCCGCAGAGCCGACAGGCGCTGCTGGCGAGATGCCGCGTCCTCACACGTGGGCGGTGGCGGAGGGGACGCCACTGAGTTGGCGGCGGGGACCCGCAGGGGCCCCAGGTGGAAGGCGCTGTCGGCATTCTCGTCTACTGTGGGTGGAGGGGAGCGGGGCAGCGAGGCCGAGGACTCGGAGTCGGTGTAGCCCGAGCGCTCGCTGACCCCCGCGTGCAGCTGGAGGATGGTGCTCTCGCTGAGGTCGCTGTCGGAGTCAGAGCTCCAGCCCTCGATCTCGCGGCGCACCAGGGAGTCAAAGAAGGCCATCATCCGGGGGTCTTCCTGCACGGACTGGTTGGCGTAGTCATGCGACAGGCCACTCCCACTGTTCAGCACCAGGCTGATGTACTCTTCGTGGGTATAGAGGCAGCGGGAATCATCCTCAATCCGACCGTCTAGGTCTCCCGTACATCCCGGCTGCTTGTATGGGCTCCAGATCTGCACAGAAGGCAAAAACAAAACCAAGGAGGCCTGATTGAAAGTACTCCAAAGCTGGTGGTGATAAAGAACACTGAGGCAGAGCTTCTCCAGGCCCTTCCTGTCACTTAGCCAGGACTTGCTAACCAGCTTTAAAAATACACTCTTTACCAGACTGGATTATGTGGGCCACATAGGAAAACAGAGGCTTCTAGAGTCAGGTGTTGGAAAAAGCATCGTCTAGGACATAGCATTAGCCTAGGGTCAGGAGACCTAAATCTTGTCTCGACCCAGGATAGTCACAACCATCTCCCCTACCAGCCCCCTCCCCTTTAGCTTCCTCTGGGAGTAGCCTGGAAATTACAATAACCCCCTTCATAATTGCAAAGGATAGGGGATGACTTGAAGATTGGCCAATGTGTTCAAAACTCTCAGAAGACTGAAGCTGTGCACAGACAGGTACCACTTTTCCAAAGTGAAAACAGACCCAGCAGTCAGTCCTCTGTGGTAGTTAATATTTCAGCCTATAACTCCACTTCTCCCCAACTGCAACATTTCTATTTTTAACTAATGGGAATTGCTTACTGGTGCTTGATAAGAATAGCCAACTGCCTACACTGCATTTCCCTCCTGGACATGCAGGCATTAGTTACCCAGGAAACTGGGTTCTCTTAACCAGGTTGCTGCTGACCTGCTCCCCAACTCTCTTGTTAGCTGCAGGAATAGGCAGGACACCCCCCCAAAAGACCATCACCCCACCTTAACACTCCTTCATGCTATCATCAAACACATGGGCTGGTAGCCAAAAGAATTACGCACAGCTAGGACTCAAATTCAGGTCTGCCTGACTGCAAAGACCCAACTTTACAAGCAGAATAAGTTATGCAAAAATCAAGTTCAAGTAATTAAGCTGTCACTGCAGATGAGAACAATTAGCTTCACCTGACTACCAGACTGGTCCACAGAGCAGCACACAGAAGCTCAGTTACATCAGCCGGTAGCCATGGCAACTCAGATGAAATTCCAGGCGATTCTCTTGCCTGACAGGCTGGTGTCTATCTTTAGATGGCACCCAACCCAGAAAAGAGCTCTTCATTCTCTATCCTCTATCAAGACAATGGCTTTGCTTCCCCAAAGCTATCCAAGGACAAATTCACCTCTTTTTGAGTACTTTCTTGAGGCCCCATCCTTCCCATGCTTTATTTGCAACTTCTGAGAGGTAGCAACTTTTTGGAGGATCTCCAGTTCAAAAGGGGCTGGAAAAACCTAGGTTGGCTCTCTTCATCAACTCCCAACTCAGATTCCTTTCTCCTTCAACTATTCACAGCCTACACCTCCTGGGCTGTTCTCCTCTCTCCATCTTCACCACCTGACCTGGGGGAGGTTTAAGGCAGTGGTTCTCACACTCAGGAGTGCACAGGAGTCACCTACAGAATCTTAATGGTGTTCACTCCTGAGCCCCACCCTTAAGAGATTCTGATTCATGAAGTCATCAGCAGGTACCAGGGCTCTGCAGTTTTAACAAGGGGAAGACTAACTTAAGAAACACTAGAATACAGTTAGAAAATAAGTAGCAGAAAATAAAGGATTTGCCTGAAGAGATTCTCAAATTCTTTGAGAGACCCTATGTTTTGAGCCATTTAGACAGGGCCCTCAACAACGGGCTCAAGCTACACATAACTATTTCTGCAAACAAATGTCCAAGAGAACTAAAGTTCGGTAGCTTAGAAAGGAAACTGAGGGGTCCCTTAGGACTTTGGGGTGGGATGGGAGGGTCTTATCCTATATTCCAAGGCCAGATCTCTTACTCTCCCAGTTTAAAAATGGTAAAATTTTACTAACCATGCTGTCTAATATAAAGATAAATCTCTACGTGCTTCACAGAAACACAAAATTTGTTAACAGAAGTACAAATATTAAGGGTGGTCCAAGTATGCAACAAGGCAGTTTCTAGGTTCTAATCTACCATCCAGTCCCTGCGTCTTCACTTCAGGAATGAAAATCATTAACACTGAAAGCAGCTTTTATTTGGGCCCTGGAATGTATTAAGCTGAGGTAGACTTTCATTCCTGAAGCCTGGAGTAATGGAACAAAACCGTGCATCAGGAGGCAAGAGACGTGAGTGTGGGTTCCTACTCAGCTTGGGCTGACCTCAGATAAAGCTTAGCTCCCTGATCTAAACAGTGAATTAGATGGGTCTCATCCAACCCTAAGATTCAGAGCAAAACAAAACCATTATCCCAGACAGCCAGTCTGCAGTCCTCCAGAGACTTGTGGCACCGGGCTGCAGGGACAGGCAGAACAGGTAGGAACCCCAGCCCCACAGGGCCCTGGGCAAAATGACTTCACTCTCGAGCACATCTTTTCTCATCTGTAGAAATGACAATGATGAAATGACATAACCTATACCAAACACACAAAAAAATGTGGTGCTTTCTGTTTCACTTGGCAGCTGAATTCCTCACCCAGAAAGCTTTAGACCCATCCTCAAAGAGACTTTTGAACATCAGAAGTATGGACCATCCCAATTATCTTAGTCCTCATCCTAAAAATATTTTGAAATATTTGTGAAAGTATTTATTTCTTTACACCGAAAGTCAGCAACTCAGAAGTAAAGCACCAAAAACACAACCTTCTGCCCCGACATGTTAAATGTGGATAGACAAGCCTCCTCCTGGGGCACGTTTCATAAGAAAAGGAGGAGAGGGATGAGCAGATTTCTCTCCAAGCTTTTCTGAGCTTCTCTCCAAGCTCAAGAGATTGCTGAGGGGGAAAGGTGCCCTTCAACTCTTACTCAAACATTGTCAAAATGGAAAGCAATTAAGTAGCAAGTGTTCTGATCTACACAGGTGCCCAGGATATGCCTGACATAGCAGCTCTAAGCCCTCTCCTCTTTGTACTATTATATTAAATTAGGAAATCTGGCCATTTACCAAGAAAATCTACACTGAAAGGGACCTAATTGCTATTTAAGGGTTCTCCACTCTCTCTAATATGGCTTCCAAGACCTTCTGGGCCCACCTCCTAGCCCCCTTCCTGCCTTATACCTTAGTCCTCCATTCTTGTGCTCTTCCCTGTGGCCAAACATGGTCATTTTCTGAATAGGTCCTATGCTTCACTGCTTCTGAGCAATTATTCTTAAGTATACTGCTAGAACACAGTAGGTGATCAATAACTATTTATTAATTCAACAAAATAATTAACTATCCATTGCCTCTACTTAGAATGTTCCTCATATCTTACTCCTTCCTTTTGCAGTCTTTATTCTCCAAATTCTAGCTCAAATCCTACCTGCCCAAGGTTATCACAGATGGGACAAAAAAATCTCTCCCTCCCCCAGAGCATTTCTGTTTCCATCTCTTGTGTAGCTACTGCACATTTCATTGTATTTACTTCTTGTCTTTCTTATGGGGTGACCTGCATTACCTTTTTTCGCCTTTATGTTCCCCACAAAGTCTAGCACAAAGGGCACACATAGGTATATCATACATATCACAAATATCATAGGTAAACAAATGAATATTGATCTTTTGAGGAAAAAATGTCAGCATTTGCTCTGTCTTGCCCCTCCAGGCTTAACTATAAAACAAACCCCTCTTTTGCTAAACAAGACATTCTTCTTCAGGGGACTGAAGAAGAAGCTGGTCCCAACAACTGGGATTCTTCTCTTCTGGGCTAGGACAGCAGCAGTAAAGGACAAGGGAGAAGGTGGAGTAAAGTGGAGAGAAAAAAGGTCTCGGGTTGGGCTAGATATTACGCTCTTTAAGGCATTGTTCCTCTCAGAAATGGCAAGCAGGAAAGTGACACTTATTAAAATAGTCAGAAATTATCAGGCACAGGTAATTCACAAGGAACTCCTGGATGGCAAGTCACCATAACTATCCTCACTTGACAGATGGGGACAGGCTCAAAGAACTGTCCAAGGGTACCAGCTGTACTGACTTAAGGTTTCGAATGGCTAAATGTGCCTCCTGGTGGGGAAGGATTCAGACCCCACTGGAACCTGGAAGCAGTAAGCTCCATAGTTCAGCCTGGATAACCTCCCAGAGAAAAAGCCCTTTCTTCTCTTACTCCTCTGAGAACTTGGCTGGTTTCCAAACTATGACCTTTAGGGTAAAGACTCCAGTTGACTAAACAATAATTGGGGAGACTAAGTACAGAAGCATCCCAGAGTGCACAGCCAAGCAGGAATTTCTCTTCTAAAGGAGATGCCCAAGCAGAGCTCTGAGAAACAGAATGACGTCAACAGGCCTAGCAAGGACATGCTACTGTGCCAGCCCATTAGTCATAGGCCAAAGGAGAAGAGAAGGCAATTCAAGGGACAGGGCCAATTCCATGACTGTCCAGTGAAGGACAACCGAGGTGACCACCTCCAGCAGAGGCCTCTGGCTCCCTGTTGCCTTCCCTCCAGCATGGGGAAGGTGACAGGCCACTGGGAAGAACAAAGAACAGGGCTCTATCCTGACTTTACTACTAACTGGCTGGGTAATTAACCCCAGCTGGGTAGTTTACAATTGAAATCTCATCATCTCTGAAAAGAAAAAGTCAGTAAAAATGATCTAGAAGTCTTGCTCCAGTGCTGTGGGAAAACATGCGCAATCATGAAAGTCAGCATTGATCCACAGGACCAACAAAACTTTACATAAAGGAATCTGGAATGAGAACAAATAAAAATATTGACCCATCCTCCAACATTATATTTCTGATAGCTTCGCTTGCTTCAGGTACAACTTGGCTTAATTCTATACGGAGGGAGGGAAGGAGGGAAGGAGGGAGGAAATGAAAACCACCAAATCATCGCAAACCAATTTTTACTTCTTCCCTGATACCTTCCCTCAGGTTTTCAATATTATTTTAGGAAAAAAAAAATTAGGGGTTTTAACTTTTAGGGGGGGGTTATCATCTATCCTTACTTAAAAATCAAGTTATCAGAGAGTCCTAAAGGATTCATCATTTGCCCCCCAAAATCTTCATTTTCACAGATGTGGAAAAGGGTCACTAGCAACTGGAAAGTGCGGGACAGGTAGTAGGCCACCCTCCTGTGGACACACGCCAGGCTGGGTCTCTTAGCTGCAGGCTTTAGACAAATTCCTTGGCTGGGTTAAGTTCATTCAGTCGCTGTGCAATTAATGCAAATGCTTAGCCTCGATCACAACCACATGCAGTGGGTTTTGATATGTTCTGAGACAATTTAGCTATGGTTCTGGCAGTCACTTAGTGATGTCTGTGCCATATTAGTACAGCAATTAATGCAAACTACACACCGAGTAACTGAGGGGATGGTGGCTTCCAGATGAGGTTTGGAAAGCAGAACGCATCAGATTCAAGATCAAAGGCCATTGGAAATGCAGTGGTATACAAGTGGTGTCTAGTTTCAAAGCCTAGTGACTATTTTTAAAAGTGGTGCTGAAAAGAGGGTTTTAAACCACTTTTTAATATCATTTTTAAAATATTTTATAATGTTAAAATAATTGAAAAAAATTTTAAGTAATCTTGATCCCCAACATAGGACTTAAACTCACGACCTTAAGATCAAGAGTCGCATGCTCTACTGACTGAGCCAGCCAGGTGCCCCAAAATAATTGAGAATTTTGATAGACCTTTAGTATGTTTAGGTATGAGGTCCTATATATATATTGTTCTAGTTTCTTCCAATTATGAATTGTAATAATTTGTCTAATGAACAGAAGGGGAAGGTGCCTCACCTTGATAATCTTTTCTACACCAGAAGAGCAGATCATGTAGGTGTGAGGGTTAAATCGGACCTGGTTAACAATAGACCGATGCCCTTTCAGCACCATGAAGGCTCCGTTGACCACCCTACCAATGCCACCTGGGAAGACAGAAGGAAACAAAAATCAAATGATGAAATGGATAAAAGTAATAGGTTCCAGTAATGGCACACAAACAGCTCTGAAGTGGAGCCAAGATGTTTTATTAACTATGCCACCAGCAGAATGCTTAATCTTACAGATAAAGTTGCTATGGAAAGAGGGAAGATGAAATATTCTCTCAGCATATGTGCTCTTACCAAGAGCCTTTATTTAGCCTTTAAGCATTGCCCACGCCCACCCACTGCAATTTCATTGTCAATGAAGCCACAGCCACTTAAAACATTTCTCAAGTTTTTGATCCCCAAGATAGAACCCAAGTGTTACCTTAGAAAAGGCCAGTCATGAACAGAATGAGACTGAACTACTTGGGAACAGTTAGGCATCTGAGCCAGGGACATGCAGAACCAGAAGCATACAATTACCTAAATGCACAAAAAAATCTCGGATCCATTTGCCCTTAATTGCTATGATGAAGGCTGTAAACAAACAAACATACAAAAGCCACTAGGAAAATAATGGAGAAAATCCTTCTGTTACCCTGATAGCAGGGAGTGCTAGGGATAAAGAAAGATTTGGGCCACTTTCCTGATAGGGAGAGCCCAAGTACTAAGAATCTGAATTAGAATAAGGGGCTAGAAGACAGGATGTATGGATTAAAATCAAGAGGCCACTGATAAAAAGTTACATTTTAAGGGCCATCCTATAGGCTTTCTTCTTCAGTGACTGGGAAAAGCACTAGATGCTTGGAATTTATAACACAAATGAAGATGTCATCATTTATAAACCTGGAATAATCTCTAAGGTTCGCCTTCAATGGATCACACACAGAACACATGCACCCGTGTTCTAAACAAGGTCGCTTCTGGGTAACCCTCAACAGCTCAGTACACATAGGCCAACCTGTGTCCCCAGCCAATTGGCAAAATATGATGCATTCAGACACAAACAAGTTAAATGTTCATTTATCTAAGCCGTGAATACCATCTTAGCCCCCCCCACCCCAGGAGTATGGCACCATTAGGGAACAAAGTATCAGTAGGCAGTTTCCGCTCCACCTGCCTCTACTTCACTCCCAACTCCAGCTTGTTTAAACCTTCATTCCAGACATTTCTCATCTCACTGTCTAGAGGGACAATGACTACACAACATCCCTTCTCTAAAAATAATCTGGTTCTGGAGGAGGGGACTTCTGCATTTGGCCTCCTGACACAACTCCCCTTTTGACTCATGGAAGATACTCCTCTTGACTGCCGTGTACATAAACATCTCTTTTATGACAATAGGAGCTTTCAGATCTGCCAACTTAATTAGCACTGGGTGCTTACTCTATTTGGTCAGTGACAAAAATGTTCTTTGCCTAAATTTTCCACCATATTTGCTGTTATTTTTAAAAATGTTTGTTTGTTTGTTTGTTTGTGAGAGTAAGAGAGAGTGTCATGGCGGGGGAGAGAAGCAGAGGGAGAAGGACAAGCAGACTCCATGGTGAGCACAGAGCCTGATGGGGGGCTTGATCCCATGACTCAGAGATCATGACCTGAGCTGAAATCAAGAGCTGGAAGCTTAAACTGAATGAGCCACTCCAGGAGCCCCTGACATTATTATTTGAATTATCCATAAAGCTATCCATATCCCAACCCAACATCATCAAGTTTGCTAATAAACCATGAAGGAGAATGACTAGGGCATTCTCCTTATGGAGACATAAACATAGGGCATATGTTTTCATGGATCAGGAAAGGTTAGGGGCGCCTAGGTGGTTCAGTCGGTTAAGCTTCCAGACTCTTGATTTCAGGTCAGGTCATGATCTCAGAGTTGTGAAATCAAGTCCTGCGTTGGTCTCTGCACTGCGCATGGAGACTCCTTAGGAGTCTCTCTCTCCTTCTCCCTCTGCTTCTGCCTCTCCTCCTCCCCCACCTGTGCTCTCTCACCAAAAAATAAACAAACAAACAAACAAATAAAAATAAAAGGAAAGGTTAAGCACCAAAGCAGGCTGCCGTGATGGGAAACCCTAGATAGCCTCAGTGTACTGGGTTCCCAGAGTGGAGTGGAAGGAAGGGAAGGTAACCTGAGCTTAGTCAAAATAAAAATAAATGAGAAAATAAGGAAAAGAGATCCATGGGAATCTAAAACAGCTGTTCCCATATAGGGATCTTACCCTCCTCCAAGGAGTTCCCTTGTTGCTGTTGTTTCCTATGTAAGGTTGATTCAAAAAGTAGCATTCCCGGGGCACCTGAGTGGCTCAGTCGGTTGAGCGACTACCTTCAGCTCAGGTCATGATCCTGGAGTCCTGGGATTGAGTCCTGTATCGGGCTCCCTGCTCGGTGAGGAGTCTGCTTCTCCCTCTGACCCTCCCCCTTCTCATGCTCTCTCTCTCATTCTCTCTCTCTCTCAAATAAATAAATAAAATCTTTAAGATTTTTTTTTTTTAATTTATTTGACAGACAGATCACAAGTAGGCAGAGAGGCAGGCAGAGAGAGAGGAGGAAGCAGGCTCCCCGCTGAGCAGAGAGCCCGATGTGGGGCTCGATCCCAGAATCCTGGGATCATGACCTGAGCTGAAGGCAGAGGCTTTAACCCACTGAGCCACCCAGGCGCCCCTAAATAAAATCTTTAAAAAAGAAAAAAGTCACATTCCCACTCATGGGTCCCTTCTGAATTCCGTGTTTCCAATATCCTACTCCTACCCATACCTGCACTGGGGTAGTCACTAGCAAAGAAACTTCGGGTTAAACCTAGTACAATCTCTTATTTAATCTTACTGCCTTCAATAGAAGTAATTTAAGTAACTCAGAGAATTTGATTGACTTCCTCCTAGTCAAGTAAATGGCAGAGTCAAGATTTGAACCAGTCTGTTTGCCCATAATGCCCCCAATATCCTTTCCACTGTAACAGTGGCCTTTAAGAGATGAAAGGAGTTGTACAGGGATGGAGTCTGAAGCTCATAAAATACCTGGTAATCTTTCTGGCAGTTACCATATGAGTCGGTTTTCTTTTTAAGCCCTCAACTTAAAAATGGGAAGGGGCAGATTTTATCCAGTGGTATCCAGAGCACAAGCTCCATTGTATCCCCCAGAACATTTCATCACATTGCCAACACTGAATAGTTCATGAGAGCTTTCACACCTAGAACGGGGGGTGCAGTGGCTGGACTAAAGCAGCTCTCAGTAAGTACTTGTTGAATGGCCAGTGTTTCAGGAGAGGGCGATTCTTTTTTTCTTTTCAGGATTTTTATTTATTTATTTGCCAGGGAAAGAGCTCAAGAGAGGGAGTGGCAGGCAGAGGGAGAAGCAGGCTCCCCACTGAGCAGGGAGCCCTATGCAGGACTTGATCCCAGGACCCTGAGTCATGACCTGAGCCGAAGGCAGACACCTGATCGACTGAGCCACCCAGGCATCCCGGGAGAGGGCAACTGTAGAGTAAGTACTACCCATAGGAGGACAGATGGAGGGTCTCATGTCTTAAAGAATCAACTACCATGAACCTAAAGCTTATCAACCAAACTGACCTTTCCACCAAAGCTGATTTGGAATACAACTTCAGTAACTTCTGGGCCTGAAGAATAACTGAAGGGTCTCAACATCTGTGAACTCAGACCATGGGAAAGCTTTCTATTCTCCCATACAATGTGACCTCATCTGGTTTCTCTTCATGGCAGCAAGTTTATATATTTATTTACTTTCTCTTTCAAATCATTTTAATAAGCTTGCAATGATTCAAACTGTGGAAGGAGGATTCAAACCTGCTCCCTTAAGAGGGATGCTACCATGACTGCTTCACACAAGCATGATCAAAGGCAATGATGAGACCAGATTCCCAAGAGCAAGGGTGGTAAGAAGGCTTCAAGGCTCAGTTTGAAGAGCTTAGTTTCACAAAGTCTCTGAGCGGTAGCAAAAGAGACATGAAATGTCAGGGACCCTCAGAGGGCGCGGTTACTGGGTCATGAGCACCTCGAAGCGTTTCTTGACGGTGATTCAGTGTTGAGAGTATTCGTCATCTGGGGAGAACCGAGCAGGATGAGCCGAGCAGGTCTGCTGTCCCACAGGGTCAGGCTTCTTCAGCATATAGACCCAGGCTCCCTGCTTGTTGAGATAATACTGGAGAAACACAACCACACCAACGCCAGAAGTTCCAATTCTGCCCATGGCAGCGATTTTAATACAGGTCTTTCCTCCTTCTTCCTGCCCAAAATGGTAACTAGGAAATCCACAGAGCCAAGACACTGATGGTGACAACAGGTATAGGAAGAATTATTGCTGCCATTTGTTTAAGTCATCCAAGGCTGTGTACACAGGATCCGAACAGTGAATGGGCTTCAGGGAGGCTCGAGAGTCTCTCTCCTGGTTTCTGGGTTTCAAATGACTGAATACAGCTGCTACTGTACAGTTTAGATACAATGATTATTAGAGAATAGATTTTTACCAGTCCTGGAGATTTGTATAAACCAGATTTCTTCTATCTGAAATAGCTAAAGATGCCAGTATCAGTAAAATATCAAAATAACAATAATGTTATCAAAAATAACAGCATATATGAGAACTTAGGGTCTCCTCTCTCCATTACTTAGCTAGACTGTACCCATCAACAGGAGGATCAAATTGACAAGAGTCAGGCAGGGAATATTCTTTGCTTAGAACTATGTAAGCTACAAAATGTCCCTTCAGCTGATGATTCACAGACCTGTAACCCTCAGGCAAATAATGCATTATATGTTAATTTAAAAGAAAAGTCCCTTCAGGATCATCTCTCAGACGGCGGTTAGGGGCCTGATGCAGATCAACCTCAGCCCATGGTTACTGAGCTGAGTCAAGACCTCATCACTAATAATGGACACCAATGACTGAAACAGCACATATCTGGGGAAAACCACCTCATTCATTCTTCAGCTGTCATTTGTTTATCCACTTCTGTACAATCCAACAGTCATTTCTCTCAGTCATCTGTTCTGACTGGCCCACCAAACACGTTGGCATCACTCTTTTTCTCTTTTTTTTTTACAAAGCCAAAATTCTACATCTCCATCTTTTCTTTGGTTCAGATGGGGTGCTAGGGAGGTGAAGGCTATAAATCCCCTTACCTTTTTCCTGCAAGGTCTTAGAAAAGCAGTGGACCATCTTACAAGATTCTGGTATCAGTGACTGACTCACTACCACAGGGGGATCCCAGGAAACACAAGGGAGTCAGAGAAAACACCTTACTCAGAACCCCAATAAACACCATTCTAAAACACCAAAGCCAAGTGTCCCTCCAGAGAAGACAAGGGGCTAAGTGTATAGTCCTCATTTCCCTTCCCTTTACCTATGCTCCCCTTTCTACAACATTCAGCCAGAGATTTGTCCCCTCAGGACTTTCAAGGGTCAGGACACCACTCCCATTTCTTTTCTTTTTTTTTTTTTATAAAGATTTTATTTATTTATTTGTCAGAGAGAGAGAGGGAGAGAGAGCGAGCACAGGCAGACAGAATGGCAGGCAGAGGCAGAGGGAGAAGCAGGCTCCCTGACGAGCAAGGAGCCCGATGTGGGACTCGATCCCAGGATGCTGGGATCATGACCTGAGCCGAAGGCAGCTGCTTAACCAACTGAGCCACCCAGGCGTCCCACCACTCCCATTTCTTGACAACTTCTGTTACTTCTGTTCTTTGCCAATTTTATTTGCTTTAAGAAAATCCTCTAAGAATGATGATGTTCTCAGCTCAAGAAGTAAAAGCAGCCAGGTCAAGATTTCTTGATGCTTTAGTCTAAGGCCAGTACTCTGTTACTCAGGAATGCAAATTTATCTCCTGCCATCTTAATTTCTTGTCTTCCATCAGCCCCTTCCAATCATCTGGTCCCTGCTCCAGGTCCCTTACTACCACTTTCACACTTCACCCTCCCTAATCTCAGTGTTATCCACCATTTCCCCATCCCATTCTCAGAGGGGTGTTTGTCCTACCCATTAATTAATGGAAGGGGGGAAAAAAAACCCCAAAAACTCTGACAGCAAAATTAATACTGGTATTTTATCCAGTTGATTGATTTGGGACTGATTTGGGATTTATTTTATAACAAAATACTTAACATGTCCTGTTCTATAGCCCCAACTGCCATTGAGGACCTCTTCCCAGTAAGATTGATAAGTTGCTCTTAGATTTCTGTTTGTTTTTTTTTTAAGTTTTAACTTTTTTTTAGTAATCTCTACATGCGGCTCAAACTCATGAACCTGGGATCAAGAGTTGCATGCTCTTCTGACTGACCCAGCAGATGCCCCCTAGAACATTGTTAATGGTAGTATTTAAAAAACAAACATACAAACAACCCTTACACTCCTGGGTGGCTCAGGTCATGATCTCAGGGTCCTGGGATTGAGCCCCAGTTAGGTTCCCTGCTCAGTGGGGAGCTTGCTTCTCCCTCTCCTCCCAGCTCATGCTCTCTCCATCTCTCTCTCTCAAATAAATAAATAAAATTTTAAAAAAGAAAAGAAAAGAAACCCTCAATACTCAGATAAAAATGACAGATTATGGTAAAGGAAATGCTTTTAGCATTTCATGGGCGAATCCTATCTGGTGGGCTCTCGGTTGGAATATCAAACAAAATTATGCAGAATGTATTAATAGGGCAAGATAATGAGCAAATACATAAAAGAGTGGTACCACTTTATAGGGGGAGGGGTGCAGAGAAGTTGAAAAAGGTGGCAGTGGTTACTCAAATAATAAAATGGAAATCAAATCTCTGTAATTACACAGTCCTTCCCTAATCTCGGTGATACCAAAGAATCCAATGGTTTAATTCAGTCCTCATTCTACTTATGTGATCTATCAGCAATATCTGATATAGTTGCCTCCCCTCTCTTCACTGCCTTCCTAGGACCACCTTCTCATGGTTTTTCTCTTATGTAATTGGTCACTCCTTCTTGCTTTCCTTTTCGGCTGCTCTCCCCGACTCAGTAACACTGGAATGCCTTAGAGCTCAGTCATTGCTTCCCTTCTCTTGACTAGCTATACTTACTTGTTTGCTGATGTCATCCAGTCTTGTGGCTTTAAACACTACTTATATGCAAACAAAACTCAAATTTTTATCTCTAGTTCAGAACTTCTCTTGAACTCTCGAATTTCATACCTCTATTATCCAAACTGTTCAACATCCATCTCCACCTGGATGTTTAAGAGACATCTCAAACTCTACCTGCTCCTCCTCTCCCCCAGTCCAATCTATCAGGAAATCATGATCAGGATTTACCTTCAAAAAACATCTAGACTGAAACCTCTATTACCTTGATTTAAGCCACCACCACCATCACTCACCTGTATCATGGGGGACTCCTACTAGTTCTCCTCATTCCTATCCTTGGCAGCCCCACGCCCACCATCTATCCTCAACTCCACAGCCAGAGTGATACTGTTAAAATAAGTTAGATCATGTCACTCCTCTGCTCAGAATTCTCTAATGGGTCTTCTGTTTCACCCACAGTAACAGCCTAATGGGACACCCTTTATGCCCTACTTAACCCTATTATTCCCCTCTCTCTTACTCTACCTCAAAACACACTGTTTTCCATGTTATTTCTCAAACACATGAGGCACATTCTCACTTCAGAACTTTGCACTGGTTTGACCTAAAATGTTCTTCCCCCAGATTTCTGCATGGCTAACTCCCTCACCACTTTGAGGTTTTGCTCAAATGTGATCTTCTCAAAGAGGTCTATACTGAACATCCTACCTAAAAAGCTGCATTTCCCTGACCCCCCAATACCACTTCCATACCCCCTTATTCCACTCTATGTTATCCTTTTCCTTAGCATTTCTAACCTGTTAAACATAATATAATTTATTGTGTTTATTGTTTATTGTAAGCTTCTCTTGGTAGAACATAAGCTCGATGATGGCAGGGGTCTTCTGCTATACAATCAAGCCTTGAACAGTGCCTAGCATGGACTAGGTTTTCAATAAATGTTTGACAAGTGAATGAAAAGATATGAGTGTATTTGACTGCAGAATATAGGTATACCGGATAAAATTCAATCTCCATTAGTGTCCCCATCATCCAATGTGTGAGGTATCCAAGTGTTTCTCCATCTTCCTTCTGTCAAATTTGGATATTTTTTTACGGCATTTTTACTATAGTAAGAGCAGAGAAATAAAGGGGCTAAAATCCTACCTATCCATCATGGTCCTCTGGAATGCTGTTTCCATGAAAACTTTACTGATCCCCAAAATCTCTTCAAGCCTCCCTTCATTATCTTTTTCTATGGGCCCTGGAACCCACTTTTAAATTCATCATGTGCACACACACATCCCCTTTTCTCATCTTTCTTAGACTAGAAGTTCTTTGAGGGCAAGAAAATATTTATTCTTTCAGTCACCCATAGGGTTTTGCATAATGTCTTTTTTTTTTTTAAAGATTTTATTTATTTATTTGACAGAGATCGTAAGTAGGCAGAGAGGCAGGCAGGGCGGGGGGGAAGCAGACTCCCCATTGAGCAGAGAGCCCAATGCGGGGCTCGATCCCAGGACCCTGAGATCATGACCTGAGCCACAGGCAGAGGCTTAACCACTGAGCCACCCAGGCACATCGGGTTTTGCATATTGTCTTATGTTAGGATACTCAGTAAGTGAACAGACTGAAGTAAGTCCCCTTATCATTTTCTCTGGAGCAAGGCTTGAAAGAGAAGGCTAAAGCTATTATCTACCAAACTGAGGTTTGGCAGGTACCTTTTGAGGCAATTAATCTATTTCATTCCTGATACCACTGGTAGAATTAAGAGGTTCCTGTTCTGAGGGGCAAGGGACTACTTCTTTACCTTGCTATGTCTAAAAGAGTTGTCCAAATAACCTGAGTAATTCCGAAAGGCCTGAGTGAACATCCCCTGTGTCTCTAAGTTTCAAACAACAAGAATTAAATCAGAGTAGGGAGGGGTGCTTGGGTGGCTCAGTCGGTTAAGTGTCTACCTTTGGCTCAGGGGATCAAGTCCCCATATCAGGCTTCCTGCTCAGGGGGGAGCTTGCTTCTCCCTCTCCCTCTGCCACTCCGCCTACTTATGGTCTCTTTCTCTGTGTCAAATAAATAAATAAAAGTCTTTAAAAAAAAAGAATTAAATCAGGGTAGTGACAATACAGAGAGTGGTGGCTGCCTCCTAGGGAATCACATAACTACCTAAGACTTAAAGAGAAAAAAAAAAAGTCAGATGGGGACAGCCAATGCTCAGTTAAAGCTCAAAGAGCTCCACAGACAGCAGTGCTTAACTGCACAAAAAGTCAATTATACTAGTTCTTCTTTGATCATCTGTATATCACATGTGTTTACAACCAACTACTTGTGACCAATTAAAAACAGTTGTTCTTCCAGGCATAAGGGAGGGGGGGAAAAAGGCAAATGCCCAGGCCTAACCCACGGAGAGTGAAGACAGGTCTAGAAAAAGGAGGTGAGACAGAGCACACACACATGTGCAGGCCCGTGAAAATGCATTTACAGCTGTTTCCATTGGCCTGCTGGCAGTGGGGGTGGCTGCAGTGACTGGGCAGTGAAACTGCACGTTTTCCCCTCTGTTCAGGGAAAAATCTGTCACAGAACCTTCCCCCTCTTCAACTACCAATGAATCAAGAGCAGCCTTGATGCAACAACTCAACCAGCCATTCCTAAGAGAGAGAAAGACAATGTCTTGGACTCTAAGGAGTTTTTCAAAGAAGAGTCCAAGGGAGAAAGCTTTCTTCTGGAGGAGTAACAGTCATGGCAGAGCAGCTGCTAAACACCCTCACCAGCACCCTCAGGAGGTGGATGTTATTACTCTGGCTGTACTGTTGATAGCGCTAATGTTCTTGTCTTACAGATAAAGAAATAAGTTTGGCAAGATTAAATAATTTTTCCAAAGCAGAAACTAGACGAATGGATCAGGAATTTAAATGCAGGCCTACCAACTCTATTACATTATGTTTCTTTCCATAAATAGGAAGGTCTTCACATAGAAGCAGATCTCAAGGGAAAAAAGTCTTATCCATAAAAACCCTAAAGCCCTTTCCAACAAGAATTAGGGGAAAGGGAAGAAGAAGATAATATGAAGATTTTCCAGAGACACCCACCTCCTCCACATGTTGCCAAATTCATTACTTCCATACCTAAGTTACTAGGGAGCAAATGCTTTGTAAATTACGGATCTGTGGACGATGATCCTACTCTACATGGCAGTAACAATGTCTTACATTTGAAAACACACATTTTTCAGAAAGCTCCCGAGACTGTTAAATCATTTCGTGATATGAGGCCTTGGGAGGGGAAGAGTTTTTACAGCAGAAACTAAAGCTCAGACAATTGCTGTTACATAACTTGCCTAGAATCACTCCATCAGCTAGTTAGTGGCAGCATTGGACTGGAATCCAGGTATGATTTTGAGCCTAATGCTCTTTCCAATATACCACACTGGCTCTATACATAATTGCTGGTCTGTTTATTTTATCTTCAGAATCACCACATTAAAACAGATGCTCTTCCTACATACTTGAGAGGTGTAAAACATTCCGATGGGCTTTTTCTTTGCCACAGCCAAATTCCCAGTTCTAGTCCTTTAATTTTTGGAGAGGTTTTTAGAAAATGAGTTATTATTTGACATCAACTGAAAAACTGAGCCTAACCTTGCCAGGTAGGAAGTTTTATGGTGGTTATTAGGTCTCACATCTCAAAATGATTTCCTGGGGCGCCTGGGTGGCTCAGTGTGTTAAGCCTCTGCCTTCGGCTTGGGTCATGACCTCAGGGTCCTAGGATAGAGCCCTGCATCCGGCTCTCTGCTCAGCAGGGAGCCTGCTCCCGCCCCACCCTCTCTGCCTGCCTCTCTGCCTACTTGTGATCTCCCTCTGTCAAATAAATAAAATCTTTAAAAAAATGATTTCCTTAGCCTACTCTGAAGCCCTATGCAATTACTTAAGAGATTTGTTAAGTTTATACTGTTTATATAATAAATACATTTCATCTCTTTGGAGTTTGGAACTGTAACTCCCCAGTGACTTTCTGTCTTTCTGAACAGGAGAGTAGAGAAAAAAAGAATGTCCTTGCTTTTGGCTAATGCTCAGGACTGCTCTCCATCTAGTTTTCTTAGCATCTGGTATGCACTGTGAAGCACACAGCCGGTCTGCAATAAATGCTGATGGCCCGTCGGACTTAAGGCATAGAACAGCAAGGCTGCTTCCCCATATTAGCTTGCCTTAGTATCTTCTGTTCAACTAGCATGCAGGCATGCACTGAGAGAGCGAACTCAGCCTCGTCCCATATTTTGATTAAATCAAAGAGGAGATAGATTAGAGTAGGGATTTCCCCACAGA
Organism: Enhydra lutris kenyoni; assembly: GCF_002288905.1. Taxonomy (NCBI): domain Eukaryota; kingdom Metazoa; phylum Chordata; class Mammalia; order Carnivora; family Mustelidae; genus Enhydra; species Enhydra lutris. The sequence goes on from NW_019154104.1 coordinate 2,030,761, forward strand.
CTTTTTGTCATCTAAGCATTCAAAGCTAGAACCCAAGGGCCACATCTAGTCCTCATATGTCTGGCTTGCCAAACATTGCTGAGTATTTTTAAAATTATGAATTGTCAACATTTAAAATATAGAGACGTTACATATAAAAATGAGAGGTGCTGGGGCGCCTGGGTGGCTCAGTGGGTTAAAGCCTCTGCTTTCGGCTCAGGTCATGATCCCAGGGTCCTGGGATTGAGCCCCGCATCGGGCTCTCTGCTTGGCAGGGAGCCTGCTTCCTCCTCTCTCTCTCTCTGCCTGCCTCTCTGCCTACTTGTAACCTCTGTCTGTCAAATAAAATAAATAAAATCTTTAAAAAAAAAAAAAAAAATGAGAGGTGCTAAGTATCCCTGAAGCCAGGCTTAAGTTAAGGGTAGGGCCAGAACCAGGAGGAATTAAAAGCCTGTATAAAGAGCAGTTACATCATTATACTCCTCCTCTGAGCACATATGGCCAGGAAGCTCCCCATTCCCCACACAGGCAGAGACCTAGGGGTTGCAAGCTGAAGCTGACCTAAAGAGGTTTTGGACTGAAGACACCAGGTGCAGTGGAGGGTGGGATTAAGCAAAAATCTGTGCATAGACCTATGAGATTCACAGCTCTATTCCCTTATTTGGCTCTTAGAGTCATGGCTCAAATGCCAGGCAAATATCCTGCAGATCCTAGATCAAAGATTCCCTTCTGGAAAGGTAGCTGATTTCAAGAGTAGAAAGGCAACAGAGAATGTCCAAAACTGAAAATTCAAAGATAGCATGAATTACAGGAAGAGAAAGGAACTGCTGCATTTTTAAAAAGTAAGTTTTGTAATATCTTAATTTGATGTAAAATTATGTACCTGTATTATTTTGATAACAAGAAGTATTTAATTATAAAAACAGTGAAAGTTATAGAAAAAGATAAAAAGAACAGAAAGAAAAAGGAAAGCTATACTAACAAAGGAAAAGAATGTGGGTGGGTCGTCCAAAGAGTGGCAGGAAGGTTGAATTCCCCAAATGAGCCAAGGTTTATGAAAAATAATCACAAAAGGTGCTTAGTTACATGCACAACAAGATGACGATCAAAGAGACAGACTTACTGTGATAACCTGATGATGTAATGTTGAATGGTAATAAAGAGAAAACAAACCCCTCAATTACAAGTTAGTGAATCCAACAAGAAAGACAAGCAATCATAAGGTCCTGTTCTTTGTCTTGTGTACAGAGAAATCCAAGCATCAAATAAAGAATGGGGATCCAGGACCAACGACAGCCCACGTAGACACCATGGGGGCCCCTAGCCAACTCTAAGTATGAGCAGATCATGGGTTCTGTGACCTCCAAAAACAGTTTATGTGATATTGAGTGTACTTCCTGAAACACCCTGCAGCACACTTAATATCAAGGAGCCAAGATTTTCCTCTGGTCTAGCCAGGCTACATCTGCTTTGCTTATTTAGTTAATCCTTAAACAAAGGTAGAACAAATCCGGAGGAGAGAAATCAGTACGGTAAAGAAACATTATAAAATCATTTCTTGGGGCACCTGGGTGGCTCAGTGGGTTAAGCCTCTGTCTTCAGCTCAGGTCATGATCTCAGGGTCCTGGGATCGAGCTCAGCAGGGAGCCTGCTTCCCCGCCCTCCTCTCTGCCTGCCTCTCTGCCTATTTGTGATCTCTGTCAAATGAATAAATAAAATATTTTTAAAAAATAATTTCTTTGAGGAAATGCAAAACTGAACATCGGGGCAGGGGTGGGTGGAGAATGCTATCTCTGGAGAGATCTAGAAGAGGACATGAGAGCTACCTTCAAATGAGCAAAAGGCTACGAAGAGGAAGAGAGGCCATTCTCAGTAAGATAGCACTCAACTCCCAGGAAACAGAGTAAGACTTACGAAGAACTTTCTAATCGCTGGAGTTACCCTGGAGCAACAAGCACTTTATTATGGTGGACATCCTGGCATAGATTTAAGTCACTCCTCAATAAAAGCGTACTTTACACTTGTAAGTTGTAACTCAAGAAAAAAATTATTGTTGGGGTGGGTACGCAAACAGAAAATTTTATAGTCAAATACCCCTGTAGTATCCCTGAAATGAATGCCAGGATGACTTGTTTTCATGTTTAGTTGAGAAAATGGTATTTTTATTGTGATTTATTCTTTGACCCACACTTATTTCCAATTTTTTCCATCATTGAGAAATTAAAAAGATACAGAAAATAGCACAAGAAGTGGAGCTTAATAAAGTTTTTTAAGGTGAACACTATTATAACTGACATCCAAGTCAAAAAATGGCATTTTTTCTGGCCATTTTCATGCCTCATGTGCCTCATTTCAGTTACAACCCTTTTCCTCCCATGAAATCAGATATTACCTGATCTTTATATTAATCACCTCTCTGCATTTTTAATAATTTTATTCATCCAAGTGTGCATTTCTAAATAGTTTTATCTGGTTTTTGTTTTAATATGTCATTTACGTTTCTTATACAATAGGCTTCCTCCTGTCCATCCTTTCCTTTTTTCAGTAGGATGTATTTATTAGAGAAAATGGGCCCTTTGACCTAACGTTTCTGAACTCTGGATTGTGTGGACTGTAAGCTCACAATGTAGTACAATATGTTCCTCTGTCCTCTGTGCTTCCTGCAAACTGAAAGCTGGATCCTGAGGTTTTATTCAGAGTTGTTCTATTTGGCAAGGTAGTATTGTGTTCTTTTTATCAGAAGGCACATAATGTCTATTAAGAAATGCACATTTCTGGGACACCTGGGTGGCTCAGTTGGTTGGACGACTGCCTTGGGCTCAGGTCATGATCCCGGAGTCCAGGGATCGAGTCCCACATCGGGCTCCCAGCTCCATGGGAAGTCTGCTTCTCCCTCTGACCTTCTCCTTGCTCATGCTCTCTCTCACTGTCTCTCGCTCAAATAAATAAATAAAATCTTTAAAAAAAAAAAAAAAAAAAGAAATGCACATTTCTTATTAAGATGTTGCACACCTGTCACTCCTCGGTATTTAGATGCATTAATTCACTGAGGGCTGTGAAGCAATTGCATTAAAATTCTGTAATTTCTTTTTTAAAAGTGTATTTATTAAACCTACATTTTTGGTAGATATTTTCCCTGGATACAGAATTTTAGGTTGGCAGGTTTTAATTCTCTAAGCACCTGAGAGATATCGTTCTATTATATTCTGGCTTCCATAATTTGGCCATCACTCTTACTGTTGCTCATTTACAGGTAATCTGTATATTTTCTCAGGCTGCTTTTGGGCTTTTTCTCATTATCTTTTGTCTCTAATAGTCTGACGTATGATGTGCCTAAGTGTATTGTATTTATCCTGTTTGTGGTTACTGAGTTTCTTGAATCTGAGAATTAGTCTATTTCATTTGTTTTAGAAAATTCTTCTAGCTATTGTCTCTTCACGTATTGCTTCTGCTTCGTTTTTTCTCTCTTATCCTCCTGGGACTTCAATTTCATCTATGCTGAATCATCTGTGCTCCTCTTGTCTCTTACACTGTGCTCTTTCTGTTCTCTGTTCCCGTTGTCCTTTGATAGCTTTTATTAACCTGCCTTTTATTCACCAAGCCTGTCCACTCACTGTAGGTTAAACCCACCCAATAAAGTCTTAGTTTTAGATATAGTTTTCAGTTTTATAATGTCTATGTGATTTTCTAAATAGATTACAATTCTCCACTGAAATTCTCCATCTTTTTTTCTATTTTGTTTGTTTATAACATTTTTTTTTTTTAGATTTTATTTATTTATCTGTCAGAGAGAGAGAGGGAGAGAGAGCGAGCACAGGCAGACAGAATGGCAGGCAGAGGCAGAGGGAGAAGCAGGCTCCCTGATGAGCAAGGAGCCCGATGTGGGACTCGATCCCAGGACGCTGGGATCACGACCTAAGCCGAAGGCAGCTGCTTAACCAACTGAGCCACCCAGGCGTCCCTGTTTATAACATTTGAAGTCCTTACTTGTTAATGTCAATATATGGATAATATTGCGGATGGCTCCTATTGATTATTTTTTCACTCTTGATTACTAGACACATTTTCATGCCTCATTATTTGTTATCATATGCTAGACATGGAGTATAAAAAAACCATAGAGACTGCTATGGACTAAATTATCTTCCCCAAAACATATGCTGAAGCCCTAAATCCTAATGTGACTGTATTTGGAGACAGGGCCTTTAAGGAAGTAATTAAGGTTAAATGAAGTTATAATCCAATGAGACTGGTATCCTCCTAAGAAGAAGGGACACCAGTGATGTGTGTGCACAGAGAAAAGGTCATGTGAGCACATAGTGAGAAGGTGGTCATTTGCAAGCCAAGGAGAAAGGCCTCAGGAGAAATCAAACCTGCCAGCACCTTTCTCTTGGACTTCTAAGCTCCAGAACTGTGAAAAGATATATTTTTGTGGTTTAAGTCGCCCATTTTGTGGGATTTTGTTATCGCAGCCCTAGCAGACTAACACAGACCAAAGCTGATTTCCTCCCTATGGCTTTCCCCATTCTACTCTTGAGAAAATAAAGTAAGGGCTTGATCATCCTCAATCTAATCGGGAGGAACTAGTTCAGTGCTGGGTTGCTTCTTTAGGAAGAATACATCTACTTCTGGCTTCAGATATCTCAAGTCAAGACCTAGAGTGTTCTTGTTGCAGGTGCCTTTCTCTAACTGGGGTCGCGTCCTAAGCACCAGGAGATTACAGGATAGTTCACTCATCCTTCCTGGTCCAGCCCATCCTTGAGTATAAGCCTTTTGGGCTTCCTTTTTTTTTTTTTTTTTTTTTTTTTAAAATTAATCTCTATGTCCAATGTGGGGCTTGAACTCACAACCCTAAGATCAAGAGCTGCAGCTCTACAGACTGAGCCAGCCAGGCGTCCCACCTCTTGGGCTTTTAACGGAGAGTCTGGCAAGTCTCAGTTGTCCTCTGCTCTGAATGTTCTGTCCCTTAGAGATTTTAAGCTTAGCTCTTTATCCTCCTTTCCCCAGCACACTCTGGCAAAAGCTCCATAGAGCAGGCCCCTCCCAAGGTGGGGTGGGGGGGTGGGCAGTGCTTTGTCTCCAGAACACTGTGTTAAGGTGGGACCCACCTGCGTTCCGCCTCTCCGGGCCAGTCCCACAGTTCCCAGGACAACCCTAGCACTCAGCAAGTGTCCTACAGGGAAGATTGGCTATGGGATTGGAGCACCTCTAGATTCTGTCATATCAACCCACGTGACCAGTGCAAATTCTGATATCATCTGTGGTGGCCCAATCTGTAGACTCTGTGCACACGCCCCAGGACAGACGAGGGTCAGCACCTGTGGGTGGGCTAGAAGGGCTCTGCCTTCTTCAGAACTTGAGTGTTTCTAGCATACTTTGTTGCCACAGACACTTTTATGGCTTTTGTGACTGTTGTAGTTACTGTGCGGTGGGAGCCACCACTGCATACTCTGTGGGATCTGAAGCCCTACAGCCCTAAAATTTTTTTTAAATTTAAAAAAAATTTTTTTTAAAGATTTTATTTATTTGACACAGAGAGTGATCAAAAGTAGGCAGAGAGGCAGAGAGAGAGGGAGAAGCAGGCTCCCCGCCGAGCAGAGAGCCTGATGTGGGCCTCGATCCCAAGACCCTCAGATCATGACCTGAGCTGAAGACAAAGACTTCAGAGAGAGAGAGATTTATTTATTTGGCAGAAAGAGAGAGAGATCACAAGTAGGCAGATAGGAGGGCAGAGAGGTGGGGAGGCAGGTTCCCTGAGGAGCAGAGAGCCTGATGTGGGGCGTGATCCCAGGACCCTGAGATCATGACCTGAGCCGAAGGCAAAGGCTTTAACCCATTAAGCCACCTAGGCGCCCCTAAAAGTACTTTTTTAATAGAAATTTTACATCATTCATTTTTCCTCCCTGAAATAGTATTTCCACATTACCTATTCCCGCCCCCACCCCCAGACATTTCAGCCTAATATATTTTTGTACTTTGGAGGTTTTTACCTCTTATAGCAAATGGCTGGAAATTTATGGAGTATTTTTGGTTTTCTGGGTTTTGTTTTTGTTTTTGTTTTCTAAAGTGAAAGAAGAGGAAAGGGGAAGTGGGAAAGGAGAATGGGTACTTTCCTAGGAATACTGATTTTATGAAAGAATACATATAGAATTTGAGAATCTAGAACTGGAATACCTTTAAAGCAGCTGTGCCTAGAAAACCCTTGGAAAATCTGGGTATCCATTTCCCAGCTTTATTATTGGAATCCTAAGTCAGCTATCAGATCCCTGCCGACCTGAAGACTGCATAATCATCTATACTTAAAAAGTCAGCCCACTGTGGCCCATACCTTAAATCAGTACAAAAATAAGCTGGGACTTAAAGAGGAAAAAAATCTGTAATACTATTGTTAATTCTTCCCTATTCTCTCTTTATACAAACATGAAAAAGATTCCAGAGAACAGCTCAGGGGAAGGGGGTTATCCACTTTCTATTTTAAAAAATCACATTGACTTGGGCGCCTGGGTGGCTCAGTGGGTTAAGCCTCTGCCTTCGGCTCAAGTCATGATCTCAGGGTCCTGGGATCGAGCCCCACATCGGGTTCCCTGCTCAGTGGGGAGCCTGCTTCCCGTCCCCCGCCCCCCGCCTGCCTCTCTGCCTACTTGTGATCTCTCTCTGCCAAATAAATAAAATCTTTTTTTAAAAAAATCACACTGACTTAATAATTAAAAGCTTTTTAAGATCAGGTAAAAGATATAATTAAGCCCAAAGATTAATTCTCAGATAATCAATCTATAAGACCAGGGGGTGGAGACGTAATAGTGTAGTGCTTGAATTATCACTTTTGTTCAGCTAGACCGCTGCGGTCCCATCTGGTTGTGCTTCACAGGTAAGCTGCTTCACTCATGCCTTCTAAATTCCAGAAGGGAAAAAAGGTCTTTTGCAAACTGTTTAGTAACCAGACCACAGTAATAGGATGGTTACATCAAAAGTGTGCTTCAACAAGTTTTGAAAGGCAGACGTTTGGTAACAATATTGTTAATTCAGCAACAGGCAAACCAACAATTTCCCTAAACACTGAGGACTAGACAAATTTTACATAATAAACTTGGCATAGTCCTCTATTACTTTCCTAATGGCCATTTTCCAGTTTGATGCCATGTATCACCTGGAGCAGATGGCTATATTGAGCTGTCCCGAGGATAAAAAACAGACATTTTTCTACCAGTAGGAAGCAACCAGTGGAAGACTGAACTGAGTACGTGAAGACACCATTATCAAGAATGAAGAATGATCCATGATGTTTGAAAGCTCAGATGGCCTAGATCCAAATTCATGGAAAGCTGCAGGCATTTTTCAGAACATATCTAGAGAAAATGCAAAACTATTTCTTTCTAAATTTCTTTGATATCTGGGATCAGCCAAACCCCAGGGACTGAACTTGTCCATCAACAAAGAACGTTACCCTTTAGTTACCATCATCAGGGAGGCCAAAGGAAAGGAAAAGACCCTAGAGAAATAAACAAGAATATGCAGGTGGATAAAAAGGGAAAGCAAGATAAAAATATTCCAGGGGTGAAATAGGAGCAAGGAAAATGGACATAATGGAGATCTATGAAGTCTAAAGAAAGTTCTTGGGAAGAAATCTGAGCATCACTAACTCAATAAGGGTTTGTCTGTATGAGGTTATAGTGAAATCTGGCTTCTATTTTTTATGTTTAAATTTCCCTTGGTCACTTTCCTGATAAACTTACTATATTAAAAGAGAAATATCATCCTATTTCTACAGATCACTCCTTTTAGGGCACAACATATGCCAAAGGTCAATCAACAGAGCCAACATTAGCAGTAGGTTCATGCTAGGAATATACTTACCTGCTTCTGGATCTGCAGGAATTCTCCACATGTACAAGTTGAAGTCATCAGAGCCTGAAAGGATATACTGTTGGGATAAAAAAAAAAAATACATATTTATTATTTATATCTTGACTGATAAAATATCTACATCTATCTACCTATCTATATAGAGAAAGATTTTTTAAAAAATAAATGAGACAAATGGGCAAATATTCATAAGGCATCACACAGCAAATACCCTCTTTAACGTATTTGCCAATTAAAAGGTTCACTGGCTAAAACTCAGCAATTAAAACCAAACAACCTAATTCCAAAATGGGTAAAGGACTTGAACAGCTATTTCTCCAAAGAAAATATATAAATGCCTAATAAGTACATGTGGAGATGCTCAGCATCACTAATCATTAGGGAAATGAAAACCAAAATCACAATGAGATACCATTTCCTAGTCATTGGGATGGCTAATACCAAAAAGTGAAGGCAAGGATGTGGTGAAATTAAATCCCTGCACATTGTTGGTGGGAATATTTAATGGTGCAAACACTATGGAATACAGTACAGAGGTACCTCAAAAAGGTAAACATAGGGGCACCTAGGTGGCTCAGTGGGTTAAAGCCTCTGCCTTCAGCTCACGTTATGATCTTCGGGTCCTGGGATCAAGCCCCACATCAGGCTCTCTGCTCAGCAGGCAGCCTGCTTCCCCCACCCCCACCCCTCTGCCTGCCACTCTTCCTGCTTGTGATCTCTCTCTCTGTCAAATAAATAAATAAAATCTTTAAAAAAAAAAAAAGTTAGACACAGAACTACCATATGACCCAGAAATTCCACTCCTAGGTATATGTTAAAGAACTCAAAGCAGGGACTTGAGCTATCTGTACAAAAGAATGCTTACAACAGCCAAATGTGGAACCCAAATGTCCATTGATGGATGAATGGATAAATAAAATGAGGAATATACATATAACAGATGATTATTTAGCCTTAAAAAGGAAATTCTGACCTGTGCTACAATATGGATGAATCCTAAATGCATTATGCTAAGTGAAATAAGCCAGATACAAAAAGACAAATATTGTATGGTTCAACTTATATGAGGTGCCTAGGGTACTCAAATTCATAGAGATAGAAAGTAGAATGGTAGTTGCCAAGGACTAGGGGGAGGAAGGACAGGAGAGTTGCTGCTTAATGGGTATGGAGTTTCAGTTTAGGAGGATGAAAAAGTTCTGGAAATGGATGGTGGTGATGGCTATACAATAATCTAAATGCAGCTAATGCCACAGAACAGCATACTTAAAAATGATTATAGTGGAAAGTTTTGTTGTGTATATACATATATTTAAGTTTTGTATTATTGAAGCATAGTTGACCTACAATGCTATACTACTTTCAGGTGTACAACATAATGTCTTGACATTTCTACATATTATTCAATGTTCACCATGATAAGTGTAGTTACCATCTGTCACCACACACTATCACATTATTATTGACTATATTATCCCTATGCTATACTTTGCAAATCCGTGACTTACTTATAACCAGAAGTGTGTGCCTTTTAATCCCCTTCACCTATTCCACATCTCCCTAACTCCGCCTTCCCTCTGGCAACCACCAGTTTGTCTTTCTCTAGGATATGTCTTTCTCTGTCTGACTGATATCACTTAATATAATACACTCTAGGTCCATGCACATTGTTGCAAATGGCAAGATCTCATTCTTTTTTATGGCTAGTATTTCATATATATATATATATATGTGTGTATGTATACACTTGTATTCACTCATGTATGTGTACACACACACACACCTTCTTAATCCATTCATCTATTGATGCACACTTGGGTTGCTTCCATAGCTTGGCTACCATAAATAATGCTGCAAAAAACACAGGGGTGAATGTATCTTTTCAAATTAGTATTTTCATTTTCTTTGGACAAATACCCAGTAGTGGAATTACTGCATCATATGGTAGTTCTATTTTTAATTTTTCCAGGCGCCTCCATACAGTCTACACAGTGATTGCTATGTTATGTATATTTTATCACAATTTTTCAAAAACACTTCTAATGCAGAACAAAAAATTAGGAGCTTCCCAGAGATCTTTTTCCAAGTGTAAGCATCCTGAACGTCCCTGCTGTCAACTGACATCTTTGAACAGGAAGCCATCACCACCCAGCCATGAGTTAGTGCTAGGATCATAAGCAATCTCTATCTATGTGGCAGTTTCAAACTGCTTGATCTCAGATAGGACACTGAGCCAGACTGATTTTAATTAGGACTTATAAAAGCATTGTCTAACATTGTCTAACAGCAACAAGTCAGCTACCCTGACAGCTCATTTATTTGCAAAGATTAACAAAAGTATACTGCTTTAAGCTGAAGTCAGCACTACTTCCTGCCTTTTCGTGTCATCCCCTTATTTCCTAGAAAAAGAAAGGCCTATAGTTTTGTTTTCTTCTTCTTGTTTTTTAAAAAGAGGCACTGAGGGGAGGGGCAAAGGGGGAGAGAGAGAGAATCTTAAGCAGATTGCAAGCCCAGCACAGAGCCTAATGTGGGGGCTCGATCTCACAACACTGAGATTGTGACTTGAGCTGAAATCAAGAGTTGAACACAACTGACTGAGCCATCCAGGCCACCAGGGCCTACAGTTTTCTACAGAAAACTTGACTTAAAAATGACACTGAACAATTCCAAAAACTGTTAAGTTCAACTTACACACAACTTTATGCCTTATGACATACTTTACAATAATTAAAAAATCAATTCACCAGTCTTCAAAATACTTGTAAGAAAGTGAGAAAGGAGGCAGAGAAAGGCATGTTTAAAGATAAAAAAAATGTTATCCACAGGGGTTAGGTGATTTAGCTCAGGGCACAGTGGAAAAAGAAATGGGCCCAATTTCCTCACTTGGTAGCTCTCTATTATTGTCTGAATGTTTGTGTTCCCCACCAAATATACATTTTGGAATCCTAATGCCCCATGTGATGGTATTAGGAGGCGCGGCCTTTGGGAGGTGATTAGGGAATAGGGTAGAGCCTTCATGAACAGAATTAGCAGTCTTAATTAAGAGACCCAACAAGGGCGCCTGGGTTGCTTGGTCAGTTAAGCGTCTGCCTTTGACTCAGGTCATGATCCTAGGGTCCTGGGATTGAGCCCTGCGCTGGGCTCCCTGCTTGGTGGGGAGTCTGCTTCTCCCTCTCCCTCTGCTCCTCCCCCTGCTTGTGCTCTCGCTTATTCTCTCTCTCAAATAAATAAATAAAATCTTTGTTAAAAAGTCTCATAATAGGGGCGCCTGGGTGGCTCAGTGGGTTAAAGCCTCTGCCTTCTGCTTGGGTCGTGATCCCAGGTTCCTGGGATCGAGCCCCGCATTGGGTTCTCTGCTCAGCGGGGAGCCTGCTTCCCTTCCTCTCTCTCTCTGCCTGCCTCTCTGCCTACTTGTGATTTGTCAAATAAATAAATAAATCTTTAAAAAAAAAAAGACTCATAAAAAAGAAATCTTTTAAAAAAATAAATAAATAAGAGACCCAACAGAGGTCCCAGGTGCCTTCCACTATGTGAAGATACAGAGAGAAGTTCATGTTCTGCAACCCTGAAGACAGCCTTCACCAGAACCCAGCCATGTTGGTACCCTTATCTTGGACTTTCAGCTTCCAGAACTGTGAGAAAGAAACTGTAATTTATAAGACACCCAGTCTGTGCTATTTTGTTAGAGCAGTCATAACAGACACTCTCTAAAGCTCATTTAATTTAAGATTCTATGCTTTCTCTGTGAGGGAATGGTGGAAATCTGATTAGAACTAGAAGTCTCTAAGCTGCTGGGTCATGGTTACTTGACAAATCACTTCATAAATATGCTTGAGATAAGGAAACCCAAAGACTAATCCCACAAGACTTCAATTAAAAAGTTTCCTTAGACACATTTAAAAACAATTTGAGTTTAAAAATGGGCAAAGGACTTGAAAAGACATTTCTCCAAAGAAAAAAATATGTAATGGTCATACACAAAATGGCCAATAAACACATGAAAAGATGCTCAACATCACTAATAATTAGGGAAATACATATCAAAACCACAGTAAGAATCTATCTCACACTCATTAGGATGGCTCATATCAAAAAAAACCCAAAAAAATTCCCCAAAAAATTTAAAATAAAATTATCACATGATCCAGCAATTCCACTTCTAGGTAAATATCCGAAAGAATTGAAAAGAGGATCCGTAAGAGATATTTGTACACCCGTGTTCATAGCAGCATTATCACACTAGCCAAGAGGTAGGAGCAATCCAAGTGTCTATCAACAGATGAATGTATTAAAAAAAAAATGTGGTATAGACATACAACGGAACATTATACAGCCTTAAAAAGGGAATTCTGACTTGTGCTACAACATGGATGAATCTTGAACATGCTAAGTAAAATAAGCCCAATCACAAAAGACAAATACTGTATGATTCCATTTATGAGGTACCTAGAGTAATCACATTCATAGAGACAGAAAGTAGAATGGTAGTTGCCCAGGACGGGGATGGAAGGGAGGAATGGGGAGATGCTGTTTAATGGGTATGGAGTTTCAGTATGGGAAGATGAAAACTTCTGGAGATGGATGGTGGAAACAGTTACATTATGATGTGAACATACTTAATACTATTAAAGCATATACTTTTTAATTTTCTTTTTTTTTTTTAAAGATTTTATTTATTTATTTGTCAGAGAGAGAGAGAGAGAGAGAGCGAGCACAGGCAGACAGAGTGGCAGGCAGAGGCAGAGGGAGAAGCAGGCTCCCCACAGAACAAGGAGCCCGATGTGGGACTCGATCCCAGGACGCTGGGATTATGACCTGAGCGGAAGGCAGCTGCTTAACCAACTGAGCCACCCAGGCGTCCCAAATTTTATTTTCTTTTTAAAAAAAATTTTTAAAAGATTTTATTTATTTATTTGACAGAGATCACAATTAAGCAGAGAGGCAGGCCAAGAGAGAGGGGGAAGCAAGCTCCCTGCTGAGCAGAGAGCCCGATGTGGGGCTCGATCCTAGGACCCTGAGATCATGACCTGAGCCGAAGGCAGAGGCTTAACCCCCTGAGCCACCTAGGCGCCCCTGAAGTATACACTTTTTTTAAAAGTTTCTTTAAAACAAGAAAAAAAAAAAAGAAAAAGTGAATCCTCATTGCCCTGACTTTAGGATTCATCCAGTAACTCCCTAAAGTTTCTGATACTTTCCTTACAGGAAGTTAGGAAGCTGGAATTCAGGAACCCAGGGGTTTTCCTCTCAAACCTTTTTACAAAACCACCTACTAGTTAGGGGGAAAGATTAACTGATTACATAATAACCGGGCACTTATGTGCCAGGTACTCTGGGACTTATGAAGACATGTAAGGTAATACCTGGGTTTCAAGGAGCTTACGGTAGAAAATATACATGTGTGTATTCACAGACACAACTACCATGCCGGGAAGTAGAGATCACTAGGTGCCATTATGACAAATAAGATGTGTGGTGAGTCATAAGCGGCAAACCAAGATAGATTTGAGCACAGAGCTGACCTTGGGTAAAGAAGTGAAAAAGGTGAAAGGAAGGGGGCAAAGGGAAAGCAATGGTTGCTGTTTCAGGAGAAACAGGAAGCAAGGCATAGCTCAGCCCTCAATGATACCCTGCTTACACCCCTCAGGCCTTGCTGCTTCATATGCTCTACCTCATTGCCAACTGCCAGTATCAAAATCAAAGCCTAGGAGACACAGCAGGCTGCTCTGGTGAACGAACACTGGTGAACGAACCGATGACTGGCGGAAGTGGGCGTATCAATACTCCAGCTTCCTCGCTCCGGCGGGGGAGTAACTCTGAAGTGCGTGCTCAGCACTCTCTTCCTCTCAGGATCAAGCCCCAACTGCCCACAGCTGTTGCTGGCTCACTAAGTCACCCTTCCGTTCCTTAGCGTACTCCCCCACTGCTCTAGCATTTCTTGCATTTCTAAATTAACCATGCGCATCTGAGAATTGAACCCAAAATAAGACACATGGGGAGAGGGAGCCTAAGAGAACTATCTGCTCGTTATTTGTATACATAGTATATACTTTACTTATTGCTCAACATCTCATTTCATGCTCTGTGTTTAAAAGGGGCTACAAAACTTCATACAGAATTCCTGCTACTCTGTCCCCGCCCCTATAACTTTCTCAAACTAGACAAAAAATAAATATTAAAAAAAAGTGGGGGAGGGGCGCCTGGGTGGCTCAGTGGGTTAAGGCCTCTGCCTTTGGCTCAGGTCATGATCCCAGGGTCCTGGAATCGAGCCCCACATCTGGCTCTCTGCTCAGTGGGGTGCCTGCTTCCCTTCCTCTCTGCCTACCTCTCTGCCTACTTGTGATCTCTGTCTATCAAATAAATAAATAAAAATCTTAAAAAAAAAAAGTGGGGAAAAAGTGAGACAGGCTGGGCTTATCACAGGTTTAGTATTTCATAGTAAAGGATCAGTGCTTTCCTATTTGCTCAGCTATTCAGCAGGGAAAGTCATGAAAAGGTAAAAGGGGACTCCCAGACAGAATGCTGACTCAGAAGACTGCCTTAGAAGGAAGAAAACTCCCACAGAGTAAAGGCCTCTGAGATTTAATATGACAGCTCCTAAAATATGTAGAAAATGCATACAATGTACAGGCTTCACCTCAGGAGTAAGGGCAATTCCTGACCCTCTCTTCCTCTTGGAACCATCACAAGGGAACAGCTTGGGATGATTTCCAAGGCGGGGGTCTTGACCCACTGCCGTCTAGTCAGACCGTTTAAGTGTTCACACACTGGAATCACAAAACTGCCCTGGAATTCATTTATGGCATTTCATGGTTGTCTGCTGGGCCCCTTCCAGCATTAAAAGTTGGCTGCCTGGGATACTGCTGACTGTGGGAGACTGAAATAAAAATGAGTTCATCCTTTATTCATTAAACAAATATTTATCCAATGTCTACTATGTGTTGGGCACTGTGCCAAGGAAAGAAATACAGAATTGATTAAAAAAAAAAAAAAGATGCTATCCCTGCCCTCATGAAGCTTCTTATATTTTACTGGGTGGGGAGAGAAAAAATTACATGCACATGTAATGTGAGAGAACAGTGGGTAGAGGAAAAAAAGTTAAGAATATATGTGTGTGTCTGATGGTGTAAGTGTTATAAAGAAAAATTGAACAGGATATTAGGACATATATGGGGTGCTGGGGGTTGGCTATTTCTGTTTTACATAGACTGATCACATAAGGCCTCTCTGACAACAAGAAATTTTGAACAGAGCTCACATGAGGAACAAGTTGTATGAATATCTGGGAAAAGAGTCCTCCAGGAGAGGGCACAGAGTTCTGGGCTAATTTAAAATATAAGATAGCCCAAAAAATTCTTTTGTCTTTTTTTTTTTTAAAGCTTTGCAGAAACACAGATTATTTCAAGCAGGCTGACTGTAGAGATATGTTTAACATCATCAGAGCAGCTGGAAATGGTCCCTCTTCTAAGGGTGTACTGGAAGGGGCCATCTCCTCCCAGGGTCAGGCTGGAGCCTACAACTGAGGCCCTGCTAACAGACAGTGCTCAAGAGGACAGCTGGGGCACTGCTAGTCTTGACCCGCCTTCTCACAGTTAAGTACTTGCTGTGGGATACAAGGAAAAATGAGCAAGAGAACAAAGACCAAATAGTGCCAACACCAATCACCACCAAAAGAAATCACTACCCAAACTGCGCAATTATATCCAAATTTAGTAACATGGTAATTATTTGAATTAACCAGAAAATTGAACTTCACCTCAAGTGGTGAAACTGAAGGTACAGGTTTCTTTCTTTTCCTTTTTATGTTGATATCTAATTTCAAATAGTCTCTGCTTATTTTTACCCAGGGAATCTGGTGTTGAATCTGAAGCTGACCTGGAGTAAAGTCTTCTGGCCTAGATAACAGAACGGTTCAGCAGCAGATAACCCTTTGAAAATGGGTAAGCTACAGAAATATAACACAAAAAATGCTTGCCCCAAATTCCCACACTTAATATTTTTACTCCCTTTTATGATGGAGGACTTCACAAGCAAAATTCACATTTAAAACACTACCAAGAGGCACGTGGGTGGCTCAGTTGGTTAATCGACTGCCTTCGGCTCAGGTCATGATCTTGGAGTCCCGGGATCGAGTCCCACATAGGGCTCCCTGCTCGGCAGGGAGTCTGCTTCTCCCGCTGACCTCTCCTCTCATGCTCTCTCTCTCTCAAATAAATAAATAAAATCTTAAAAAAAAAAAACAAAACAGGGGCGCCTGGGTGGCTCAGTGGGTTAAAGCCTCTGCCTTCAGCTCAGGTCATGATCTCAGGGTCCTGGGATCGGGCCCCACATCGGGCTCTCTGCTCAGTGGGGAGCCTGCTTCCCCTTCTCTCTCTGCCTGCCTCTCTGCCTACTTGTGATCTCTGTCAAAATAAATAAATAAAATTAAAACAAAACAAAACAAAACACTACCATGAAAAAACTTAAAGATTGCTGTTTCGTTTTAGAAAAGCAAAAACTAAACAAGGTAATATTAAATTTATCGCCAAGTAGGACATGAATGTAAAGAATCACCTTCTCTTAGGTCTTTTCTTTGACTTTATTCTAAACAGTGTGGGAGGTAAATGACAAATTAAAAACTCACTTCATACAAATCTTTTATTTTATATCCTAACTAAGATGAACAGGGCAAGGCTCCAAAGGAGGAGAAAAATATTTTGTAGTCCAGTATCTAGGCAATTAAAGCCCCATTTCCCAAAATGCTCTAGATTACAGGGGGAGGTGGGGGACCCACAGACTAGTTCAGATCAGAGAGTGGGAGACATACTTAATTTTAGTTGGGCTTTGTGGGTAAAATGGGTGACACCAACGCAAACACAAGCATTAATTTGTGTGGATCCATGTCATCCACAATCCTCCCCAGCTAGCTGACCACCAAGGTTAAAGGCTGACCACACTCTGACCCACCTCACTGTTCATTCATTCTACAGTCCCAAGAAGACAGTCCATTTATTCACCTCCATGCAGCTTAGTTGCTTTTGAGTTAACACGAGGCCAGGGCATTTTATCTAATCCTTTTATCTAATCCCCTATCAGTATGGAATATTAACTTGGCCAAGCAGAGGGACACAACAGCTGTTCTTCTCAACAGATTTTAAGAAGGAACCACTACCATCAGCATGAAAAAAAGATGACTGTATTAGCACTCTGCCACTGTCTCATTTGCCCACATATCCTTGTCAATCCATTAACCTTTATAGAAAACAGCCATTCACCTAACACTTCTGACTCTCTGGTAGGCCGCTGTAATATCCAGTGTCCCCTCCAGGAACTCCTGCCCCTTTCATCTCTTAGCATTCTCCAATTACACAAGTTCTGAGAAAGACCTCTGTCTATTTGCAAAGGCATTTTGTTAGCTGAATACCCAGAGAAGTCCACACCTCTAAAAACAGAGACCACCTTTATAGAGTCACCCAAGTCACAAAAGGGGTCAAAGAGGGATCTAAGCACAGCCTGGCCTGCCACAGCAAAACTGCCTACTAAACAGAAGCTTCTTAGAAGAAAATGGAAAAACAAACAAACAAACAAACAAAAAAACCCCAAATGTATTAGCCATCGTCTAGCAAAGAAATTATTTTTCTTTCCTTAACACCTTTATTTAAAGGTGTTACAGATAACCTTACCAACAATATTCTAAGGCCTCACTGGGTTTAGAAACATTATAGAAGCAAAAACTGCCCCCTTCTTCCCACCCAAAATCCACATTAAAAAGAGGAAAATGTTCTAGACAGCAGGAGGGATAGGCCATCACCTGATATGCTCCAAGAATAACCCGTTAATGTCTTAACAGGCCTTTTGCTAACAGAGAAATATCTTTCTGCTCCATTTCTAAGTGTATGTATATGTATGTGTGTTTGCACAGCATGTGATATTCCCAAACATCTGTTGATAAAGAAAGGAACATATCAATCAGTTTCTATTCATTGAGTACTGATCAACTTACACAGTTTTCTCCAAGGCTCCTTCCATAGTAATTGATTAATTAGTCTCTAGTAAATGGCATACCTGCCTAATTAACTGTATTGACTAGGATAGAAAAAACAGATGGCTATTCTAGCCTAGATTAGTAACAGCAGAGAGAATGCTATTTAAATCTTACTTCTGACCTTTTGTCAGAAAGGGAAAAAAATGTGATTGAACAATTTCGTGATGTGCTCTTTCAAAGACTATTTCCAGAAAAAAGTTTGCAACTGATATATAATATTCATATCATTTACACCCAGTACCTGCCACAAATGCCATCTAAAGCAATCAGTGCAATTTTGCTTTGGAAATGCCCAAAGCCGTTAAGTTTATTTTATCTTATTTGTGGTAGGAGAAACAGAATTCCCTTGGCTCCCAACAAAAGAATAAAAATATGTATACCCATAAGACTACCACTATTTTTTGCTCAGGTAAAGTTATATGACTATTGCTTCCACTTGCCATTTCAACTCCATTAGGTTCCTGGAATTCTTTGGTTTATTAAAATAACCAAGTAGGAAAATTCTATTAATAAAGAAATGTTCCATAAAGACAGCCAATAGTAGTCAAATAATCAGTAGGGAAGAAATATAAAAATGCTCTAAGTCTCCAATAGCTGCTTGTAACAAAGTAGGCTGCATTACTTAAATATGAATTTTTATTTGGCAAAACTCTTTTGGAAAGCTGGGCAAGAGGAAGGGCAATCAACCCAATGGCCTTTGGCACCAATCTCTCCTCTGTGGGCCTCAGTTGCTGGATGTGGGGCCTGGGCAGTGGAGAGACAGCATCACTCATTTCGGTCTGCATAGGAGTATTTATACTCATTGTTCAAGCCAGGGTCTCCAACCACTCAGAGGAAGAAACGTTACTTTCCTTTTTTCTCCAAAGTCTGAAGACACCCGAAAGAAAGGCAAATCTCTACAGGAGATGGGGCAGGTAGAGTAGGAAAGGTAATATTCTGTTCCCTTCATGAGTATCTACCAGCAATTTCCTAGTAGAGTCCAGCCTCCGAGCCAGAACTATACATTGAGGGAGAACTATCATGTTGTATCACCAGATCCTATCAATTCCTTTTGTTCCTAAGAAGAAATCAAGCTCACCTGTGTTCCTTCTCCACTAAACACTTATAAACCAGACCATATCTAACAGGCTGCTATACTCCAGAACCTCTGAAGCATTCAAAGCTCTAAAACTGCATCAGTAAATGAACTAAGGGATCTAGTCCATGGGTAAAATCTTAATTCAGGATGGCTAATACCCGAAACCGCTAGGTTTCCGGAATTTCATGAACTCTTTAATTTTATATGCAAAATGATGTGCATATGTACATTTTCCTGAATAAGTGTTTGTAGCTTTTAGATTTTTGAAAAGGTTCAGGATTCAAAAAGAGTTACACACAGCTGATATTATTTTCATGCTACCTTCTCTCTACAAAAGCCTCTAAAATAATTCACCTAAATAATATATACAACAAGGAATTTCTCTTAGCCCATGGAAGGTGTTACCAACACTTCCTCTGTAGAACCCAAGTAGCAGCTCATCTATGAGGAAGAGTAGAGAGCATGATCGCAAGCAAGAGACTGAGTCCAGTCCTCCTCTTGTGACCGATGACATCTGCTGTTTCAAACACTCTAGGCCTCAGCTTTGCACTGGGGTGAAATCTGTCACTGGGAGGATTCAACGTGAAATGAAAAGTGCCTCAGAAGCTAAAGGGCTAAAAATATACAAGATAGAAAAGGAAGATGAGGAGAAGAAAATAATAGCCTCAAGTCACAAAGCAAGTCAAAGGACAGACCCCAAGAGGGTGCCTTTATTTCAGATAAAGGAGAACATATGGCATGCCACACCCCCAGCAAGATTAATCAGGGCTACATGGAGTTATAGAAAGAATCAAGTTAAACTTTATGTGCTTCACTGGCCTGGAGCACACTCACTGGTGAATGCCTGCACCTCTGCTATACCCACATAGTGTCAACATAGAAAGGCTGAGTGATGATGTAATGTCTGAGGCCAGGCCACGTATTCAAGGCCATTTTGTTGGACTAACAGGGAACAAGTCAGCTCTTCTCTCCAGGGGATGAGTTAGGATGATTTCATTCTCATGATTTTGGGGGCCCCGCCATCTATCAAGTTTAAAAGAAAGCCCTGGGTAAGTGATTCCAGTGCTCAGAAACTACAAAGTTCAGCCCTTTCAAGAAAATGTTATCATACTTTCCCTTTCCTTCCCCATCCCATATTCAGCAAGAGGTAGAACTGTAAGTTCAGGCTTTAGGTTAAAACCAAAGCAAAAGAAGATTTAAAAATTACCACAGCGGGGTGCCTGGTTGGCTCAGTGGGTTAAGTCTCTGCCTTCGGCTCAGGTCATGATCCCAGGGTTCTGGGATCGAGCCCTGCATCGGGCTCTCTGCTCAGTGGGGAGCCTGCTTCCCCCTCTCTCTCTGCCTGCCTCTCTGCCTACTTGTGATCTCTGTCTATCAAATAAATAAATAAAATCTTTTAAAAAAAAATTACCAAAGCAAGGACGCCTGGGTGGCTCAGTGGGTTAAGAACCTGCCTTCAGCTCAGGTCATGATCCCAAGGTCCTGGGATGGAGCCCCACATTGGGCTCCCTGCTCAGTGGGGAGTCTGCTTCTCCCTCTCCCTCTGCCATTCCCCCTGCTTATGCATTCACTATGTATTGCATTCCCTCTGAGAAATAAATAAAATCTAAAAAAAATTAAAAAAATAACCACGCTGTCCATTTCCAGACTACATATATACCTATTAGCCTGAAAGACTGACTTCCCAGAATCCTGAGCTCTGGTGGACTTTCACAATCTAGGGCAAGAACCATTTAAGGAATTGTGAAGGAAAGGGAACAAAAGCAGAATGCTGCCTTACAAGTATGTGTGCCAGAAGAGCTAGCAGGTGGAAAATTGGCCTTCTTTTTAACCCTGTTAAGAGAGTGGCTCACTGAGTATGCAGAGGGGAGTGTGAAGCTTGGGAGACAGAATGTACCCAGTCAGGATTCAGGGAGAAAAGAAAAAACAAAAAATCCGAGTACGATGGTGATAGCAAGGAGGAGAGCCCTTGGATTTAGGCAGCCTCCAGAGGAAGGAGTGCTATTTTACTGAAAGATTTCTTTTCTTTTCTTTTTTATTTTTTTTAAGATTGTATTTATTTCAGAGAAAGAGAGCACAAGTGGGGGGAAGGCGGAGGGAAAGGGAGAAGCAGACTCCCCGCAGAGCAGGGAGCCCAATGTGGGGCTCGATCCCAGGACCCCGGAACATGACCTGAGCAGAAGACAGATGCTTAACTGAGCCACCAAGGTGCCCCGACTGCAAGATTCCTCACCATACTTTAAGACTAGAAGTTGGGCTGGTTTAAAAAAAAAAAGTTCAAGGCCATATTTGGGTTAATTGTTTCTGTTGATGTTCAGCCAATCTGATGTCACTTATACCAGCTTATCTGATGACAGAAGTTATAAACCTGAATAATTAAAAAGATTGTATGAGAAATAAACAAACTATGTATTTTTGGCCAAGAGCTGGGAAGACAGATTGTATATAGGGCTTTCAATGAAAATCATGAGGCCCCTGGCTGTCCTAGTCAGAACATGCAACTCCTGATATCAGGGTCAGGAGTTTGAACCCCACATTGGGTATAGAGATTACTTTAAATAAAGTTTAAAAAAAAAAACAACAAGAAGAAAAAAATTTGAAAGAGGTTGTTATTGGGCTGTCGTGTGTTTTTGTTTGTTTGTTTGTTTGTTTTTAAGATTTTATTTATTTGAGAGAGAGAGAGAGAGAGAGACAGAGCATGAGCAGGGGGGAGAGGGAGAGAGAGAGGGGAAGAAGACTCCCCACAGAGGAGGGAGTGGCAGTCATGTGTGTACCACAGCCTCTGGCACACAGTAGATGCTCAGTAAGTATCTGCTTTCTTATTTTAAAAGATGGGAGGAGAGGGAGGCAGGAAGTAAGGGTCCAGTAGGAGACAGGAAAAGGGAACTTATCTCCACTCACCTATGAATTAGGGACAGACCAAGAAACTAAACATGAGAGAAAAAAATCCTGCTGGAGGCCAGAGGTTTCAAACTGGTGGCTCCTAATGTAGAACAGGTATGATGTACAGATTAAATTATTCATACAGTAAGGTTTTAATTTGTTGTGATATTTTAAAAATCGGGAGATTTTTACACTAAGGTCTTGATCTCCGGCTTCCCTTGAAAAAACCCAGACACCCTCATGGGCAACAATGGGCTGATGCGGAGTCAAAGCTTCATTTAGATGGGAGTCATTTATATTTAGATGGGGCGGGATCTCTATATTGGCCACAGTCACCACCACCTCCACCCATGACCTCTAACCCAAATCACTCATTTTTGCTGCTTGCCTTGCTTCTGCTGGCATCAAGGTGTAGAGTGAAAAGGGCTGTAATGTGACTCTTGACCTCAGGGTTGTTGAGTTTGAGCGTCCCCCCCGCCCCACACCCCGTTGGGTATAGAGACTACTTAAAAATAAAATCTTATTTATTTTATTTTTTATTTTAAAGATTTTATTCTATTTATTTGAGAGAGAGAGAGCATGAAAGGAGAGAGGTCAGCGGGAGAAGCAGACTCCCTGCCAAGCGGAGAGCCCGATGCGGGACTCGATCCCGGGACTCCAGGATCATGACCTGAGCGAAAGGCAGTTGCCCAACCAACTGAGCCACCCAGGCACCCCTAAAAATAAAATCTTAAAAAGAAAGGGGCTCTACTGAGATCTCAAAAATCTGGGTTCTAGTCCTGGCTCAGCTACAAACATGTATTTTGTCTTAACTTATGTCCCCAAAATCTCTGAGACTCAATTTTCTTTCTCATCTATAAAAGGAGTATTATACAAAATGATCTCTAATAGCTCTATAATTAGAATTCATCTACAATGGTAGCGCTGAGCACAGGCGAGACACAAAGTAGGCTCAGCCTATTTCACACTCTATTCCCTGAGTCCAATTTCTTGAAATGTTAATTTCATTTTGAGACTGAAGAAATACCTAGTGAACCTAGGTTAGTCAGAAAGGAAGGCTAGGCTCTCTGGCACAATATCTGGGTCCATTTGTGTGGAAAGACTAATCTCACTGTAATTAAAAGCCAGAAGGCTGTCTTAGATAGACAGATCACTTAGTGTCTTTCTTGACCATGTTCATTCCTATTATGGAAATTCTCAGATTCCTCTCTGGGATGGTTACCCAGCCTATGACTAAATGAAGAGTTCCAGAGCACAGAGCCTCCAGCTGTGGGCGTTCTTGAAGTATACAAAAACAAGAGCAAATATAAAGACCAATATAAGGAAAGAGTAGGCATTGGAATTTGAAAGCAGCAGAAAAAGTCCTGTCTGGACTAGTCAGAGACTATAATGCCAGTCCTGCAGATCATACTGTAACCGTGACAGCTGCTGCTTTAGCTCTGAATGTGGAAAGTCAGAGGCTATAAATCCCCTCTGAGAGACATGTTCTAGCAATGAGAGAGTAAGTTTGGCCTCCTGCACAACACTTAGAAAGTATAAGCTCAGTAGATTAGTCTGACTGAAAATCTATTAATTCATCCTCATAAAGCCCCTGGAAGTTGAGCAGGAAAAAATGGTACTTACCAATTCTGATTTATAGTCAGAGAAGCCTTAGGCCTAAAAAGCTAAAAACCACAGGTTGACCAAAGTATTCAAGATTTGCTTCAACAGGGGCGCCTGGGTGGCTCAGTGGTTTAAAGCCTCTGCCTTCGGCTTAGGTCATGATCTCAGGGTCCTGGGATCAAGCCCTGCATCGCATTGGGCTCTCTGCTCAGCAGGAAGCCTGCTTCCCTTCCTCTCTCTTTCTCTGCCTGCCTCTCTGCCTACTTGTAATCTCTGTCAAATAAATTAAAAAAAAAAAATCTTTAAAAAAAAAAAAAAAAAAGATTTGCTTCAACAAATATTTATTGTGCTTTCACTGTGTGCCAGGTATTAGAGACAAGACAATGATGAATTAGCCACACTTCATTTCTTAGTCCCCAAAGAGTGAACAAAATAGCCTAACATAAATCTCTGTACTTCCTATTCCCTACGTTATATACTTCTGATCATCTCTACAGGGACTATGAACAAACTTGAAAGACTCTACCTCTGAAATGGATCCAAAGGTAGATTCAATGACTTTGCATCCACCTTCACAGAAAACCACATATCCCAACCAAAAAACAGTCTAGTGTGTTAGAGAGGATACAGTACCCATAGACTTTTTCCATAGGATAAAAAAATCACACATAAGGAGTGCCTGACTGCTTCAGTTGGAAGACCATATGACTCTTGATCTCAAGGTCATGAGTTTAAGCCCCACGTGGGGTGTAGAAATTAAATATTCTTTTTAAAAACACACCTAATAAATTGGTCAAATCTGAAAAGAAAAAAAATCAAAAGCTATTCAATGTTTTTATCATTATGTATATCCTTAAAGGCAATAAACAACTACATCTTGCCAATGTATGTAACCAGGACAATCACGAACACTTACTCTGGTTCTGCCTGTGGAAATACCTGTCCCAGTGTATTTGGGAAAAATGGTTATTATAATCTAGGTCATAGTTTCTCCATCGGGGCAATTTTCCCCCAGGGGACATTTGGCAAAGTCTAGAGACATTTCTGGTTGTCTGGGGGATGACTAGGAAGACATCACTGGCATCTAGTGGGGATAGGCCAGGGGTGCTACTAACTATCCTGAAGTGCACAAGAGAAGCCCACAAAACAAAGAATTATTCAACAAAAAAGTTGGTATTGCAGAGGTTAAGAAAGCGTGGTCGGGGTGTTCTACATAATTGGCTAGAGTAATAATTGGCTAGACTCATATTGGCTGGGTCTTTAAGGGCTCCACGCAGACAGGTTCTGGCTGCTAATATAGGAACTGAAAGAAAATCAACATCTATTCTCCTTCATATCTTTCATCTCTCCCTCAGCCCCTCTGTTTCTAGTAATAAAACCCAATAAACCATTACATTTAGTGTCTGCTTTTTATTGGTCATTGAAATAAGAATCACAAGAGAGTGACAGAAGATGGAAAATAAAGTTAAAAGCAAGAAAGGCAAGAAGGAAGAAAGGAAGGGAGAAAGGGAGGGAGAGGCTTGGTTGTCATTTCCACATCTAAGTGAAATGAAATCAACCAATCGAAAGAGTGGATAATGATCTGTTCTGTTGTGAGTCTGATCTTGTCTAGAAACAATGCTTATT
Organism: Enhydra lutris kenyoni; assembly: GCF_002288905.1. Lineage (NCBI taxonomy): Eukaryota > Metazoa > Chordata > Mammalia > Carnivora > Mustelidae > Enhydra > Enhydra lutris. Next base: position 2,055,810 of record NW_019154104.1, read on the forward strand.
CCCACCCCAGGAACACACAGCCTGTAAAAACTAAGTCATTTAGGCATTTTGGCTTCTTCAAGGAGACATCGCTTTTATGACTGAGGCCACCTAGTGGTTTCCAGTGTGGATCACAGCTAAGTAGGCCCTAGGCCCCTTGACTTCAACATAGTTCTGAATTTAGACACATATTCTCTATTTACAAAAGGGACGTCCCTAGTCTAGACAACTTAAAAGACATTTTCAGTTTCTCTAACATTTAACACAATTCAACATGAGCCCCTACTGCATATATTAGTCTTTAAACTCTAACGTTGGGGAGCATGTAGCAATTTCAGTCTGGGAAGAAAAACCCAAGGCTCTGCTTTCAAAGAGCAGGGTCTTCACAGGTTCCCCAAGAACTGTTTCTTTTATGTCCCTTGCCCGCAAATAACTCTAAAGAGGCAAGTAGAGCATATGAGAATTATATGTTAAAGATGATGATGAGCCCAAAGAAAACACCAAGCATTAGCACGAAACTAAGGTCTCTCTCTTTCCAATCTAGATGTGAAATAGCATGAGATTTGTTCTGCTTGAGAAGGGGGGAAAAAACCCAATTTGTTTATTTGATCAATGCTTCTTTATATTTGTCTTTACTCAGCTTGATTACTGAGACCAGTCTAACTGGTCTACACACTGACACCCACTTCAGAACATCTATGGCCAAGACAGGTGCATGAATGCCAAGCATGTTTTTAAACTGCCAGTTCTAAGTCAACATCAGTATTTCAATTCCCAGCGAGACTCTGAAAAGGCTGGAAATGCAGATTGGGTTCTCCTTCCCAGTTGTGAGGCTGGCAATAAAAAGTAAGAGTCAGCATCTGGCTTTCTCTCAAACAAAGCCGCTCAGCCCATCTCATCCACGAAAAAGATGCTATCCCAAGGGAACATTCAGGATGTGTGTCTCTTGGATGGTACTTAGGGTGTTTCATTCATCATTGTGTTTTACTGATAGACAGACAGACACACACACACACACACACACACACACACACACACACATAGTCTCTCTTTTTTCAGGAGGCTAATTTTCCAGGGACTCCCTCCTTCCTTTTGAAATGACACATTCTTAGAACCTTAAAGTCTGTTCACAAACCTGGCAAAGTTTGGTTGCTCAGAACTATACCATGGCCAGCCTTGGTTCATGGTGTGTGCCTCGCATTACTCAGAGGCAGCTCTGATAAAGAAACTCAATATTATGCTAGAATTCCAGAGACACAGTGTGCCTCAGTAGTTTCTGATATGATGCTAAAGAGAAACAGACCAGCACAGAAGGAGCAATCTGAGAGGAAAGCACGAATGTAGGATGCAGGGACAGAGGGTACCTACCTGATCGCGATCCCCTGCAAAGCAGCAACTTTTCATGGTGCAAGAGTTGAAGTAACCCTGATTGTCAAACTGGAACACAGGCAGGCGGGAGTGGATGTCATAGAGCACAGGGGGCAGGCGACGCCTCAGGGCCAGGAGCTGGGTGCCGTTGCTGTTGAATCGCACGCTCATGGCACTCTGGAGGGATAGATTGCCACCATAGCGCAGGAGAGAACTGGAAGGCAGGAAGCAGAGGGATTGGGCATGAGGCAGGATGGACAAGAGTCTACAAAATGACCACATTTACTTCTTCCCAAAATGTGTCCAGAATCTCCTGCCAGGTTTGTACATCTGGAATTACTTCTATGCGGTAGGCTAGACGATAACAATGGGATAAGAATGGCTCCTTGATTTCATTAGAGCAAGTTATTTAACCTATCAGTTCCTCTTTTCAATCTCTAAAAGGTGAATTACCAGTTAATTTAAAGGAAATAAAGAATAAAAGCATCATGAAAGAAAAGACATATTAAAATGATTAGTTACTTCATTTTCCTGAGCTAACTACATAATCAAGCAGATACTCACCAAGTCCCTGCGAGATAAGTTGTGTCCACTCTAACTGGCTAATCATGGATGACATTTAACTGACATATTTATCCTTGTATTAGAGACACAAAGCACATCAGCAAGAAAAACAGATACTTTACTGTTTAATTTGGATATATTTCTTAAAGATTTTATTTATTTATTTGAAAGAGAGAATGAGAGAGAGAGCCTGACAAGAGGGAGGGTCAGAGGGAGAAGCAGACTCCCCGCTGAGCAGGGAGCCTAATGTGGGACTTGATCCGGGGACTCCAGGATCATGACCTGAGCTGAAGGAAGTTGCTTAAACAACTGAGCCACCCAGGTGCCCCTGGATATTTTTTTTAACAATGATCATTTTATTACTGGGGCGCCTGGGTGGCTCAATCTGTTAAGTCAGCTCAGGTCATGATCCTGGGGTCCTAGGGTGGAGCCCTTGTCAGGCTCCATGCTCGGTGGCACATCTGCTTGTCCCTCTCCCCCCCCCACCCCTGTGCTCCCGGGGTGAATAAATGAATAAAAAATGAATTAAAAAATCTTCTAAAAAATCATTTTATTACTTAAGCATTTATTTTTGAATTTTTAATCTGTTCACAGAAACTTTATGTTCTAGATGGCATAACTAAAGAGTAAATATTAAACAAAAAATTTCAATTTAAATGCAGGGTAAGTACTGTAACAATTAGAGAAGCAGGATGACTTGTTTTCCTGTACAATTCCCAACAAGTCTATATGTACTTTGGCATATATATTTTTCTAGCTTCACTAGGGAGACTGAAACACTCTGGTTCACCTACTATTCTTCTGGAGTCTTATAATATTCCTAACATTAAAACAAACTCACACAGTCTGGTTCCAAATAATTTCTTTTGATGACTCAGAAGATACTTTCAGTTTTACAGTGAACCAGATTGGCCATGAACATTAACAATTATACAATACTAAATAGCAAAGGGTGTGTATCTGTGTGTTTATCTTCCGGTAATTAGTGCCCTTGATTAACCAGACTCTATTTCATTACAAAGGGATGAACTACTCACTGACCATATCATAACCAACTTCTTTTGTACTCTGCATTCAATTCTTGGGGCGCTGAATTACTGGCAGGAAAGTGAGGTTAAGTATATACACCAGGAGTGACACAGAAATTTATGTGACATCAAAACTACGAACTCATTTTGCCTCACACAGATGTTGTTGTCCTGGAAAGAAAAGAGTCCTAGTAGTTTTAGGAAAAAAACAGCTTATAAATTCTAGGGAATCACAGAGCTGGAAACGGCCTTGAGAGACCTAAATTAGAGCCTGGCAGATTTATCTGAACATTTTTAAGGAAGAAGTTTTAATAGCATTTTACCAAGTGAAAACTTAAAGAGCTATAAACTACCAGAAGAGATTTAATATTGAATGAAGACACCACATTTTCTTTTTTTGCTGTGAGCGTGAAGGGTAAGATTAAGGGGACAGGAAAAGAGATATCCCATAGGAAAAGGAGCCCTTGGAATCACGTGCAAAGGCAGCTGGCAACCTGGCCTAGTCGTCAAACCATCTACACCCACACGAGTGTGGGTCAGCCCTGTCTTCCAGAGCAGTCTTCTCACCAGAGGGAGGCAAGCTCTGGTACTGCAGCTCCATGCGGAAACAAGGCTTGGGGCAAAATAGGCTTTAATCCTTGTAGGATTGAATAGAATGGAAGGAGAAAGAAGACTTAGGAAACAGAGCCTGGTACTCCCAACATCAAGAAGAAGGCTGATAGCCCTGCAGGCCCCAAGTAATAATCTCTGCAGAGAAATGTTCTCATAATGGTCCTCAACAGAGGCCACACTCACTCACATACAGAGAATGAATGACGGGGCTGTTAGAGTCCAGGCATTTCCTTCACAGGGTGCCCTAGCTGCCACAGGCATGCGGTGTTATCTAAACACTGAGCTCAAAAACAATGAGAGGCTTTCAATCCCACAGCAGCACAGAGTGTACAAATAAACCACCATCTGTAGGACTGAAGAGGAGCTGGGGGTGGAAACAAGACTCCACGGCAAGAAACGTGGCCAGCCCCACACCAGCAACAGCAGCAGGAGTTTGCATCGGCTTGGGCACCTCTGACAGGAAAGCTGGGGCCTCTGGCAAACGCCCTTTGCATTGGTTAACAGGAATTTCCTCTGCTGATTCTAGTCAGACCTGTCGAAGTCTGCCCAGGACAGGCATCAGGCCCACCCCACCCCCACCGGAGCTCCTTGACTGATTTTGCATTCTAGCCACCCTACAGAGGTCTGTTTGTGGGCTCTAGGAGAGTCACTAACTTCTCTCGCCTGTGCTTCTGGGCAGGGAACTCCTTTCTCTCACACAGAGGGAAGGGTGTAGAACTCACTCCTAGAGCATCTGGGGGTGCTGTCTAAAAAGCATCAGTTGCTAAAACAGAATACTTCGTGTTTGGGCACAAAATTCAACTCCTTCCAGAGGGCAGAATGATACCTGAAATCCAGAGAGTGAACGATGCTAACCATGATTTCTCAGCAGGGGCTCTACAGCTGGCTCTTCCTGGTGAGAATGGTAAGGATGATCTAGTTCATTAGGAAGAAAAAGCTTAGAAGCAGTCTGCCCTCACAGTCAAGATACAAAGATTATGTCAAAGATCTGTAGTTTAAGGTTCCAAGTGTAAAGTGCCTGAGAAATCATCTGGGACTCTTTAAAAATGTGGATTCTCTGGATCCACCCCCAGATATTCTAATTCAATCTGGGAAGTGGGCCCAGGAATCTGAATTTAACAACCCCAATTAATTCTGATGCATGTGACTTTCAAACCACCTTGAGAAACATGGTTGGTTTCATTTTTGGCATTTTGGGGGAAAGGAAGCAGGAAGAGAAGAGAGAATGGGGTCAGGAGGAAAACAAGGTGGAGAGAAGGTAGATTACCAGAGGTTCAAAAAAAACCCAACTATACAATATGGCACTTTTTACAGCCCCATGTCCATTAGCAGAAAGGACTCTAATCCTTTTGAAAACCAGAGTTTCTCTCTACCAAGAGTGCCTGAAATGTCTTTTTCCTGTCATCAATACATTCCCCAACGGAGAAGTTTCTCATTTCCTCTTGGAGAACTGAGGGAAGACTGCTTCAATCTTTACTTGCTTTCTCAACTCTTGATCTTGATAAGGGAGATGGCACTACCCCCGCTCTTCAGAAAAATGGCCACCATTATGCACCCAGACAAGACGAGCAGTATCTTGAAAGGCAAGCAACAGATTAAAATGTATTCAACTCAAAATATCCTTATTTAGAAAAAGAAAAGCAAAAAATCTATTCCCAACCTATCTTCAACCAATGATTTGTCATAAAATGCAACAAGAATGGGGTAGGAGGTAATCCAAGGGTCAGCATGTAAAAGATCCAGGACGAAAAGCAAGAGAACCACAGAACAACAGGAAAATATTTCTCACTAGTGTGCTCTCCTGAATTTTTCCTTTTTTGCTCCCTCCCACCTCCAGTATTCAAATGGACTTTTTTATTGTTCTTACGGAGTAAAAAGAACATTTTTAAAAGTACTTGGCCAAGGATAAGGCCTTGGAATAGAAGAGAAACAGGCTAAGGCTGTTTCCAAGGAAAGGAACTGGGAGAAATATACGATGTGATCATGTTCAACGCAAGACAGGGCACTGCTAACTTTTCCAAGATTAGATTCTATGGACCTAGATTTCCATAAAACCATGACTAACTAATTCATCTGCCGGTACCAACATGATTTACCAATGCCCACCAGCATGAAATTCCTTACAGTTTCCAAGTGAAAGCTTCAATAACACCCGTGAAATGCACTGTTATTCCAAATCACAGACATCAGACCTGGTATTGTACAACCAGAGTGGCAAAATCAAGATCCTATATAGGTGGGGGAAATCCCTTCCTCCCCTCCAGTTTCTGCTTTAGGATGGGATAACCTATAAGGAGTAAAGGACATTTTGTACTCGCACAACCCACAGAATATGACAAATCCTAGAGAACACTAGAAGTAGAAAGCAAACAAGTTCAGGGAGTCACAGCCCACACCAATCTTATTTAAGTATGCTCAGGGTCATAATAATCCCTCAGCCATTTATTTTATGCGAGTTGGCAGGAGAACCTGGGGTTTCTCTTTTGTTTTTTCTAACACAATCCTCAATTCCAAGATTGAGACTTCCCTAGAGGAAGCTGGAACTATTAGACAACTAGTATGAGAAAGATAACGCTGTGATCTGTGTCTAAACAAACTCACTTTCCCCAGAGCATGATTCGCTGCCAAACCCCCCTGCTTGAAATATAGATACAGGTTCAGCGTACCTGATAAGATTTCTTTCCCTTCTTGAATACCCAGAAATTTGAGTTTGACTGAAGTTGGCAGAAGGGCCTAGTAAATTTCTGATAAAGAGATCTTTGGATAGGGGCGCCTGGCTGGCTCAGTCAATAGAGCATGCAACTCTTGATCTCATGGTTGTGGGTTTGAGCCCCATGGTGTGGGTACAGAGATTACTTAAAAATAAAATCTTTTAAAAAAGAGAGACACATCTTTAAATGATCAAATGACATATCTAGTCCCTCCACGAAGCAAACGTGGATGGCAGGCTTGCAGTGTTTCTAATCACACCATCTTCCAGAAAAGGGACATACCCAAAGTTGAAGTGATCTGGAACCTAAATTTTTGCATTTGGCCCAGAGATCCCAAAAACCACACAGAACCAAACAAGATCTCAAAATAAAGTAAGAGGCACTGCCATAACCAAAAGATTTGTTCTAGGACACTCATGAATTTCCCACAGAACAAAGGACTCAACATTTAGTCATCTCAGTTCATCAGATGGCCTGGCTTACTCAGAATCCCCCTTCATCCCAAGCTACAGAAAACAGAGAGGGATTTCGTAAGCAGCCATTTAATCTTCACTTACAACTAACTACTCCCGGTCCTACCTTCTGACAGATTTTTACATTAGCATCAGCCCCGACCTCACAGTACATAAAACTGGAAAGGGAGAGTTTAATGAACAGTGGGTGGCAAGAGGCAGGAAAAAGCCAGGGGAAGAGGGAGACTGGGATGGCAGCTCCTATATCAACGGTAACAGTGCTGCAGGAGGGGTGGGAATACATGCAGGTGAACAGGCAGTCCCTGATGGCAGGAAGGGAAACTGGGGTGGGTACATGACTGTTAGGGCACAAGATCACAAAGCTGGAGGAATGTTAAAGAGGAAAGAGGCAAAGTCTGGAAAAAATCCTAAGCAGAAGAGGGTCTGAAAACAAAATTTCCATTTCTTACCTTCTAGGAAGAACTCCTACACAAACAGTTGAAAATGAGAGATGCGAGGGATGCAAAAGAAAGGGAGGGAAGGCCAGGCCAAAGTGCTGAGTGATGGGAGAAGAAACAGGAAGCCAGCCTGTTTCTCACAGGAGCCGCTCACTGGGAACGTATCCAAACACCGAAGTCCCTTCTAGCTGGCAGTCACAGAACTGTCTTAGAATAATGGCTTTGAAACTTTTTTCTAGCAACCTTCTGTAAAGTACATTTTATACCGCATCCCAATACACCCACATCTTTTAGCATAACTTCATTAAACAATACTTACCACCTACTATAATGCTATGCACTGATTTTCTATTCTATATATTTTTTATTTAATAAATACTTGTGACCATCTAAATTGATGTCGTGGCCCACAGAATTATTGAAAGAGCTTCCTACCTTAGCCTCCTTGCTTCCACTCTTGGCCCATGCTTCATTTATCTTGAATAACACAGCCAGAGGGATGATGAACCATGAGTCAGAACACATCATTACTTTGCTAAAGATCATCCAGTGGCTCCCCATTTACACCAGAGTAAAAACCAATTCCTTACAACACCAGTAAAACCCTAGACAACCACCTCCCCGATCCCTGTATCTCTGACCCCACCTTCTAGCACTCTTCTTACCTTACTCTACTTCAACCACATTATGCTTCCTTGCTGACCCTAGAACAAGTCAAACATGCTTCTGCTTCAGGGTCTGCATTTGCAGATCCTGAAGTCCAGAATGCTTCTCTCCAGGGATGTCCATGATTCATTCACTCACCTCTTTCTTCAAGTATCCTCCTCAACTAGGCCCTTTCTGACACCCTGTGCAAAAATACAAGCTCCCCAGTACTCCCTGTCTCCCTTGCCTGCTTTATTCTTCTGCAGTATATGAATCACCATCTTACACCATATATTTTTATGTATTTTTGTTTCTTATTTGTCTTTTCCCACTAGACTGTGAGCTTTTGTTTGTTTTCCCCATATATCCCAAGTGCTTAAACAGTGCCAGACACATAATCGTCATTCAATAAAGAGCTGCTGAATGAATGATTTAATGGATCATGAGCAGCAGTTTGAAAAACTCTGACTTTGTACATTAAAAAGGAAAATGGGATCCACCGAAGTTCACATGGGTCCTGACATTTATCTACACATGAAACCCAATCTGAGAGGCAAGCCACAAAGCAGCAGAAAATTGGAAAAACTGCAAGAGGCAGGGCACCTGGGTGGCTCAGTCGGTTAAGCATCTGCCTTCAGCTCAGGCCATGATCCTAGGATTCTCATTTCACACTGGTGGAAACCAAGGTCCTGAGCAGTTACATGATTTGGTCCTGAGCACACGACAGATAAGCAGCAGACGTAGGACCAGCAAATTTTTTCTGCTTCTTGGCTCAACAGGATTTCACAGAGGGGCGCCTTGGTAGCACAGCTGGTTAAGTGCTGGACTCTTGGTTTTGCCTCAGGTCATGATACCAGATGGTGAGATCGAACCCCATGTGGGGCTCCATGCTCAGCGTGGAGTCTGCTTGAGTTTCTCTCTCCCTCTCCCTCTGTCCCTCCCACCTCTCTCTCAAATAAATAATTCTTAAAGACAAATAAACTGCAAAACAAAAAAAACAAGATTTCACAGAATACATGGTGGAGATGGATTATTCTAACCAAGAAAATAGTATCAGATGAGGAGGCATCAGGGCCAGAGGATTTATCTAAGTAATTCACTTCACACCCTGTCCTGTCATTCATTAACTCACGTGTTCATGCGTGCATTTACTGAATAAACATTTACTGAATACCTGCTAACTATTTTACATACTATACTAGGCCCATAGTTTCAAGTATGAAATAAGATGAAGGAGATGGGGCACCTGGGTGGGCTCAGTTGTTAAGCACCTGCCTTCAGCTCAGGTCATGATCCCAGGGTCCTGGGACTGGAGCCCCTCTCAGGCTCCCTACTCAGCGGGGAACCTGCTTCTCTCCCTCTCCCTATCCCCCTGCTTGTGTTCCCTCTCTCACTGTCTCTGTCAAATACATAAATAAAATCTTTTTTTAAAAGATTTTATTTATTTGAGAGAGAGAGAGACACATACACAGCAAGAGATGGAACACAAGCAAAGGGAGTGGGAAAGGGAGAAGCACGCTTCCGCTGAGCAGGGAGCCCGATTCGGGGCTTGATTCCAGGACCCTGGGATCGTGATCTGAGCCGAAGGCAGACGCTTAACAACTGAACCACCCAAGCACCCCAATAAATAAAATCTTAAGAAAGAAAAAAAAAGATGAAGGAGACAACCTCAAGAACCAATTAGGGATAAGGAAATCAAAAGTTTCTATCTATAACACAAATAGTGTTATAGTAAGGGGAACATGTGTAGTGAGAAACATAGGAAGAGTATCTACCCTCCACTGGGGACACAGGGGTGGGAGTGCTTACAATAGACTTCTAGAAGAAAAATCTCAGCTGACTCAACAGAAAGGGTCCGAGAATTGACTCAAATTCTTAACTGGCAAAAGAAATGAGATAAATCTAGGTATATTAATGTATGGGTAAATTTCCAACATATACTGATGAGTGAAAAACATACATGGATACAGAGACAACTCTGTATGTTTTCTATGGGTACATATGTTAGCATATAAAAGTTAAAAAAAAAAAAAGTTCTGGAGGCATATACTACAAATTCCTAACACTCATTACCCTCAGGGGAGGGGACAGGGGACAAGGACCAGAAGAAGTAGTAGTCAGAATGGACTTCAGCTTTATTCAAAGTTTTAAAAGGAGAACATTACTAAGACAGAATTCATATTTTTTTAACTTCTAATTCTGAAGCAAGTACAGATTCAGAGGAAGTTGCAGAGACATGTATAAGAAGGTCCTTTGTACCCTTTAGCCACCCTCTCCCTGTGTTACCATCCTACATAACAATAGTAAAATATCAAAACCAGGAAATTTACATTGATACAATCTATAGAACTTATTCAGATTTTGTGGATTACACATGCACTCATTTGTGTGTGTGTGTGTGTGTGTGTGTGTGTCTTTGTAGCTCTATGCAATTAGATCACATGCACAGCTTCACGTAACCACTACAATTAAAACACCTGTGGTGCTCACTTCAGCTATACTAAAACTAGACCGATACAGAGATTAGCATCACCCCTGCGCAAGGATGACTCGCAAATTCGCGAAGCATGCCATATTAAAAAAAAAAAAAAAGACACTTATGTTACCATCATCACAAGACTCCCTCATGCTACCCTTCCTTGTATGGCCACATTCATCCCCACTCTATCCCCATTGCTAACATCTGGCAACCACTTATCGGTTCTCCATCTGTTCAAATATATTAGTTTGTGAATGTTTACATGGAATCATGCAGTATGTATCTTTTGAGCCTGGGAAGTTCATTTTTAATCTATAAAGGAACTACCAAACTATGTTTCAGAGTGGCTATACGATGGTACATTCCCACCAGCAATGCAGGAGCAATCCAGTTTCTCCACAACTTCAGCAGCACCACTTGTATTTCAAAAAGCCAAATTAGAAGTCGGTCAATGTATTTTAAAACAAAAGTAGAGACAAAACTAGACATTTTTAGCTTCCTTATGGATATATCTAATGCCACCTATGAAATATTTTTGTAACAACAACCAAAAAAACCCCCCAAAAATAAAACCACCCACAAAACCCTGAATCACTTCAAGCCCCTTAATCTAAAAACAGTTTACAGGAAAAAATGGGACAGAAGAAACATGCTAAACGACAGTGTAAATGCAATCACTATAATCTAAAATGTGAGAAATTCCGTAAGATAAATAATAGTTATTTTAACAAATAGATTTGCAAGGGAAAAATGTGAGAGGTGGGAATAGTTATAGATTAAGAGACTCAGAGGCCATATTAAATAATTGCTTTGTATGAACCCTATCTAAATCCTGAATCATATGTAGCATTCATGAGACAATTAAGGAAATTTTCTTTTTTAAAGATTTTAAGTAATCTCCATACCCAACGTGGGGCTTGAATTCATAATCCCGAGATCAAGAGTTACATGCTCTACCAAATGAACCAGCCAGGTGCCCCAACAATTAAGGAAATTTAAAAACTAATTAAATAGATGCAATGATATTAAGAAGTTATTGTTATTTCTTAGGTATGATAATACTGGGATTATGTTTTTTAAAAGAATTATCTTTTTATAGAAAGTAATTTGGCAGTTCCTCAAGAAGTTTTAACATAGGATTACCATATGACCCAGTAATTCTACTGCTAGGTATATACCTGAAAGAACTGAAAACAGGTACTCAAAACAAATACTTCTTCATGAATGTTAATAGTAGCACTGTTCATAGTACCAAGAAGTGTAAACAACTCAAATACCTATCAAAGGGTGATTAACAACATGTGGTATATCCATACAATAGAATATTATCCAGCCATAAAAAGGAATGAAGTACTGATATATGCTACAACGTGGATGAGTCTTGAAAACATGATGATAAGTATAAGTAGCCAGACCAAAGGTCACATAATGTACGAAACAGCTGGAACAGGTAAATCCAAAGAAACAGAAAGCAGATAGATGGTAGCCAGAAGCTACCAAGAGAAAAGTATTCTGGGGAGTCACGGCATAAAGGGTATGAGTTTTAATTTAGGAGAATGAAAATGTTTTGGAACTAGATAGAGGTGGTGGTTATAAAACACTGTGAACATGCTACATGCTATTGACCTTTTCACTTTAAAATGGTTAATTTTATGTTATGTGAATTTTACCTCAATTTATTTATTTATTTATTTTTAAAGATTTTATTTATTTATTTGACAAAGAGAGACACAGCGTGAGAGGGAACCAAAGCAGGGGGGTGGAAGATCGAGAAGCAGTCTTCCCGAAAAGCAGGGAGCCCGATGTGGGGCTCGATCCCACGACCCTGGGACCATGTCCTGAGCTGAAGGCAGATGCTTAATGACTGAGCCACCCAAGTGCTCCTGAATTTATCTCAATTTAAAAAAGAATTATCCTGGGGCATCTGGGTGGCTCAGTGGTTAAGCGTCTGCCTTATGCTCAGGTCAGGATCCCAGGGCCCTGGGATGGAGCCCCACACTGGGTTCCCTGTTCAGCCTGAGTCTCCTTCTCCCTCTGTCACTCCCCCTGCCTGTGCTCTACCACTCTGTCAAATAAATAGATAAAATCTTTAAAAAATAAAAAGGAAAAGAATTATCTTTCAGAGATACGTAGTAAAGTATTTACAAAGAAATGAGATCATATTACAGGGAAATCGATTCAAAATAATTTTGAAGGGAAGTCACAGATGAGGAATAAATGAAGCAAGACTGTCCATGGGTTAATTACTGAAGCTGAGCAATAGGTACATTATTTTTCCTTTTACTAATATTTGTATCTAAAATTTTTTTTACTATAAAAATTTTTTTAAAGAGAAAAGATTTGATTTTACAACAAGAAAGTCCACTTGATTTCAGGATCTGACATCACCTCCTTCTGAATAGCAATATTCGGGAATATTAAAGGAAGGATATGGACTGGTACATGCTTCCAGAACTCCCATCCATTCCCCAGATGTTCTGAGGTCTCTTATAAAAGGCACATTTGTGCTTGTGCAAAGGAATGGGAATGGGGAAGCTCTGGCCTAAAGTCCAAAGACCCTGGATCAGAATGAACACAGAAATAAATTCAACATGGACCTTCCCCTATCCCCCCCAACCCCAACATGGACCTTTTAATAACCACAGCTCCCATCTTGCAGGAAATGAGAAGTTGCTTAATCATCTGGAATAGCCGTTGCAAATGGCAGATTCACAGGTCCTGCCTCAGGTCTTAACAATTCAATCTCTGGATCTGTGCTCCAGGAAGGAGCATTTTAACTAGATTCCCAGGTGATTCTGATGCCCTCTAAAGTCTGAGAATACCAGGGGCCCGGGTGCCTTCCAATGGACAAAGCTGATTCTAGAGCTCCACCTCGTGGCCTAAAAACTAGACAGCAACTTCACCAGAATCTCTGGCTTCCCCACAGAACTCTGACAGGCAGTCAAAACCCATTAAGAACCCTTATAACCTCCTTTAGGGATTTATTCCTTAGAGACAAAATTTTGATCCATGCCATTACACTGAAGGAATTAAAAGGTCCAGAAAACATTACAGAAAGCTTACTCTGAAAATGCAGACTATTTGGGTATAAGTATAAAACTGCATTCATTTGGTATTTACTTAACACAATAGTATAAGTGTTGTTCTAGGCTCTAATGATCAGAGATAAATGAAACATGGCCCTGTCCTTAAAAATCCATAGGAAAACGTGACAGAGGCGCCTGGGTGGCTCAATTGGTGAAGCGTCTGCCTTTGGCTCAAGTCATGATCCCAGGGTCCTTGGACTGAGACCCACATCAGGTTCCCTGTTCAGCAGGGAGTCTGTCTGCTTCTCCCTCTCCTCCCCACTGTTGCTCTCTCTCCCTATCTGTCTGTCTGTCTGTCTCTTTCTCTCTCTCTCTCAAATAAATAAATAAATAAATAAATAAATAAATAAAGGAAAACATGACAGGTAATAGTACAGCTCAGGACAAGCACTTCATTTCTGAGAAGCAATTCCCGGGTACTGGGAAGGAAATAAAAAATATACTCTTAGTCTAGCTGGAGATAAACACTCCTATCAAAAGATCACTAATGATGGCAAAAGCAGCAACAGAGCCACTAAGCCAAGCAACATGCATGCCACAGACTGTAAGTACTTTACAGAGGCTCCGAATAGAGATCCCTTACTGCAGAAGAAAAAGCTTCATGCACTGGCACATATTCTGTACCCAAACTGTGCTAGGTGTTGGGGACACGGTGAGTAAAAGAAGCGTTTTATTTTCTTTTCAGAGTACCATGTACATATGTATGTATGTATTTATTATTATTATGTTCAGTTAGCCAGCATTAGTTTTTGATGTAGCATTCAATGATTTATTAGTTGCATATAACACCCAGTGCTTAAGAATATGTAACAGTGGGCACCTGGGTGGCTCAGTCGGTTAAGTGTCTGCCTTCGGCTCAGGTCATGATCCCAAAGTCCTGGGATTGAGCCCCAAGTTGGGCTCCCTGCTCAGTGTGGAGTCTGCTTCTCCCTCTCTTTCTACCCCCTCCCTTGCTCTCTCTCACATTCTCTCTCAAATAAATAAAATCTTAAAAAAAAAAAAAAAAAAGTATGCAACAAGGAGCGAGGGTGCTTTTCCTGATGAGTTACCATTTGACTGTGAACCCTGACAAGTAACTAAAATTTGGCCAAAGAAAAGAGCAAAAAAAAACAGAGACATACTCCTCTATGTGTGTTTGTATATGGAAGAGAGTACAAGGAGAGAGAGAAGGGACAATGGCACCAGAGAAGAAGCAGACTGCTTACTGAAGGAGTTTTTATTTTATCCAGTAAAGCAGGTCATACATTCATTCCAAAAAACATTTTCTTAGAGCATCCCACACATAGGTTCTGGGGATACGGCCATGAACAAAGATATCAAGAATCCACTAAAACTCCTGGGTAGGGAATGGCAAGAGTGATGTTTAAGAAAGTGTACTACAGGGGCACCTGGGTGGCTCAGTGGGTTAAAGCCACTGCCTTCGGCTCAGGTCATGATCTCAGGGTCCTGGGATCGAGCCCCGCATCAGGCTCTCTGCTCAGCAGGGAGCCTGCTTCCTCCTCTCTCTTTGCCTGCCTCTCTGCCTACTTGTGTTCTCTGTCAAATAAATAAATAAAATCTTTAAAAAAAAAGAAAAAGAAAAAGAAAAAAAGAAAGTGTACTACATGGCAGAAGCAAGAGGCCAGTTAAGAAGCCAGTAGTCAGTCCCTTCTGGAAATAGTGCTATGGGCCTGAGATGGAGCTAGGGCTTTCAGACCTGAAAATAGTGGCCAGGCACTAACACATAGCAAGGCTGGGTATGGCAGAGGGACAGAGAGATAGAAAAGGAAAATAGGACTCTGGGCTTTGGGCCAGGTTGATTGTGGGAGTGATGGTGACACTGATAGAAAGAAACAAGAAAGGAAAACAGTTCTAGAGAGAAAACAAGTGTTTATTATAGGTCTTGGTGGATGGAACACCTGCCTGAGTATTGTATAGATATGTAAAGATGGGTGAGTGGGGAAAGAAAGAAAAAAAAGGAGTGGCTAACCAGAAGGCATGTCCCCAGTTAGAGCTAATCATTCTGACAACTAAACGCCAATGGTCCCCAGCTTTTCTCTTGCAGTTTTCTACAACACCATCCAAACTGCTGGGTCCTCCTGACTGTCCCCTCTCCCTCTTTTGTTCCTTCAAACCATTTCCTAAAGAGCTGGTGATATTGCTACAACCACTGGCATCACAGGGAAGGCAAGTAACCAGGTGAAGATAATAGTGATCTTGGATTTTTTTAAATGTACTTTAAGATTTTATTTATTTATTTATTTGAGAGAGAGAGAATGAGAATGAGAGCGAGAGGTCAGAGGGAAAAGCAGACTCCCCGCTGAGCAGGGAGCCTGATGCGGGACTTGATCCAGGGACTCCAGGATCATGACCTGAGTCGAAGGCAGTCTCCCAACCAACTGAGCCACCCAGGTGCCCCTTTTTCAAAAAGACTTTTTTGTTTGTTTGTTTGTTTATTTATTTATTTGAGAGAGAGAGAGAGAGAAAGAGAGAGAGAGAATGAGAATTAAATGTACTTTAAATACATTAAGTAGGGTGTCTGGGTGGCTCAGTTGGTTAAGCATCTGCCATCAGCTCAGGTCATGATTCCAGATTCCTGGGATAGAGTCCCACTTCAGTTTCGGTCTCCTTGCTCAGTGGTGAGCCTGCTTCTCCCCCCCAAACACCAGCTTGTGTGTCCTTACTCATGCTCTCTGACAAGTAAATTTAAAAAAATAATTTAAATAAATACATTAAATATACTTTAGTAAAGTATACTAATTCTAAGTATATAGCTCAGTAATTTTTTTACTGAAGTATATACCCATGAAACTACCACCCAGATATTAAACCCTGGAAGCTTCCCTCATGCCTCCCTAAGTTAATACCCTTCCCAAACGTCACCACTATTCTGACTTCTACAACCTGCCTGTTCTTGAAGGCCATATACACTTCTGTATCTATCTGGCTGCTTTCATTCAAAATTCACCCACGTCAAAGTGGGTACCTACAGTTCATTCTTATGTCTATGTGGTGTTCCACTGTATGGCTATTCTGCAGTTTACTTATCCATTCTCCTTCGATGGACATTTGTGTTGTTTCCAGCTTTCGGTTGTTATGAATAAAGCATCTGTGAATATTATTATGCACATCTTTGGTGGAAGTCCGTACTCATTTCTCTTAGATATACCTAAGGGTGAGATTGCTGGTCATAGAATCACATGTGGAGTTTTAGCAGACATTGACAAAAGAGTTTTCCCAAGTGGTTGTACCAAATTACCCTCACCTAAAATGTATGAGATTTTCAGTTGCTCCACACTCTTATCAACACTTGGTACTATCAGTCTCTTTAATTTGAACCATCCAGGATGTACAGTGATAACTTACTGTGGTTTTAACTTGCACTGCCCTCAGGAGTAGTGAAGCTGAATGCCTTTCAAATGTTTATTGGCTATTTGGTCTACCTTCTTTTGTGAAGCACCTATTCAACAGTCCTGCTCATTTTAAAAGTTCCATTTTCTTTTACTGATTTGTAGTTCTATTGCTGATCTGTAGTTCTATTAGAATAGATTCTGTAGATAGGAATTCTTTTTTTTTTTTTTTTTTTTTAAAGATTTTATTTATTTATCAGAGAGAGAGAGGAAGAGAGAGCGAGCACAGGCATACAGAATGGCAGGCAGAGGCAGAGGGAGAAGCAGGCTCCCCGCCGAGCAAGGAGCCCGATGTGGGACTCGATCCCAGGACGCTGGGATCATGACCTGAGCCGAAGGCAGCTGCTTAACCAACTGAGCCACCCAGGCGTCCCTGTAGATAGGAATTCTTGTTCAATACATGTATGATGAATATTTTTTTGGCTTGTCTTTTGGCTCATCTTTTCACTTGAGGGTCTTTGACAAACCGAAGTTCTTAATTTGAATGCAATCCAATTTAACATTTTTTTTCTTTCATGTAGAGTGCTTTTTGGGTCATGTTTAAGAAATCTTTGTCTACCCTAATGGCCTTGCATTCTGGTCTGGACAGACTCATTCTTTAAAGTTTCAACAAACACCAGAGCATGAGCACCTTCTCCAGTCTCTGAAGCTGTACCCTGAGCCCCATTATAGCATAAGCAACCCTCAAAATGCAATGCGGCAGAGATGGTCTGGTTTGTTCAGAAGGCAAGGAGTTACATTTAATTTGGTCTCTACAGCAGCAGAATTGACAGAGGCGCTGCAAAACAGACATCTAACCTAGAGGTCTCCCAAAGCCAGATGAGGTCCTGAGAGCAATTTCTCTTTTTAATAGTAGGAATTTGCACTCATTGCCCAATTTCATATATGTCATTTACACACCACGTGAAAGCACCATCTTATAAGGTAAGTCTTTATAGGAATTCCTGGCTTGCCCTAGTTTTATTATTGAGTGGGAAAAAATCACTCTCCTTATTATCCTTGTCAAAGCAAGACACTATTACCTGTCACAGAACTAACAGTTTCTGACAGCAAGTGACAGAAATTAAAGATATGAGAAGGGAGAGAGGTGGTGAGTGAGCAGTCAGCTGAAACAGGGAATGAAAAGGATGAGACAAGCTGAGTAACAGCAGGGGAATCTTTACTTTTTCTGAACTCCCTCAATGTTAGAAGACGGCAGATCTGAAACCTATTCAGAGGCCACTGCACCAGTCCAAGCAAAACATAACTGGGATGTTGGCACTGACAAAGAACAGGATGGCTGCAAAAAGACATCAGCAGAGGGGCACCTGGGTGGCTCAGTGGGTTGGGCCTCTGCCTTCCACTCAGGTCATGATCTCAAGGTCTTGGGATCGAGCTCCACATCGGGCTCTCTGTACAGCAGGGAGCCTGCTTCCCACCCACGCCCCCCCGCCAGCCTGCCTCTCTGTTTACTTGTGATCTCTGTCAAGTAAAAAAAAAAAAATTTTAAAAAAAAAAAAAAGACATCAGCAGAAATAACCTGCATGAAAGGAAAGGCACCTTATCTAAACACGCAATGTCTATTCGTGTATGCGAAGTTTTTCCTCTTACCCCGTTCACCCTATGGCCCACTCATTACCACTCCAATCCCTAAAGCAGACCTTTGAAACTCAAATGTCTATAGGGCCAGGCAAGTAATGTAAATGAAGGAAGCACCCCTTGATTAAGACATCAAGAGTGGTGGAACACATTTCAAAGATCTGAGGAGGAACTCACAATAGCTTTAGCTGACTACTGCCATATGAGAAGATCCAATGATACCAGAGCTTTTGACTTTCTCAAGAGGTGCTAGACATTATGATTTTTTTCTGTGTAATTTCCCAAACACTATTAATGATATAGCAAAATATCTCTGTGGGTTGAATTTGACCTATGGGCAGCTAGTTTATAACCTGTGTTCTAAAGCTTTGCAGCAAAATAAATACCATGTGCAGGTTTCCAGGATTAGAAGAGCAAATAACCTGGAAAGCCAGCATGTAGACAGGGGCTGGGCCAGGAGACAATAAAAAGGGGTTTAACTCTCAGTAGCAGAATGTCTAAAGGACTCAAGACCTCAGAGTTGGACATATCTGTACTGGAAAAATTGGAGGAATTCTGACAAAGTTCTACTGCAAGGAAGCACAGATGAAAGGAAACTAGAATATAAAGAGGCCTGATCTGCTTTAAAAGAGGGGGTGGACATGATACACTCATACACACACAAGCTATTTCAACTCTCTGTGCCCTGATATTCTTACCATTAAAATACAAATAACAGAACCTACTTCATAGGGCTGTCATAAGGACTAAATAGAAAACTGTTCATGTAATTATCATTATCTCTTACAAGTAATGCTTAATAAATGTTAGCTATTATTTATTATTTTGAGGCACTGAAAGGAGAAGTAACGTACTCAAGGTCACAGGGCTATTAAGGTATATTTCCTGGATGTGCAGCCAGGATGACAGCTTGAGATCCTGCGCTCTAAACCACCTTGCTCTTCTGCCTCCCCTGACCTTGCTGGGATAGTTTCTTCAGTTGTACAACAAGGAAGTCAGATCAGATGATAACTAAAGTCCCCTCTAGAGCTGACATTTTATTCTACCAGCTAGCCCTCTAATCAACTTATTTTAGGGCAGGAGCTGAGCACACAAGACCCTGCTCGCACTTCTACGAACTACCAACCTAAAGGAGAGGGCTACAGCTTAGGCTTAGGGTAAGCTCAAGAAGCCATTTCAGCAAGGAACAATCCATAGCTTAAGCCAGGAAGAAAAAAGTGTTCCGTGTAAGGCCCCCTTATTGATCTGTGAAGATTATATTTGTTTCTGGGGGACCAGCAGACCTCCCAAGTAGGCCCAGAATTCACTCACATGCCCAAGCTATTATAGGCTGAAAATTGCTTATAAGCCTGCTAAGGTACCACAGTAAGTTCTAAATCTAGAATTGTGGGGTCCCTGGGTGGCTCAGTCAGCTAAGCATCTGCCTTTGGCTCAGGTCATGATCCCAGGGTCCTGGGATTGAGTCCCACATTGGGCTCCCTGCTCCACAGGAATCCTGCTTCTCCCTACTTGTGTTCCCTCTCTCACTGGGTCTCTTTCTGTCAAATAAATAAGTAAAATCTTAAAAAAATTATAATAATAAGTAAATAAATAAATCTAGAACCATTAATACGCTGAACAACTTTTTCTTCTTGTGGGTCAAAGGTCTCTAGGAGAACCTAGTAACTCTTTCCCAATCCCTAGAAAAAACTGACATGTGTGCTCAGTTGAATACACAAGCACACACAATTTTACTTGCAATTTTAAGGGGTTCACAAATTTCCTAAAATATTGCTGTAGACTTTAAGTATCCCTTAGAACAGATCTACCTTGTTCCAGGGTTGTTGTCCCAGGGGATTCAGAATTGCCCCACAATCTAGGTTGAGGTTTCTAGGCAGCCGTGTTCAGGAGACAAATCATCTACTGCCAACTCAGCATAATCAATCCTGCATGGAAATGACAAAGCACCCTCTTTTCCTTCCCAACACCAATTTATACTGAGAAAATTCAAACAGAAAAGATCTGTAATTTAGTCCCAAAATACCAGCAGATGAAGAACAGGACCCCAAGAATATTTCATGCCCCTTTTCTGCCTCACTCCCATAGAACCCCAAAGAACCTTAGAAGAGTTGAAAGAAACAGGTAAAAACATCCTAGTCCACTGTGCTCCTTCTTTTTATTCCAAGAAAGGAATCAGTTAAGAGTATCAATTAGCCTTATTAGATGACTTTTCTGCCATATGGGCTTTGAAAACTACAGGTTACCAAGGAAACCATATAACCTCACCCATAATTAAAGACATAAGCAAAACAGGAAGAGAATATTTCCCCCCATAAGACAGTGTAAGTGTTGGCAAGGGTCTGGACAAATGTGTAGTCATGCATAGTTGGTAGGTTTGTAAATCAGTACAGTCTTTTGTGATGACAAGACAATGTGACCATTTTTATAAAAAAATATAAAAGCATACACCATTTGATACAGCAATTTCCTATAGATAATTTTGCAAAGGAGGCCAAGATAGCTGTGCCAATCAAGCTCAAGGCAGCACTGTTTATAATGCCCAAACTGGAAACAAGAAGTCCTGGCTGTTGGATACACCATATAAATGGAACATCATGCAGCCATTAAAAGAATGTGCTAGAGGGATTGCCTGACTGGCTCAGTCGGTGGGGCATAGGACTGTTGATCTCAGGGTTGAGAGTTTGAGCCCCATGTTGGGTGGAGAGATTACTTAAAAATGAAATCTTAAGGGGCACCTTAAGGGCTCAGATGGTTGAGCATCTGCTTTCAACTCAGGTCCTGATCCCAGAGTCCTGGGATAGAGCCCCACTGCATGGAAAATTGTGTGTGCTTGTGTGTTCATCCTCTCCCTCTGCCTGCTACTCCCCCCAGCTTGTGCTCTCTCTCTGTCTCAAATAAATAAATAAGATCTTAAAAAAAAAAAAAAAGAAATATTAAAAAAAAAACATGCTAGATCTGTAAGTGCTGATAGGAATAAAGCTCCAATACATATTATTAATCGAAAAAAGAAGTTGAAAATAGTTCCTTTAGCCTAAAGTTTTTAAAGGATAGATATACATGCTAGTACATGTATTAAATTATGTTCTGATACATAAGAAACTGTTCATTACAGTTATCTTTGGAGAATATGACTACAGAACAAGAAGAACCATACTGATGTATAAACATGTAGAAAATATAAGAGAGGTAATCTGGAGATGAGATTTTTTTTTCTTTTCTTTTTTTTTTCTTTCATTATATTTCTCTAGATATAAACCTTATATTTAATACATGTTATTTAAAAAATAAAACAATAATCTCACTTTTTTTTTTTTTTTTTTTTTTTAAGAAGCCATGTTTAGTGAGGAGGTAAGTAGAAAGGGGGGAGAGCCCAAATACAAAACACAGTAGGAAACTGCTGGGGGTGGGGTAATAGGAGGATTAAAACACTCAACCTCTCCTCTACTCTCAAGATACTGCTACAGCATGCACTGCTCAAGCTTTCCACTAGAAATGAATAGCTCAGGGCCCCACGCCAGCAGCCAGCTATTCGTTACAATGTTAAGTATGGGAGGTAGCAAGCTGGGAGAAGGCTGGCAGAGTTAACCCAGTTCCTGCCCTTTGTAATGTGGATAAGGCAGAAGAGCTGTTCTTGAGGCGCTTGGGTGGCTCAGTTGTTGGGTGTCTGCCTTCAGCTCAGGTCATGATCCTGGGGTCCTGGGATCGAGCTCTGGATCAGGCTCCCTGCTTCTCCCTCTCCCACTTCCCCTGCTTGTGTTCCCTCTCTGGCTGTGTCTCAAAGATCTCAAGTGGCAGAGAATGTCACAGCTGAACACAGGGAAACACAGGCAGGGAATGAGTGTCCCCAAGCATACAGTGCGAAGGCACAGTAGGGGTCCCGCCACTACATGCATTTCAGTAGGGGGGAAAGCAAGGGCTGAGTATGTATGTACCAAAGGGCGGGAGAAACCTCTGCTGCCCTACAGAGCCTCAGGGAGCCCTGCTCAACAACAGCAGCACATCTCTGGCCCATACAGATCTGCGGCAATAGCTGTAGATCCCTGTGACTGCCCCATGGAGAGAATGAGCTAGAACTTAAAATTACCAAGGAAGATAATCCTCTGTACTTAATTGCCTTTTTCATCGAGATCCATGAAATAAATCATAACCTCGCTTACTTTCCATATTCTTCTGCAATACTGCTTTACAAAGAAGGAAGTTACCTCCATGCAGAATTTCCAGAAGAGCGGACAATGCATGTAAGTCTTTTATTAAGCAAAGCTAGCTTTAAGTACAGGTGCCGTAAAAAGTTGTCCATGGGCTTTAAGGAACATGGAAAAGCCTCCTACTCACCCCCACCTACACATTTCCCTTCTGATGCCTGAAATTCTCCCATTAGTGACTTGTATACCATTGGTTGAAGATTGTCTTAAGTGTACTCTTTTAATAATGCAAACAGAAGGGAAAACACATCAGGTCCCTAACACTATAGTGCAGTGGCTCTTAACCTTTATTGTCTTAGCCACTGGTTTCTTTGAGACACTAAAAATAAAACAAAACAAAAAACAAATAAACTCCCTTCACAGAAAAATGCACTTAGATGGGTACATAATATAATTTCCACACAACTTGGCGGATTCACAGTTCTCTCAAAGCCATGTAGAAAACCCCTCCTGCCTGGAGCTAAGAATCCCTGGTTCAGTGGCCAGGAGTTTGACAAATTCTCCTTCTCCAGCTCCTCCATCCCCACTGCAAGAGTTCCCAGGCATCTGGGGAACCCTGGGCTTAAAGACAGAAGGCAGTACTGAAGGGAGGCTCTCATTTATTTGCCTAGAACTGACTTGTCTAGAGTCAGATTACAATTTATGACTCCTTCAGCAAGGAGTGTGGATTTCTCAGACTGCCTGTCTCTTGGGGACAGGGCTCCCTTGGTTTCACAGGCACCAGTATATGTCAGGAGATGGCCAACTGAGATCAATGGTCAAACAGGTTCTCACGACCCTGCTGATCACATCACCTGAAAGTTGAGGCAGGGGCAAGTTTTAACACCATATGAATAAAGGGGGCTCACCTCTGAGGTTTTCGAATATCCCAGAGTCCCACTCCTTCCTTTGAATTGGCTGTGGCCAATAACCTGGGCTCCACAGGGTTAAACATGACACTGTGAAAAGCTGATGGATAGTTTGCCAGGCAGAAGGGCTCTGTGAATAGAGAAATGACAATCAGCCCCAGAGCTCATTCAGTGCCTCTGGGCCAGAGGCAGTCAAAGCAGGAATGTGACCCTGTAGAATCCATTCTAGTAGCTGGAGCCCCAAAGCAGTACATCACCCCAGCAGTCACCCCTGCTCATTCTCTGCACACACTAAGTCTGAAAACAGCAACTCTATCATATATAAACAAACTAGAAGCTATAATACTCAGAAACACTGAGTATTCTACCTTTTCAGATCCTGTGACAAATGGAAACGGTCACAGGAACTGGGAAGGTAAGCTGTTTTACAGTAAGTAAGATTGAATTCCACATGAACTGAAAAAACTCACAACCGATTACTGATAGGATTATTGTACCTTAATCCAAATTTATTAGTTTTAGAAATTAAAAGTTTTTAAAACTACACAAAGATTTAATGAAGACAAAGCAAAACAATGAGAAAATTGAAGGTGAGAAAAAACAATAGCACAGTGTTCTCTCTAAATTGCTCCCTAAACAATCTAAGAGCCTCAGTCTAGAATTCTATGATTTCATTCCCAGTATTGGAATATTTCAAAAAAAAAAAAGAAGAAGAAGAAGAAGAAAAGTAAAGAGAAGAAAAGAAAGGAAAAAGGGAACCTAACACCTGAACTCTTACATCCAGCCAGCTCCTAATCAACTTCACTCAGAAACCCTGCAGGCCTCTGCCTGTATTAGCGGGCTCCAGGCGAGGAAGGAATCACTCTGCTACCCAGGACATACTTTTGTGTGGCAAGTGTTTAGAAGCAACAGACAGAAAGCACTGCCCAGTCTAGGATTTCCACATGGGACACAGCAGAGACTCTGGGCAGTCCAGACAGAGGAGGCTTTCCTCCCTAGGACATGGTGACTCAACCCCAGCTGCTCCTTGCAGCTACCTTATCTGCCTGACCCCAGAAACAAGCTTTTCCTATAGCCCAAGTCTCTGTGATGAGGCACAGCCCCGCATGTTAAATGCTCTGACTACAGAATAATAAAAAGATCCAGATCCTGTCAGACAAGACAGGCAGGAGAGTAATTCTGTGTACACAGGTATGACCAAGACAAAGCTGCACTGAAGGTGGGGGCAGGGGGGACACCGAGGGTGATGCTGGAGGAAAGTCTTTGAACACAGGCAGAGTTACAGAGTGAACGCTTTTCTCAGGAAACAAACTGAAAAAATGCGTTTCCTGAAAAACTTCAGAGAAATTCAACAAAACAATTCTTCATTTTATACTTCAGAAGCCCAAAGAGCACACCTAGAGGAGGAACTCACCTGGATAATCCCCCTTAAACGGGGTGTATCTGCCATCGTTTTCCGTTTCTATACGCAAACACCAGAACACCCCCGTTCTCTGTGAATAACCAAGAACTGTGTGTGTCAGCACCATACGGAGCTGACCCCCGGTAGCTGCCCTCTACAGGGAAGCCCTGCATCTTCTATTCCTTGAGGCCACTGAACACCAACATACGGTGGCGTTTCCGACAGTCCCAAGGGTTTACGGAGGCTCACAAGCGGCTGAGAAGGCCTAAGAAAGGTGCCTCACTTCTGGCTCATGCACATGATGGGACGTCTACAAACACACAGCTATGCCCCACCATGAGAGCTGCCTCTCCCTTTCCAACTCTCCCACGCAGGTTACTCAGGTCATAAACTGCCTCTGCAATGAACCTGACATCAAACTCTTCAACACAGTCCAACAGCCCTTTGACCCTACCTCCATGGGGAGACTCCCGGATGTCCCAGATGAGAACCCGGCCATCATCTGAGGAGCTGGCAAAAATGTTGTCATTCACCGGACTCACTGACAAGCCATATACTGCATCTTCGTGAGCAAACACATCCAAGGTCTCGCTGCTGAGAGACAGAGAGCAGAAAGAGGCACACAGGCACACACATGCACACAAAGACTGCAGAGTCCCAGCCCTCAAGTCCCTCACGTAGGGCTCTCCCTCATTTCCAGTAAAAAGTCAATCAAGCAAAACCCAAAGGATACTGTATTTCCTTACAAAGTAGGTACCCAACTTCCAGGTAAAAAATAAAAATTCATTAGAAAAGCTTTTTATAGATTTCATGGTTTGTTTTTTTGCACTAAATGAGCATAGTTGAAAAAGTGATTCAATAGATGAGTTTGGTGTTTTCACTTCCTGCGGAATGTATCTGCTTCTGTACAGAGCTGTGGGGTGGTGCTTGATTTTCAAAAACAAGGGAACTTCAAAGCAGTCAGATCTGATATCAGCAGGGGAAGAAGAGGATTGATGTGGCTATCTGGTATGTGAGCAAGAGCATGGCTCTGGGACCAGGCAGCCCAAGTTCAAATCCCAGTACCACCTGACCCTAAGTTACCTAATTTTCTACACCTCCGTTTCCTCAACCACAATGACACTAGAATAGTACAGCTTTATAGAATCACTGTGAGGGTGAAACTAATGAACACATGTAAAGCACTTAGAATAGTACCCCACATAAAGATTAGTTATTATTATGCTGTTGTTTCCTTCTCTTCCAACCTCTTCCTTTAAATTTTCACCTAAATAGTCTAAGTTCATTCTAACTTTACAAATTCTTTCCTTAATCGGAATTTTATTTCAAAATTATTACAGAAATCTGTTTCAGAAAAGGACAGCTGGCTTCGTGTTATTCCTTCAAAAAACAACTACTTCTGTCTAAAGAGATATTTGCCTTTCTTCATGTGAAAACCAGAGTCAGTCACCTTCACATACCAACAATCTATTTACCTTTCGACATCATGGAGGATAACTTGCTCATCATTTCCTGTAAGGGAGAAAAGTAGACATTTGATAATTCCTGCAAAGTGCTACCTGTCCATATCACAATATGAAATTTTCAAGTTTTCAGAAAGCATATGAACAAAGTCAATGTTAATATAAATTAGGAGTATTAATTAGAAAAAAAAGTTTTATAAAAATAATTTCAGAAGGATATAAAAGAATTTTTGAAAGCCTAGTAGCAACTAGGTGCTTTCCAAAATGAATTACTAAATGGATTATAGTATATATATATATGTATATATACATATATATATATGAAATAAAAAAAACAAAAAACTGTGGCCATTAAGAAACATAAAAGAATAAATGATCATGGGCAAATTAATTCATCCAAGCTAGCTTTTTTTTTTTTTAAGCAAAACAACTGTGAGACTTAGAATACAGATAACCTATGCCTCAGTTTGTTTATCTATAAAATAGGGATAATTGTACCTACTTCATAGGGTCATTGCAAAGGTAAGAGTACATTCGCAAAACCATTCAGAATAGGGCCGAGCACTTAGTAAGCGCCTAATAAATATCTCCTGCTATTCATATCCTTATCATCTCACAACATTAAAATCTGATGATTGTGTGATTATAAGTGATGGGAAAATTTTTATCCACAACTTCTTTCTATTGCATTTTTCTTTATTCTATCAAGGAATCTAAAAATACTACATTCACAATATGTATAGTCCTGCCTTCAAAGGGCTTATATAACCAAACATAAAAACCTGAATATGAAAAGACAAAAGTAAAAAAATTCCCACTCTACACTGAAAGCACAACCAACAGTCACTTCAATAGAAAGTACAGCAGTAGAGATGTGGCCCGGGACGTCCTAGATCTCTGGCTATAAACTCTATTGTGGGTGCATACCAAGAAATCAAACCCAGACTAATGCCTCCCAGGTAACAGGCACAGCTGAGGTGCTGGGGATACGAGAAGAGGAAGAGGAAGATTCTGCCCGGCCCTCAAGGAACTTCCAGTCCATCTATGCAACAACTAATAATGACAAAATGAGTTATCATGTTGTAGTGATATGCTCTATAATGGGGACACAGAAAAAGGAAATAATATTTCCTTCAGGAGTGGGTTTGAAAGTACATGGCAGAAAAGGAGAACATTTTTATGGGGAAGATATCTGAACAGAAACTCCAATAACTCAAAACTCTTACCAGTGGAAGACTTAGGGGAATTAGTGGGGACTGGATAATTAATCATGATCCATGAAGGAAGAGCAAGAGCAAATGATACAAGGGCACCTAAGATGGCTAGTGGTTTAGTGGGCTAGAGTACAAGATGCTGGGGAGGGAAATGAGGCTCGAGAAGTAGAAGTTTACACTTCATCCTGAGGACACTGTAGGGTCAGAGGCTGACACGGTTAAACTTTATTTTTAAAAGAAAACTTGTAATAAATAAGGAGAGTTACAGACAGGTTGCAGAAATCACAAAGGCCACTGCAACAGTCCGGATCAAAGATAAGGACCTGAACCAGGGCAGTAGGTACAAAAAGAGAACAGAAACTAAAGGATGAATATGAGAAGCTTTCAAGTCTAGTTGGCGAGTGACAAGATATGTAAATGAAAGAAAGGAAGGTTTGAGGATGACTTCAAGATTTCTGTTAAGCTGAACTATGTGGAAGTTTCATTTTTATAGTTAAAAGTGCTTCAATATTAGCAATTTCTGAAAGTTAAATTTAATAGCTTAAATCATTAAGTGAATGCTGATAGTAACTGAGAAAAGGAATCCAGGGAACAAGAGGAAATATTTGTACAGGAGGAAGACTAATACTCTTGGCTTTAGATCTGCTGCACTTAAATTGCTTTTAGAACACAGCTAGATATTCCATGGCAAAATGTGCAGTGCAGAAGAGGTCAGAACTAGAAATGTTGTGGTCAGAAAGGAGTGTGGTTGATACAGGACCACCGAGAGGCTGGCTTGAGCCCAAGCCATTCTAATTGTACCCTAACACAACGTTTTTCGAACAGGAGCCATCCATGGATCAGGACATCAATTTGAGTCACAAACTTTAAGTTCTTTAAGAATAAAGTAGCATTTTTAAAAAAATCAAAATGTACCACACATAGTAAGGTTAAGTACTATTTTAAATATGTGTGTGTGTTTCTGCATGCCAGACTGCAATGTAGGAAGTTTTCTACCAAAAACATAAAATGACAGTGAAGAATCAAAAGAACAGAAGGAAGGAAGGAAGGAGGGGAGGAAGGAAGGAAGGAAGGAAGGAGGGGAGGAAGGAAGGGAGGGAGGAACTGCGCTCATAGACCTGTCTAAACTGCTGTAATGCAGAAAAGACAAGCTATGGGAAACCAGTAATTCTACAGCTCAGTGAAATAAAGAAAAATAAGGGGTTATTTTAGCACTCCTTTATCTAAAATCCCAGCCACGGTGAATTGCCCAAAGTAGAAATCTCCCTTCTCCTCACCTCCAGAGAATACTTTGGTGTTCCCACTGTTGAAAGCCAGGCAAAAAATGTTGGAATGGTGCTCTCCTTTCAGCTGTATGGGCTTGACTCTGGAGTGGATAGCTTGTTCCATGTGCCATAGCAGAACCCGGCGGTCATCTCCTCCTTGAGAGGGGAGTTAAGAATCTAGGGTTAAAATGGCTGACACTTAAGGCTGACACTCAGTTTTGCCAGCCCTGAATCCCATCCTTTCTAAAACTGCAACTCCCCAATTCTGTAAGATTCTCATGGGGCACATAAACCCAGGACTCTACCCCCTTAACCATCAGTAGACACACAATCTCTAAGCCACTCACTTTTCCCCAGAAAAACTTGGACATATAGAAATGGAAAGGGATAAACACTGATATTGAAACCCTCAGAGCCACCCTATTCCTGACTTCTGGAGACTCAGTCATTTAAATATTTCTTCACTTGGGGCACCTGGGTGGCTCAGTTGGTTAAGCATCTGCCTTTGGCTCAGGTCATGATCCCAGGGTCCTGGGATAGAGCCCTGCATCGGGCTCCCTGCTCAATGGAAAGCCTGCTTCTCCCTCTCCCTCTGCTGCTCCCCATGCTCATGCTCTCTCTAATAAATAAATAACACCTTTAAAATTTTTTAAAATAAATATTTCTTCACTTGCTACCTAAAAATCCTTCTATAATGCCCATTTTTAAAAAAAATATATTTTATTTATTTATTTGACAGAGAGATAGAGAACACAAGTAGGCAGAGTGGCAGGCAGAAGGAGAGGGAGAAGCAGGCTCTCTGCTGAGCAGGGAGCCTGACCTGGGACTCTATCCCAGGACCTGACATCATGACCTGAGCCCAAGGCAGCTGCTTAACTGACTGAGCCACCCAGGCAACACTCCCCCCACCATTTTTTATCTAACAGAAGCTGAGCTGGTTTCTAATGCTTACAACCAAAGAACTCCACAGTAATACTTCTAGCATACTAGTTTTCTCTCCTTGATGTGACCTCATTGGCTACAGGACAGCATGCAAGTGACAACTAAGGAACTGCTGGCCCCAGCACCATCTAGACAGAGCCTAGCTCTCATGAAGCCCAGGCCAGCTCTTCCCTCTGCATAACTCACAATCATCTGAATTAAATGAGCAGTATTATACTGCATGAGTCAGCTTCTAAAGAATGAGAATATGTATATTCTATGTATTTTTTATATTTGCAGATGCATTAAAAATGTCTGAAAGATGAGTAACTTTCAAGTGTTAACAATGATTAACAGTGGTAACTATTTTCAGGGAACAGGATTAAAACAGGGGGAAAAAACCGATTGCAGGTTTTTACTTTTATTTGATATATTTGGCACTGACTTTTTACAACAAGCCTATACTATTCTCCCAATAAAAATTTAAGTTACAAAAGGGGCAAACACGAGCAGCAAACCACAGCTCTCTGAACCTCTTCTTTCCCTCCTCCATTCCATCCGACAGCCACAAATTATAGCACATCCATATAAGGGCATACCGTGCAGCCATGAAATCAGTAAATCTGTAAGAACTAACTTGGAAATGTGTCCGTCTTTATTAAGGGGAAATGTAAGGTATAAAACAATATGTGTATCAAACTCCATTTTGTGTAAAACAAAATTTTAAAAAGCTCCGTGACTGAAGGAACTTTGTCAGTTTTGTATACTGCGGAGTCCCCAAAACCTGAGTGCCCCCAAAGAGCAGACTTTGAACATGTTCATATTTGCACATATATGCTTATATTCTCCTACTTATCTGGCTATTATAAAAATTGTTTATAGTGGACACCACCTCCAGGCTAGAGTTGGGAAACTTTTTTAATGTGGAAAATTTACATATAATGTGAAATTTACCATTCTAACCATTTTTAATTATACAATTCAGTGTATCTGCACTATTGTGCAACCATCACCACTGTCCATTCCCAGAATCTTCACATCATCCCAAAATGAAACTCTGTACCCAATAAACAGTAACTTCTCCCATCCCCAGTAATCACCATTCTCCTTTCTGCCTCTATGAATTTAACTGTTCTAGGTAACTCATGTAAGTGGAATCATACAGTAGTTGTCTTTTTTATTCATTTTGCATAATATCTTCAAAGATCATCCATATTGTAGCATGTATCAGAATTCCACTCTTTTTTGAGACTAAATAATATTCTGTTATACACACTTACACTCACCATATTTTGTTTATCCATTTATCAACTGATGGACATCTGGGTTGTTTCCACCTTTCGGCTATTCTGAATAATGTTGCTAACAACACGGATATACAAGTATCTATTCAAGTCCCTGCTTTTAATTCTTTGGGGATCCTTTTAATTCTTTTGGGAAACTTTTATATTTTTATTTTTACTTTATACCTTCTTGTAGTACTTGACTTTTTGTCATAAACATATTTCCTTTTATAATAATAATAAAAAAAAAAAAAGACGATACAGTAGCTAAGTCAAAGTTACTCTCCCTCCCCTAGAAAGAAGTTGCCTTTGCTCCTTCGGTTTCTTCTTTGTCAAAATCAAGTTCTATGTCCCCCTCCCCCTTCATTGTCTACCAAACTGAACCCTTTAGTGTGGCTCAGTTCCTATATTTATGATTTGCCTGTTTCAACCATGAGTTCTCTGGCCTGGGATGTTTATCTAAAAATTCTGTATCTTGAGGCACCTGGTTGGTTTAGTCAGTGGAGAACGCGATTCTTGATTTCAGGGTTGTGAGTTCAAGCCCCACGTTGGGTGCAGAGATTACTTTAAAAAAAAAAGCTTAAGAAAAATTCTATATCTCTTTTAAGTTAAAGTCATAAAAATAAAAGTGTGTGTTTTTGTTTTATTTTAATGAATAATGACACAAAGGAATTTTTTAAACTATTAATAGATTCTTAACAGACAGTGGGCACTTTAGTTCTCCATAGTTCTACTCTTACTATTTTCCCCCAACACTGAGGCATGGCTTTTGCTACTGTGTATCCTATATTGCAGAAGTATTTCTCTGTACCCATGTCTCTACCAAAAGTGTAAAATTAAAAGATAAAAAGGCCCACATGTTTATTCTACTTACTCATGTTTCTAATCTAATCTTTCTGAGCCTGAGTTTCATCAAATATAAAATGGGGATCATAACAGCTCTACCCTTAAGGGTTTTATAGATTATAAAGCCAAGTATACAAGAGGGTTAAGTAACTTACCATGGTCACACACATTAAGTAATGTGGTTGAGCTAAGATTCAAAAGCAAACAGTTAAGACTCTACAGTCACCATTCTTTTTTAAGATTTTACTCATTTATTTGACAGAGAGAACACAAGTAGGCAGAGAGGCACACAGAGAGAGAAGGAGGAGCAGACTCTCTGCTGAGCAGGGAGCCCGATGTGATGCTGGGATCAATCCCAGGACCCTGGGATCATGACCTGAGCCAAAGGCAGACGCTTAACTGACTGAGACACCCAGGCACCCCTAAAGCCTCCATTCTTAACCACTATTCTGGGTTGCCTACCTTACAGAACCAAAAATAAACCATAAATGAGAAAGCGGTTCATCTAATGGACAACTAAAGGGATCCCCCATCTTGGTAACATAACTCAAAAATGTGTAGGTTAGAATAAAACAAGGGAGCATAGGAATAAAAATAGAAGCTGACTAAACTGGAGTAAACTAAGGGGCCAGGAACAGGGAGGGACCAGGAGAAGACAGCCCGAGTTGAAAGATTCTAACAATACACAAAACTGACAATGGCTTAGGAGCCAAATTATTCAAAGAATTACTACGAATCAATTCTTAAAACCATTAGGAAAAGAGGCAAATATGACAATTCACAGAAGAGAAAATCCATATAGCCAAAAAATGTAACAGAGCATCTCAACCTCTAAAGTGATCAGGGGAGGGGCGCCTGGGTGGCTCAGTGGGTTAAGCGTCTGCATTCGGCTCAGGTCATGATCCCAGGGTCCTGGGATAGAGCCCCACATTGGGCTCCCTGCTCAGCGGGGAGCCTACTTCCTCCTCTCTCTCTGTCTGCCTCTCTGCCTACTTGTGATCTCTGTCAAATAAATAAATAAAATCTTTTAAAAAATAATCAGGGGAATGCATATTATAATTTAAATACATTCTTACAAAAGTGGCACAAGGAAATGCACAAGAATGTTCACTGCATCCCTGTTTATAGTAGCAAAAAGCAAACAAACCTGTGGACAACCTAAGTATTCACTAATATATAAATTAGTAAGTTCCACTAGAACACAAATACAAATTAAATCAAACCAAATAGAACACCATGCAGCAGTTAAAATGAACTAGAAATATGTGTAACAACATGAGTAAATCTTGAAAACCTAATGGTAAGTAATAAAGTTTCCGAAGGATATGTAAAAGATAACATTAAGTTTATATATAAAGTTTCAGAAGGATATGTAAAAGATAACATTAAGTTTATATTTTTAAATATACAAATACCATAAATTGTAGATAA
The DNA here is from genome assembly GCF_002288905.1 of Enhydra lutris kenyoni. NCBI lineage: Eukaryota > Metazoa > Chordata > Mammalia > Carnivora > Mustelidae > Enhydra > Enhydra lutris. The sequence continues at coordinate 2,089,034 of NW_019154104.1, forward strand.
ACACATCTAGTAAAAGGGGACTTCGACTATATCTGCGAAGTTTTGTTTCTTAAGAAAAAAAAGGCTACAAGCAAATTTAATAAACTGTCAACATTCTGTCAAACCCAATTACTTTTTCTGCCTTTTTAATTAATTTTTATAAATTTCAGTATATTTAACATACAGTATTATATTAGTTGCAGGTGTACAATATAGCAATTCAACAATTCTATACATTACTCAGTGCTCATCTCTCTATTTTTGTTTTATGTTATTAAGGAAGCATTGTTACGTCTCTTATTTTTTAATATAGTTTTTAATTTTTTTATTAACATATAATGGACTATTTGCCCCAGGGGTACAGGTCTATGAATTGTCAGACTTACACATTTCATAGCACTCACCATAGCACATACCCTCCCCAATGTCCATAACCCCACCACCCTCTCCCTACCCCCCCTTCTAAAACTCTCAGTTTGTTTTGTGAGATTAAGTGTCTCTTATGGTTTGTCTCCCTCCTGATCCCATCTTGTTTCATTTATTCCTTTCCTACCCCCCAAACCCCCTATGTTGACTTTCAATTTCCTCGTATCAGAGAGATCATATGATAATTGTTTTTCTCTGATTGACTTATTTCGCTAAGCATAATACCCTCCAAGAGTACCATCCACGTCGTTGCAAATGGCAAGATTTCATTTCCTTTTGATGGCTGCATAGTATTCCATTGTATGTCTATACTACATCTTCTTTATCCATTCATCTGTTGTGTTATATCTCTTATTTTAAGTAGGCTCCACGCCCAAGTTGGGACTTGAATTCACGACCCTAAAATCAAGAATCACATGCTCTATCAGCTGCACCAGCCAGGCGCCCTAGTACTGTTATGTTTCTTAAGTATAATAATGGCATTGCAGTGCTGTTAAAGAGAGATAAAAAGTGTTCATCAATTAGGGATGCATAGTGAAATAGGTGAACTAATATGTCTGGAATTTCCTTTAAAATATTCGAGGAAAAAAAAAAGGTGGGGGGAATAGGTGATCAATAAAATGTTGGTAATTATTACAGATGGGTATACTATAATGTTGTGAATGCTTGAACATTTCCATAAAATAAAACATTTTGGATTTTTTAAATGTTCACAATAGAGGGGCGGCTGGCTGGCTCAGTCAGAAGAGCATGTGACTCTTGATCTTGGGGTTGTGAGTCTGAGCCCCACATTGGATGTAGAGATTACTTAAATAAAAATTTTAGAAAATGTTCATGATAGAAAAATGAAAACAAGACTCCCCAGGATGGGCTGGTTTACTCATGGCAAAGAAATATAGAACTGATGGCACTTCTACTTATTCAATCAGACAAATGCCAGGTAGCACAACCTCTCCTGAATTGGTGCAGCTAAAAAAAAGAAGTTTAGGGGCGCCTAGGTGGCTCAGTGGGTTAAGCCGCTGCCTTCGGCTCGGGTCATGATCTCAGGGTCCTGGGATCGAGCCCCGCATCGGGCTCTCTGCTCGGCGGGGAGCCTGCTTCCTCCTCTCTCTCTACCTGCCTCTCTGCCTGCTTGTGGTCTCTGTCAAATAAATAAATAAAATTAAAAAAAAAAAAAGAAGTTTAATAAAAAAGAAAATAATATCTACACCTACGCACTTAAAGACATAACCATTCTCTGACATTATCGTTAGTGTTCGTTCTAGGCATTCATATGATGATTTAGTTTTGCCAAATAATGCTTAGCAATTTAAAATATGTGGTTATTTGTAGAATGCCTCGAGAAAAATGATGTGTCCTTAGTATCTAACACAATGATGACAGCCCAAGTCCATAGGAGATTGGAATCACTGAGTCAGAAATTATGGCTATGGCAGGGCCTGCTTCTTCCACTTTGCCCTCGAGCTTAGTGTCATAAGATATAAGGTGCACCTCCCCCACACACACACATTTCCTTAGGCAAGGTATTAAGAATTCTGTGCAAAGACAACACTTTTCAACCATGTGTTGGCAAAAACCACAGTGGATGCAAACTAGGTCATCACCTGAAATTGCGGAGCTGCCTTAGAGCCAGTAGAGGGAGCATAACAACTGTGGCCAAATCTCTGACCCCACAAAGCAAAGGAGGGCTAGTGGAACAAGGATAAATCAGTTCAGAACCTGAAAAAAACTGGGTAGTTCTCCTCTCTGTGAATCATCTAGAAAAATTCAAAGGAGCGGAGATGTATTGTGTGCTTCCACGCAGACAGACTGTTGGACCTGCATATAATCAAGTGGAGAGCAGGATCCATAAAGCCAGCTCTGGGCGCCGGCCAGTTCGGTACTTCTGCAGGGTTGGTTGTCCCCAGTCTCTCTAGGGCTTCTGGGGGCAGAGAGGAGCACAGGGACCTCATAGGAAGGCAAGGCCTTTCTGCTTGGCACCAGGACCAGGCAAGCAACAAGCAGAGACCAGGGCTTCTAAGCCTGGTTTACTCATGAACGACTGCTTAGCTTTAATTCATCTGAGAACTCTGAAGGAACATAAGCTACTCTGTTGCTGGTCATTTGGGGTTGATTTAATTCTGCACTAAACTCACCAATTCATCCCAATGTACTATAATCACACTGCGGCAACAGTTTTGAAGTTACAAAAAAACTTTATATTTAAAAGAGTACTCTTGGCGGGGCGCCTGGGTGGCTCAGTGGGTTAAGCCGCTGCCTTCGGCTCAGGTCATGGTCTCAGGGTCCTGGGATGGAGCCCCACATCGGGCTCTCTGCTCGGTGGGGAGCCCGCTTACCCCGAGTCTCTCTCTGCCTGCCTGTCTGCCTACTTGTGATCTGTCAAATAAATAAATAAAATCTTTAAAAAAAAAAAAAAGAGTATTCTTTCAGGGTGCCTGGGTGGCTCAGTCAGTTTAAGCATCTTACTCTATTTCAGCTCAGGTCTTGATCTCAGGGTCATGAGTTCGAGCCCCAAACTGGGCTCCATGAGCTTACTTTAAAAATAAATAAATAGGGACGCCTGGGTGGCTCAGTTGGTTAAGCAGCTGCCTTCGGCTCAGGTCATGATCCCAGCGTCCTAGGATCGAGTCCCACATCGGGCTCCTTGCTCATCAGGGAGCCTGCTTCTCCCTCTGCCTCTGCCTGCCATTCTGTCTGCCTGTGCTTGCTCTCTTTCCCTCTCTCTCTCTGACAAATAAATAAATAAAATCTTAAAAATAAATAAATAAATAAATAAATACTCTTTTGAAAGGGTTCTGAGGTATAATAGAAGCAAAAACTATACAAGCCCTCATGGCATACTGTAACAAAAGTAGTTATTTAAAATTCTTATTTTATAGCCCAGAAAAGCTGAGGCCCAGAAGGAAAAGAATTTGTTTTGGGCTTCCTCAGAAATTCAGGCAAGCAGAGGACAGGACTAAGAGAGCATTCTAAAACTTGATCCTTCAAATACTCCTGCAGCACATTGTCTGAAGAGCAAGAGACTAAACCATTTAAAAGTCCATCATTAGAAGTCGGGTTAAAATCACGGTTCAGTGAAATAAACCAAACACAAAAGGACAAATACTATCCAATTCCACTTATATGAGGCATCCATAGTAGTCAAATTCATAGTGACATTAAGTAGATGGTGGCTGTGGAGAGGGCGGGGATGTTGTTTAATGGAAACAGAGTTTCAGCTTTGCAAGATGAAAAATTCCCGGAAATGAATGGTGATGATGGTTGTATAACGATAACAATGCAAATGTACTTTATACAACTGAACGGAATAGTTAAAAATAGTAAAAATGGTAAATTTTGTGTTATGTATATTTTACCACAATAAAAATACAAGAAGGTTTATTGTTCATGTATGTACCATGTATTATGATGGGGGGAGGCATGAGGCACTTCTGTCTGTACTGACATGGAATAATCACTATGACCAAAAAGTGTTTGTGACTGTACTAACTATTCAAAACAATATTTTCTTTTTAAAAATGGCAGAATGGGATTAGATCCAGGATTTGCAGTCCTAGTAAATAAAGGTGGTACTATAGAAGGGCACATGAAGTACAAGTTCTGGAAGAAAAGTGCCTAGATGCACCATCCATGTATCCTTGGGTGAGTTACTCTACTTCTCTAACCTCAGTTTTATGATTCTAAAATGAAGAAAATACCAAATATCTCACAGGGTCGTTGTCTGTATAGATATAAATATGTAAAAACACTTATCCAGTGTGTCATATATTAGGTATACATAACCCTCAGAATGTTCTAGTTTCTTGTACATATCATTCATGAATTTGCCCTAATGTTTCTAACTCTTGTTTTAGGTAGCACAAGAGTATGAAGAGCATGATACATTTTTTTAAAGATTTTATTTTTAAGTAATCTCCACACCCAGTGTGGGGCTTGAACTCACAAGCCTGAGATCAAGAGTCACATGCTCTACTGATTCAATCAGCACCCTGATACATTTTAATAAAACATATATGTATGTACACACACACACACACACACACACACACACACATTTGTATATGGAAGAGCAGAATCAAAATGTTTAACAGAGGTTATCTCTTGGAAACAGCAATTTTAGTTAATAACCCTTTATATTGTAGGGACATCTGGGTGGATCAGTCAGTTAAGTATCTGACTTCAGGTTGGGTCCTGATCCCAGGGTCCTGGGTTGGAGCCTCTGCTCAGCGGAGAGCCTGCTTCTCCCTCCCACCTCTGCCACACCCCCTGCTCCTGCTCTCTCTCACTTAAATAAAGTCTTTTTTAAAAAATCCCTTTTATATTGCTGTAGCTGTTTTGTTTTTTTTTTTAACTTACAGGGACAAAAGGAAAATTATTCAGCATGCCTTACATCTTTTTAGCCTGTTTACTCCTTCTTTGTAGTGTATATATTGCCATTTTGTGAAGCCAAACTTTGTGTGGCCCATACCTCTCCTGAGTTTTTTTTTTTTTTTTTAAAGATTTTATTTATTTATTTGACAGACAGAGATCACAAGTAGGCAGAGAGGCAGGCAGAGAGAGAGGAAGGGAAGCAGGCTCCCTGCTGAGCAGAGAGCCCGATGCGGGGCTCGATCCCAGGACCCTGGGATCATGACCCGGGCCGAAGGCAGAGGCTTTAACCCACTGAGCCACCCAGGTGCCCCTCTCCTGAGTTTTAAGAGCAGGCATGGAAATACAGAGGCTCAGCCTGTGGGCCACACAGCCAGCCACTTCAGTGAATGGGAAATGAAGTCTGTTTTGCTATTTTCCCAAAGATGAAAATAATTAGCATTATTCTCAGTACAGAAATTCATTCACATACGTCTCTGCTTGTGAGGTAAGAATTAAATAAACCCTTTTTCCAGATGAGGATCAGAGAGACATAATGACCTGCTAATAATCCAAGAAGCTAGGCCTGGAGTCTAAACCAACTTGTGTCTCTCTTACCCCAAAGTGGGGAGGCCAAAATACTACTGTGAATTTTAAGCGAGTCTGCCCTACCACATTACACAGGAAAGAAAAGCATTTTCCACTTTGTCTCCATTATTTTTCTCCTAGAGATGCCTGGCATTTTGCTGGGTTTTTAAATCATTTTCAAGTGTAGAGTTTTGTGGCATTAAATACATTCACATTTTCACATTGTTATGCAAGTATCACCACCACCCATCTCCAAAACTTTTTCATCCTCCCAATCTGAAATTCTGTACAAAATAATAAATCTCCATTCCTGCCTCTCCCCTGCCCTTGGCAACCATGATTCTAACTCTAGAGACCTTATTTCTGTCTCCAGGAGTTCAACTACTCTAAGTACCTCATATAAATGGACTCATACAATATTTGTCCTTTTATGATTAACTTATTTCATCATAATGTCTTCATGGTTCAATACATATTTTGTGGCATGTGTCAGAATTTCCTTTTTAAGGCTGAATAATATTCTATTTTATGTATATACCACATTTTGTTTTGTCCATTCATGCTCCCAATCTTTGGCTATAGTGAATAATGCTATTATGAACATGAGTGTACAAATTATCTGCTCAACTCCCTGCTTTCAATTCTTTGGGGTTTATACCCAAAAATGAAATTCCTGGCTAATACAGTAATTCTGTTTACTTTTCTGAGGAACTGAAAACTATTTCTGAGTATTGTTTTCCACAGTGGCTGTGCCATCCTACATTCCAACCAACCAACACTGCACTAGACTTCCAATTTCTCCACATCCTCACCAACACCTATTATTTTGTTTTGTTTTGGTCTTGTATTTTTTTTTTAAATGTCCAGCGTTTATAATACGAGGGCCAGAGCTCTCTCCCCACCTCAAGTTTATACATATTTTATTGGTTTGTGAGGCCAATAGGGATACTTCTTGTCTAATTTGGTTTCTGGGAAGGCTTCATTCAGGTCCTCAATGGTCATCTGATCAAAGGGAACTATGTTCCTTAGCTACTCCAGCTGTGTCTTGTATTCCACAATCTTGGCCTTTGAGACAAAAACTTGGCACAACTTTTCACATCATCTTTTTCTTCAGCATCCACCTGAACAGTGTATTTATCCTCTGGCACAGGAATCTTCAGGGCATTGAACTTCTTCTCAAAGTCATCTACCAAGCCAGCCTTCGCCACATTGGCCTTTTAGTAAGCCCAGTCGATAGTAGGGGGTTTCTCAGGGACAGTGGCCAACTTGGAGGTAAGTGTCTCATTCCAAGATTTCAGGGAGTTAGCAATGGCCTTCCGGTTTCGGGGTATGATCTCCCCAAAAGCTACCCAGTCAATAGTTTTTAGAGCAAGTTTTTTCCCAGCCATCTTGAGATCCTTCACTGACCCTGGCTGCCCAGAGTCCAAGGTCTTGTGTTGTTTTTAAGTAACAGTTATCCTAATGGGTTTGAAATGTTTGCTGGCCTTTTTGACCTTCAAATAATACACCAAAACAACTCTCAAGTCCTTACTGAATATCTTGAAGCACCTCATGCAGTCTGTTATTTTTCTTCATTGTTTTATTTTACATTTACCTACTCTGAAAGTCAGTAGTAATCAGGGGCATCTAGACGGCTCGGTCGGTTAAGCTCCAACTCTTGGTTTCAGCTCAGGTTATGCTCAGGGGTCATGAGACTAAGCCCTGGTTTGGCTCTGCTGGGTGTAGAGCCTACTTAAGATTCTCTCTGTCTCCACCCTCACAAGCTCTTGCTCTCCAAAAAAAAAAAAAAAAAAAGAAAAGAAAAGAAAGAAAGAAAAAGAGAGTAGTCACTCTTCTGCTCTCTCACTCCATCCAGACAAAAAAAGTTGCCTGCAGTTTATCCTCATTGGTGCTTCACTACTGGAAGGAAATGATGTCATACATAAATCTGAGATATTTATATGCATACTCTCCTCAAATCATATGCATACTCTCCTCAAATCACTTACAAAAACATTAAGAGCCCTAATCTCCATTGACCCAAGCCTGCCACTTCTGTAATTAGACCTATTTTAGAGGCAGACGTAGCATGAGGCAGCACAGCATTCGAAACCACAGGCTTGGCATACAAGTGCAAAGGTTCAACTCTCGATGTCACTACCACTTACTAGCTGAGTGCCTTCAGGCAGGTAACTTAACCTCTCTCACTTGTATCCTCTCCTCTGCAAAACTGAGAAAATAACCCCACCTGTTTTATAGTGTTATGTTAGGATTAATGAGATAGATCTGTGTGGAGGGCCTGGCCCATTGCCTGATACACAGTGTGAGCTACAGAAATGTTAGCCAATTGTATGCCGTTTGAACTCCAACAACAGCTAACATAGCTAAATTTACTCTGGGCCAGGGGCTATCCTAAGGGTTTTACATTTAGTGGCTCTTCTAATCCTTTTAACTATCTTATCAAAGAGGTATTGTCGTTATCCTTATTATCCAGATAAAACTACAGAAAAACTAACTATCCTGAAGGTACACAGCAATCAAGAGTGGGATCGAGGATCTGAATCCCAGCCAGGTACTCTGGCTCCAGAGACTATACTCCTTACAGGATACAATTCAGCCTCTCAAATACAACAGGGGCCAGGACAAAGCAAATGAGGGAAACCTGTCAGAGTGAAGGGCGGACTGGAGAACATATAACCCTTTTAAAGAACAAGCTGCTACTGAGCTCCAGCCAGTTGTAGCCATAGAGGAATGCAGCCTCAAGAGTCCCTGATCTTTGAATTTTTCAAGAAAAGCCAGCAACCTAAGGAGAAGGCTTTTTTCTTAAAGATTCTATTTATGTATGTATTTGCTTATTTATTTATTTAGAAAACATGTGCACACAGGGGTGAGGGGCAAAGGGTCAAAGGGAGAGTCTCAAGAAGACTCCCCTACTCATGACCCTGAGAGATCATGACCTGAGCCCAAACCAAGAGCCAGCTACTTAACCAGTTGAGCCACCCAGGCGCTCCCACAGACTGAAGGATTTTAATATAACAGACCGAAAATCTCTCTAGTATGGTTTCTGATTCTACAATGCAACTGATCTAAGAAACTTCCACTTGTTGAGTTTTGATATAATCTCAAAGAATATGCATAGTCATCTGATAAGGCATTAAAATACTCTTCCCTTTTCTAATTACATACCTGTGTAAGGCTGAATTTTCTTCATATATGTCAGCTAAACCAATATTCCACAACAGATTAAATGTAAATGCCTTCATAATGTCTGACATTAAAAAGGTGGAAAGAGGTGACAATGTTACTTCTCTCACTATTTATTATTTTGGAAAATAGTTACTTTTCGTTATTATATTATTATGTTAATATAAGGTTTATTATTTCCTGTCTTAAACGAATTTTTAAGCTTTACCAGCTTTAAATTCTAATACAGTAAAAACTGATAAAGATGACCCACATAAAGTTCTTTGAGGTCTTCAATGACTTTTCAGAGGTCCTGAGACCAAAGAGTTTAAGAATTTTTTATTTCGAAAGTGGTTCTCACCCAGAGTGATCTCGTGCCTGAACCATTTGGCAACGTCTGAAGACATTTTTGTCATCCCAACAGGGGAGGTGCTGTTGGCATATACTGGTCAGAGGCCACGGATGCTGCTAAACATGCTACAGCACACAGGACAGCCCCCCATAACAAAGAATTACCCAGCCCAATGTCAATACCGTTGAGGCTGAGAAACCCTGCTTTTGAGAAATATTCAATGACCTACCCAAAAAATGTTAATATTAAGAAAACAGTTACAAGGCAGCAGAGATGACCTAATTCTAATTTTTTTTAAAGATTTTATTTATTTATTAGAGAGAGAGAGAGCACAAGCAGGCAGAGCAGCAGGCAGAGGGAGAGGGAGAAGCAGGCTCTCCACTGAGCAGAAAGCCCGATGTGGGGCTCGATCCCAGGACCCCGGGATCATGACCTGAGCTGAAGACAGCCGCTTAATTGACTGAGCCACCCAGGCACACCCTAATTCTAATTTTTTAAAAAATTTTTAAAAGATTTATTTGAGAGAGAGAGGGAGAGAGCATGAGAACGCAAGCAGAAGGAGGGGCTGAGGAAGAGGGAGAGAGAGGATCTCAAGCAAACTCCCGGATGAGCACAGAGCCCAACCTGGGGTTCCATCCCAGGAGCCTGAGATCATGATCTGAGCTGAAATCAAGAGTCGGACACTTAACCGATGGAGCCACCCAGGCGCCCCCCAATTTTATTTTTAAAAATATGTACATATGCATACAAAAAAGGCTAAAATATGTCACCTGTGTCAAAAATGGTCATCCTGAGTAGGTGGATGTACTTCCTTTCTTTATCTCTTTATTTTCTGAATTTCCTACAGTTAATATAGATCTTTTTAAAAACTTATGAATAAATGGGAAGCCTGTCTTCTAAGTACCCTATTCTACTGACTTGCATGATTCAACAGGAAATTCTCAATAGTAAAGGAAGGAATTAATGAGATGTCAAAGAACAAAAGCTCCTCAAATAGAGGTAGGGGAACACTAAAAACAGATTCTTGTGTCTCAATAACAGTAAGGAATCACAAGGAAGTTATTAAGGTAGTATGATGCACTATAAGGTACTCCCAGACCACAGATCATGTCCAGTCTCACTTCTTCTTCCATACAGAACTAACCTGGACAATATGTCTCCTGATTATATCACAGACACTCTCTTCATTTATTCTGAATAGTTTCTGATTTTTTCCTTTTTAAAAATAAAAACACTGCCTAACTTTTGCAAAATTCCTTGCATAAGCAACATTAACAACATAATAAAGCTTTCTTTTCTCTGCTTGAGCAATTCTAAAAAAGTTGAGCCAATGCAAGCCCAATGCTTTTTAGTCCTTTGAGGAAGGCACACGATACCCACCCACAAGCAGGTATAGAGATGTCAACCCTGAGAGTCAAGGGCTGCTTGAAGCTGGTTGCCAAACATACAAATCTCAATTGTTTCTTGCCAGTATGTGGAAGGCAAAAACACATGCTTCAGTCATCTATGGCAGAGAGTGAGTGGTATCTGTATAAACCATCAAACTTGGTCAAGACACCACTAAAAAAGGAAACAAAACAATACTCAGAGGTTCCAATTAGTCACTTGGCCTTAAGTAGTAACACAAAAGATACAACTGAAATTAGATACAAGACTTGAATGGAAATTCAGAATGAGAGAAGCTGTATAACAAGATTTTGACAGGCACCTAGGTTTGCAGAAAATTCCTCCTCCTGAGTAATGTTCTTGGAAGGAAACAGACTTTCCAAAGTAGAGAAGTATAGGCTGACAAAGAATTAAAACTCGAGACTCAGCCAGTGACAGTGTGCCTCCAACCTGGAAAATCTCTACTGACTTATCTCTAAAATAACGGGCACTGTCAACTTACTCAAAACAACCATGTTCAGGGACAATGAAACTGCACATAAAATGTAGTAGTAGTGGGGCGCCGGGGTGGCACAGTTGGTTGGTGTCAGACTCTTGATTTCAGTTCCGGTCATGATCTCAGGGTCCTGGGATTAAGCCCTGTGTTGGGCTCTGCACTCAACAGAGAGTCTGCTTAAGGATTCTCTCTCCCCGTCTCCCTCTGCTCCTGCCCCCCACCACTGTTCACACATGCACACTCTCTCTAAAATAAATAAATCTAAAAAAAATAAATAAGGAAAGAATGTGGGGCGTCTGGGTGACTCAGTGGGTTAAGCCTCTGCCTTCAGCTCGGGTCATGATCTCAGAGTCCTGGGATCAAGCCCCACATCGGGCTCTCTGCTCAGAAGGGAGCCTGCTTCCCCTTCTCTCTCTGCCTGCCTCTCTGCCTACTTGTGATCTCTCTCTCTCTCTCTGTCAAATAAATAAATAAATAAAATCTTTTTAAAAAATAAATAAGGAAAGAATGTAATGGCAGAGGAAGCCAACAAAAGAGTTTAACACTTTACCTGAGTAAAGCCCTTTAGAAACACAGAACCTCGTGACTTTCCCTACTGAGAGACCAGTTTTGTTTTTTTGTTTTTTTGTTTTTTTTTTTTTTTTTAGATTTTATTTATTTGACAGAGAGAGATCACAAGTGGGCAGAGAGGCAAGCAGAGAGAGAGAGAGGAGGAAGCAGGCGCCCTGCAGAGCAGAGAGCCCGATGCGGGACTCGATCCCAGGACCCTGAGATCAGGACCTGAGCCAAAGGCAGAGGCTCAACCACTGAGCCACCCAGGTGCCCCCGAGAGACCAGTTTTTAATCTTGACTGTACTATTTAACTAGTTGCAAACTACTGGGCAAATCACTTCTTTGCTCTTCTGTGTCCCTATAAGTAAAATTAAAAGCTTCAATTAGATGACCATTCATCCTTTCCAGCAATAAAATTCTATGATTCTACAGAGACAGAACATTAGTAGTAAAAGAGCACAGTGACAATGCTGAAATTAGGCCTCTAAACCAGATCTCTTAAACCCTTTTTTAAGGATTTTATTTATTTATTTGACACAGAGAGACAGAGAGAGCGAGAGAGGGAACACAAGCAGAGGGAGTGGGAGAAGGGAGAACCAGGCTTTCTCCTGAGCAGGGACCCCGATGTGGGGCTCCATGCCAGGATCTGGGATCATGACCTGAGCCGAAGGCAGACGCTTAACAACCAAGCCACCAGGCGCCCCTAAACTTCTTTACTGATGTCATTTCACAACATGAAAGATAGTCTAGAGCCAACTGGCCATATACCTGAAAAGCTACAATTCCTGAAAATCCTTCCCAGGGCCAATCTATACATTTGAGGGGCCAACTTTTACTCCAAATGTATTCTGGTGCTGGGCAGATACTCCATAACATGGAGTTTTAACAACATAGCTTTTTTTTTTCTTTAAGATTTTATTTATTCATTTGAGAGAGAGAAAGAGAGTGAGAGAGAGAGCATGAGAGCTGAGAAGGTCAGAGAGAGAAGCGGACTCCCCATAGAGCTGGGAACCCGATGTGGAATTCGATCCTGGAATTCCAAGATCACAACCTGACCTGAAGGCAGTCGCTTAACCAACTGAGCCACCCAGGCGCCCTTAACATGGTTTTAACATCAACATCACGCAACATTTTGGATAAAAACACCTCAGGGGAAAAAAAATCCCACTCAGCAGGGAATCATTCCCCAAAACACCTTTCCTGCAAAAGAAAAAACCCACAGGAAGACTTTTTTAAAGGGGGGAAGGAAGAAGTACAAGTGAACATCAGAACAATAACTCTAAGAGGAGGTATATACAAAGGAAGGGGTAACTTCTAGGCTCTGGATGTAGCATTTTCTTAACAGTTTTAGCTGTCTCTACTGCTTTCTAATAAGAAAGGTAGGAACAAATGACTAACCAACCACTCAGCCTCTCAGGCTCAACACAGTACCTTTAAAGTGGCAGCTGAAAGACCTGACAACAGAATGGAGGCTTGCAGGCTTTCTCACAGAGGCATTCAATGGTGAACAGGAAGAGCTAAGAGAGTACGGCTTCGGTTTTACTTGAGTACCAGGCAGCTCAGGTGATTATGAGTAGCCATATAACTTACCATTGAAATTAGGACTTTTTTTTAAGAATGAAAGGAGTGTTAATAATTGTACTGGCACAATGGGGAAATTGGGATAGTCCCAAGTAAACCAGAATATATGGTCACCTTGTTATCAGGTGACCAGACTACAGCAAGGTAGGCGGGGGACCTACAGAGTTACCTTATCAACTATATAAGGTAATCTTACCTTGCTGTATCAAGGGGTAGGAGCCAAGCAGAAGCAAAAGGGAAGATGGGAATCAGTCTTTCCACCAACATCTCCACTACTAGGATCTGTTATAAACCTATCAATTTCCTCAGGTGCCATTTTCTCATTGATTCCTACATGCCCCAATCCTCCAGAATGTAACTTCCATTTTAAAATTGGCCAGAATAAGAAAAAAATTCTCAGGGCACAGGGACTTGACCTCCAATGCATGTCAATTCTACATCCTGAGAGGTGTGTGATAGAATCTTGGGTATCAACACTGCAAAGTACAATGAGTGAGTAAGGTATCAAGGAAAGTGTGACTGTAAAGGTATGGGGAGAGCAGATAAGGAAAGTGACAAACTGCTGTTGTCAAGTCTTTCCCTGAATTCCTGACTTAGGATAACTGATGTGAAGAGCAAGTGGATTCTAACCCTCCTTGTTAACGTAATCTGTGAATAACCCTGGAAAGGAAATGCCTTCTTTTTCACAGAAGCAAAGTGCAGTTGCTGGTGACAGAAGTAAATTTTATTTGCAAAACATTCTAGTTAAGCTCACTAAGGATTAAACAGGCTTATCATTTGGTCTAGGAGTCATACCTTCCTTTGTTGATATTGTGTCTGTGCCAATGTACTTCCAAATGACTTACCAGTATTCTCTGGGCAAATTATCCCATGTTACACTGTTTAAACTTCTTCCAAAAAGCACTTTATCGTTACTCATCTATGACCTTATGAGGAGACACCTATTTCTTTTGGATAAAATCAGGCAAATGTACTCAACCAGTATGCTTTCAGGAGATATCAAACTCAAATTACAGGCTCAGTAAACAGTATGAGTCATGTATGTTGTCTGTATTTTTGGTTGGGCTAATGGAGAAGAGGAACCAAACCGGTAACCAGAATAAACCCACTCCTAATTACACTTCGCTAAAGCAGGTAAAGTTTAACCCAGTGTGAAGTTACATGGTTTATGTAAGCAAGTGTAAACACACAAAGCATAAGGAAGAAGGAGACTTTAGATGACTGTCAAGACCAATGTCTAGGTAAAGTGATTTCTAGCACCAAGAGAGTTCTGATGGAGGGGTGTATATGGTAGCTATGACTAGAACTATGCTTCCTGGCTTGAAGCCCACTGATCTATCCCCACAGCTATACCCCTTTCTTCATTTACACAAAAGCAGAGGGAAAAGCAGTTAGCAAAGTATCAGTGTGCTAGCAAGAGAAGAGAATGTTGGGGGAAAGTCAGAGCCTACAGAACAGTCTAAAAATTTCAGAGTAGTCAGTATATCTCAGCTGCTCCAGCAGACTCCGGCTGCAAATCCAGCTCTACCACAAATACATGAGCCTTGGAAGTCACTTAACTTCCCTGTGCCTCAGTTTCTTCATATGTAAAATAAGGTTAACAGCACTAACCCTACTGTTGGTAAGGTTAAGTATTAAATGTGGTCACATACATAAATGTGCCTGACATAGGAAACACCCCCAAATAATATGTGATAAATGAATGACATGATCAAAAATTAGCTATTTTTTGTTTAACATTTATCTTTGTGAACAGCAATGTCTCAGATGAACATCAGGTAAGGCATTCCTATTTAATTTGGTGTACTCTGGGGAGCACTGTAGATTTTTTTTGAGGGATCAGCAGCAGATGTGTGATCATGACAGTTAAGTTCTGGGAGGCTTATGTTGGCAGCAGTGACTAGTAAGTATTAAAGCTGAAAAAAACAAAAACTTCGGAAGCAGCTACTGGAACCAAATTTCCTACAAAGACCACGGTAACAGGCCAAGGTAATAACCTTTTTACATCCCTAGGATTAGATTTCACTTCATTTTAACCAGAAACAATGAATTCCAGTATCTATTCTTCCACCAATGCCCTACCTGTTCTCTGCATTACAGAACCCTCAGCACTCATTGATCGGTGTCCTGTCTTGATTTTTTTAGCACCTAGCTATGACAACGAATACAAAACCTTCAAATGACTAGGCCATAGATAATACTGGCTATTCTCCAAGTGGCAAATAAAACATATGAAGTGCTTAGCAGAGAGCCTGGCATACATTATAAGCTAATTAAGATTAAAGAGGCACACACAGTATATTCCCATTAAATATTTTTAATGAACAAATAAACATAAGATACCTGTGTGGAACAAGTTAACTTTATTTACAGCAAAACACAGAAATATAATTAATCATCTAAGAGGAGCAACTAGAGTTGCACATGCGCTCAGAAATTGCTCATTTTTCAGTTTTCAATTTTTAAAAGATTCAGAAAAGGTAAATTACCCTATAAGAAAACGGAAAGAAAAATATAAAAAGGCAACTCAGAAACAGCACATGCTTCAGAGCAATGGGCCCTACTTGACCTGCGGACTGCCAAATACTAACAAGGCAGCTCCGGGCAAGTCATCTTTCTACTTTTCCATTCCCCTTTCCATAATATGAAGATCTTTCCTTCTCTCTGATTCAATGAGGAAGAAAGAAGATACAAAAAAGACTACCTAATGCAGTACTTCCCGAGCTTCAGTCAATCTCAATCAACTTTTGATTTCTGCCATATCCATGTAACACATTCACCATTATTTTTCTTTACATTGACTTTTAAAAATTTTAACCTCACCTTAAGCAATAAATTCATTAAAAATATTTTATATATGCTGGTTAACTTTTCCATTTATTTATTCAAAGATCACTTAAAATCAGCTTACATATCCACAGGCAAATAGTAACCTAACCCTTATAACTTAAAATCAAAATTTTAAACACAACAGAGAATCAAGTAGAAAAGAAATGTAATTTCACATTCTCACAATAATCTGAGGTTAATCTTAACAGATAAATATTCAGTTTTTTAACTGTTAAGAGACAATACTTATGTGGGTTACCAAAAATTGAAAATAGAACTGATTCCCTCTTAAGCTACACAATCTTCATTTGAATTAGAATTTTAGTTCCTTTAATTTTAAAAGGCTTTAATACTACCCTTGAGTATCTAAATTCAGACTAAAACAATAAGAAAAGCAATTATTTCTTTCTTGAAACCATAAAAAAGAAAAAAATTAAAGTTAAGTGCTGTTTATTAACAAATGGAAGTGACCTTCACTTGGCTCAATGCATAAGATAAATGAAACTACTTCTTAACTCACAATTCAGAAGGCAGCATCTATCTGTGTTTCAAGTTCTACTGGTCAGTAAAGCTTCCCTGATCTAAAGGATTCCGACTGCACTTTACAACCAAATCTAACAATAATCAGTAAATGAGCACTTGTGTCGTCCCCAGGATACATAACTGAGGGCTATTGCTCCTTTTAGAAACTCTTAGTAAAATAAAAAACACACTGGCATTAAGTTAAGTCAGTGACGATCCTTTGAACAATACAGAACACAAAGACAACTTTTTGCTGTGCTAATAATGTGTAATAAAACTGGTGGGTCATCAGTTCAACCTCACTGGCTTATTTTATTTTATTTTAGATTTTATTTATTTATTTGACACAGAGAGAGAGACAGCAAGAGAGGAACACAAGCAGGAGGAGTGGGAGAGGGAGAAGCAGGCCTCCCTCTGAGCGGGGAGCCTGATACAGGGCTCAGGGCTCCATCCAAGGCCCCGGGATCATGACCTGAGCCAAAGACAGACTCTTAATGACTGAGCCACCCAGGCGCCCCCTCACTAGCTTATTTTAAAATAGAAGTGACAAACCTAGGCATAATTCTAAATCTGCCAATCTCTGATAGGTATCAATTAGCTGACTGAAGAACAAGTGGGAAAAATAATGTGCATCTATAAATATCCATGTTACCTTATCCTTATGACACGATCTCTATAATTCATCATAGCAATGTCTTCCAAGGCCATCTCTAACGAGCCCTTCCTTTCCCGCTAAAACTCATAAACAAGAGGATTATTTGCTATAATAAGTCCAGCAAACCAGAGAAAAATCAGGTATCCTCTAAAGTATCATAAAGCAGAGGGGAAACATTTTTTAAAGGGCCATGGACTCTTACAGATGGTAAGTAAATGTTCCTAAAATGCAAGGTTAAGAGCATGGTTTATACCTGATTGATCATTTCTGTTCTAATTGCTTCTGCTTTATAAACTATGCACTCAAAAACTATTTGTTGAATTAATTGATAGACCAAAAGATAAAATTTAACACCTTCACAGCAATGGATTATGGGTAAATAGAAAGGTCCAGAAGAAAATCCAATAATTGATTCCCTAATCCCCTTATTGAAATGTATATACTATGAAAGCTTTTTCAAGTCACAAATCTGCCCTACCACTAGCCATATTTTTCCTGATAAACTAACCACTAGACCAACAAATTCATTCCAACTAAACACATGAGAAGTTCTAATAAGGCTAAAACTTTATTCCACTGGCTAAAGCCAAACACTTTACCTGTAGATAACATGCTCTTAGATGAACTGACAAAAAAACTGATTCCATAAAATTGACAGAATTAGCGATTGGGAAACAGGAATGATCATTAATTGATAGGTTCAAATCGAGCATATGGTTATTACCACAGCTATTATTTGATGTTTAAAAATACGCTTTGATGAGAATACTGGGGTTAAGCTTATTTACAAAGCATTTTTTTTTTTTAAGATTTTATTTACTTGACAGAGATCACAAGTAGGCAGGCAGAGAGAGAGGAGGGGAAGCAGGCTCCCCACCGAGCAGAGAGCCCAATTCGGGATTCAATCCCAGGACACTGGGATCATGACCTGAGCCGAAGGTAGAGGCTTTAACCCACTGAGCCACCCAGGCACCCCTTACAAAGCATTTTTAACAGTTCATCTCATTGAGAGCTTTCTCAATTTTTCACATTGTACGGTCCTATGCACAAATAAATGTTAGATATTGAAAGTCCTACACTCAAATAAATGTTAGATATTGAAAGTGTCAATCTCCTAAAAGCTTTTGGTGAGGGTCAAGCTAAATAACCATACAAAGCTTTGCAGCAACAGCAACCAGAGCAAAAGCAGGGGCTAGGCTCTGGTGCTAAGAACTTAACAAGTGTTATTTCTACAGTCCTCACCACAACCCTGTGGGGTATTACTGCTCTTAATATATAGCTGAGGAATCGGAGAGTGAGTGACTTAACAAAGGTAACCCAGTTAGCAAGTAGCTGATATTCACCCCCAGGCGGCCTGACTCCAGAATTCATGCTATTAATCGCTACCTAACTTATGATAATAAAGTCAGAGACCCACATGAAACAGAAATAGAACTAAACTTATAAACTTATCACTTATAAATATTATGACCAAGTAGATATAGTTAAATGTTTCTCCCCATGCACAACTCCTATTAACTAACGCTGAAACAGTACAGGTACAGATGCTATTGGGAAAACTTCTGAAGGTGCTTTTCCTACATTTAGTCATAAGCATCAAGAAAGAGATCATAATCTCTCACTGAAACTTAAAACTTCATACTAATGGGTTATTAATCTGCTAGTTCTACAGGTTCTCATTATCAATTAGTCTTAAATATCAATTTCAGGGAAAACAGTATTATTAGATGCAACCAAAGACTTAAAGGGTAAACCCAGGATATCCCACAAATATGTGTTCTGGCATAAATTCCTTGATGTTGGTAGGATCTCTTATGAGTAGTACTTCAACGTACCTTGTGCCTTTTCATTCCACATCAAAAAGTCACAAAACTATCCTGTCTGCCCCATTTGCACAGGTCTGTTACCAACACTGTAAGAACAAGTGTCAACTAATAATATCACAGGTTAAAAGTACCAAAGGGAAGGAAAACAAGCTCAGCATTTTCTGAGACAGGTCACACTGTTTAGCTCACAAACCTAAACTTTACCTAATGTAATTCTCACAAGAGCCCTTCAGGTAAGTGCTAGGACATCAGGAAGCAGACCCAGAGAGGCTTAGCAACTTGACTACAAGGTCACACATTAAATGACACAACAGTGATTTCAACTATGTATATGCTATACCCCCCACTGCCTTACAGGATAGCAAAGTAATGCCCTTTTCCGAACAATAAAGAAAAACACTTTTTTAAGTTAAAAGTATTTTAATGTTTAAAAAAAAAAAAAAATCCTCCCACTTGTTGCTGTCACAGTCTCACTGCCCAGCAGAACACCTTTTCTCCTTCCTGATTTTCTCTGGCTTACTCTTAGTTATCTGCTGGCCTCATTGTGCCCTGGCAAAGGGGCCAGCTGTTAGAACAAAACAGCAATGATGTATCCTTAACAAACCACATTTTATAAGGCCACAGGAACCATGCAAATATTTTTGCTCTAGGTAGAAGTTAATTCTGCCAAATAGTTATGTGTCAGTTACAAGAAATGTGAGCCTGCCCAAACATTTAGGAAATAAAAACAGTGAACAAACTATGAACATACTATCATTTTACTCACAGTTTTCTAAAGTCTTTAACCAATCCAGACAAGATACAAGAACAACAAAATGCATAAAGGTAATCTCATTACCATCGTAGAGTCTGGCCTCCCACCACATTATTGTGAAATATAAGGGATACAGAGCATTAGCCTTAAAATCCTAAGAGCCTCTCCCCTGGTGTTAACCGCTAAAGGACAATGACAGATAAGAGAATATGTAAACCTGACACTTTAAATAGTTTTAAATTGGGGAAGATTATTGAAGGACTTCCCAGAACAATATTTAATTAGCTTTAACAAGTTAAGGTGTATTTATGACTCCCAGAGGGGGCTTCCTTATCTGAAGCAAACAGGAGGAAATTTTTGTTAGCATAAGTTGTACTGATAATGGAAGGTGAATAGCTAAAAAGGCTTTTAACCAAAAGTTTTTGTTCAGGAAATAAGAAAGAAAAGCTAAGTGTATCGGAGCTGGGGGGGGGGGGGGGGGGGGGGCGGGCCCCTCAGGGTCCTGTTCCAGGGACTAGGAACAAGCACAGGAGTAGATAAAAAGGAAACAGGAAGGACTGAGCTAGAGGAAGTGTGGAGGGGAAGGAGGAGGAGTAAGGAAGGAGCGAAGAAAACTGAAACCCAGAAAGTAATGATGGAGATGGGCAACTCAGGCCTAGAAAAATAAGGAAATAAATGCCTGAAATCAGGAGGTTTGCCAGAGCCTGCCCTGTGGAAAGGACTCTCCTCTTCTATAGGACTACAATTAAGATAAATTAACTGGGCAAGACTAGAGAAAAATGGGTTCATTTGAGACACAGGGGAAGGTCCTGAGCAAGGGTTAACTTATTGAGAATAGAGACAACATTTCAGTGTTTCTTCAAAAGTGTTAAGTTAAACTGGGTGAGTTGTAAGGCATGTAAATTATATCTTAATAAATCTGTTATTTTTAAAAAGTGTTAAGCCGGGAAACGTATGACTGTACCGTAATTAGTTCAGCCTGTAAGAGTACCCCCCAAATTCCCTCACCAAGAAGAATTTCCTTGTGTCTGGGGACATCTCTGTTGGAAAACATCAGTCTGTTATGGAGACTAGAGTATAATAAATACAGAAGGAAAAAAAACAAAAAAAAAACAAAAAACGGTGAGCTCTCTAAAGAGATCTTCCCCATTTCTGCCCTCGGAATTTTTGGCAGTGTTGGGGAAGGAAGCTTTTGTTTGGGGAATGCCTTGAAGTAGAATATCAGGTTTCTTCAGCGGATGATCTAGAGCCAAAATCTACCTAGTCAAAGAGAAAACGATCTAGGGTGGAAAAGTCAAGTGAGTTCTGGAGAAACCCCAGAAGGTTTATCGTGAAAAGATCACACAAGTCTTATCTCTGCTACCCCTAAATTGGACTGTACGCCCGTGCCACTTCCGACTGTTACTCGCGATGAAGACGGATGCTTTGCCATGATCGCAGAAGTTTCTGGCCAGCTGCCCACTGACGTAAATTAGAAAACCATTCGGGGACTGGCCTGGGTGAAGCGAAGCGCCACGTCCAGCGCTGGGCTCCCGCTTCCTCCCTCTCAACGCAGGAAAAGGGACAGAGCAGGGTAGAAGGCGAGCCGTCTTCGCCCTCCTCCCCTTCAACCGCTTTCGGGGAGTCGCCCGGCGGACCCCATCCCCAGTCGCCCACCTGGGGCCCGAGACCCCCCGGGTGGAGGGCGGCGGCGGCTAGCGCCCCCGCGGGCAGCAGGCGCACCTCCCCCGGGGCAGCTGTCGCCGCGGCCCGCCCGGCCCGGGCCTTCCCGGGAGCAATAGGCTATCGATTCAGCTGCCTGTCGCTAGGAGCCCCGGGAGAGCGAGGCCTACACCGCCGGGCCGGAGCCCCGGCCTAGATTTCGCCACTTTCCCCACACCAGAGGGGGAGCCCGGGGGCAGCCGAGCCCAGCTGGGCGGGAGGGAGGAGGCGCGGAGACCACCTGCAACGGCAGCAGCCGGCAAAGGGGGTGCGGGTGGGGGGCTGCAGCCAACAAGTCTCTGGGGGTCGCCCACCCACCACCCCCCGCCTCACAAGTTACGCGTTCAAGTTCTGGCCGGTGCCCCGTGGCCTCCAGAGCCCCCAGCACTGCCCACACCGTAAGAAAAACACGACGCGGAAGAGGCCACTACAGCAAAGGGGAGATGGAGCCGGGCCCCTCAGGGCGCCGACGGGGGGGCGGCCAACAGCTACCCGCCCGGCTCCTCTCCTCGCTCACCCAGCCAGCCCCCCGAGTCGCGGCCCCCGACCCCTCGGCGGCCAGCCCTGTCACCGCCCGGCCCCCAGCCCCAAGGCCCCTTCTCCCGGACGCCGGCGCCAGGGACTCGAGCTCCCCCTGGCCTCCGGCGCGCCTCGGCCTCCTCCCACTCCGAATCCCCAAAATGCCCCCCGCACCTTTTAAAGTACACCGAGCAAGAGTTTCCCATCAAACTTTGTCAGGCGGTAATCTCGCCCCCCCCCATCCCCGACCCACACTTCCAGGGCAGTCATCAGGAGAGATCACTTTGCACTTGGGATAAAGCGAATTAAGGACCTGTCAACCATTTTAGGTCTTTTTTTTTTTAAACAGAAGACATCCTCTCCTTCCCCTCCCTCCCCTGCAAGGGTTTGAATTTGACACCAAACCTTCCCACCGCAGAAGAGGGGTTGAGGAGGGAGGGGGTGGGGGCGGAGGGGAGAAGGAGGGTGGCGAGGGAGAGCGAAAGGAGAGGTTGAAAGGGGGCCGGGAGGCGCGGGGCGGGGAAGGGGGTTGATTTACCTGAGACCAGCCACTGGCCTCCATTGTTGGAGAATTCAATGGCATTGACACAGCCGAAGTGGCCGAGGAGGTCCTTCTTGTAGAGGTTTCTGCAGCCTCGCAGGCGTCTCCTCTGAAAGTCCTGAGTGAGCAGGGGGTCCCCATGCAAGCCCCGCTGGGACAAGAAGCCCACCACTGACCTCATGCTGCCCCCCAGGCCAGCTCTCCTCTTCATGCTGGAACCGCCGCCGCCGCCGCTCGCGCCGCCGCCCCTCCCTCGGCCTCACGCGCGGCCGCCGCTCTCCCCCCACCCAACCCTCCCCCCGCGCTGCGATCCGGATGGTTCTTTAACCAGCCATGGCAGACGGAGCGAGGTGTGCAGACACTCGGTGGCGTTCGCGGCTTCCTGAGGGTCCCCTCCCTCCCTTTCCCCCCTTAGGCTCCTCCCTCTCCTCCGCCTCCTCCAGCAGCTGATCTTCAGCTGCGACCGCGCTTCCGCGACGCGCGGCCCTTCCGCCGGCCGCCGGTGCCGGGGAACGCGGGCGGCGGCTACCCCTCCCCCGCCGCGGGCTGCTGGCCGGAAGAACGCGGGCGGCTGGTCTGGAGACCGCGGGCGGCGGCGCGGCTTTCCCGCCGCAGCTCCTCCCGGCGCTGCGCCCCCTGAGTGCCGCACTCTGTGAAGTTGAGGGCGCGTAACAATCGGAGCGGTAGCGGGGCTGCGGGCTCGCCTTCCTCCCCCGGCCGCCGGCGCTCCTTCCCCACCCGCGGGCCTGGCGTCGGGGCGAGGTCGGCTCCCCGCTCCTCTTTTTTTCGGTGGGGAGAATGCAGCCCGGGGGTGGCGGAGGGGTGGAGGACAGGCTGTGGTCGCCCGCCCGGGGTTCGTCTCATCCTCCCCCACTCCCCCCGAGCCCAGTCCAAGGAAAGGGAACCTGGAGTTAGGGCTGGACACGGGGTAAGGCCGCTTAGGTGTTTTGTGAGTGCACCCGTCCCTCCCCTACCAAGTAAATGTTTTAATATTCCCCGCATCCCACCCCACCGCCCCCCGTTCAGTTCTCCCTTCCTACAACCATTCAGTAAAAAGGCTATACAGTCCGTCTAGTAGATAGTAAGAGTGGTATATGGGAAGGGGTTGGGGGCGGGGGTCTTAATAAGGAGGGCGAAAATTGCCCAAACTGAGTTGAGAAAGCTCCGAGAAACAAAGTACTTTCTGTCCTTTAGTTCTAGGTACATTCATTCGCAAGACACAAGAAGCTTTACCCGAAAACAGCAATATATGTTATTTAATTGGGTGCAGTGAGCTCTTCAAGGTCTTGAGTGTGGAGCCCTGACGCTGTACAGCTGTTAACCAGCAGCTGTGTTCCAGGCCAGAAGTAGCTGCACTACAGTAGACCGCGAGCCTCCCTGTTGACCCCAGCAAGAAGACTGGGTGTTAAGTGCTTTGGAATTCTACCAGATGCAGTAAAAGTCCCCCTGTCCGCGTGTTGTAGTTTTGCCAGAAGCTATCCTCTGTCGTTGAAAGAAACCATGGTCGGCTACTAAAACAGGCAGGTGTCTGTTTCGCCTTTTCAATTTAGCAGGAATTGCATCCTCTGTATCAGAGATGGCACAGGGGCGGTTGAGTAGACACCCGTCAAAGGCGGGCTGAACACGGAAGAGGACACCCATCAGGCAAAATCACCTACTCCTACTTTTTGCAATATGGTTAATCATACCAATAACATATGCAATTAAGTGTTTAAAAGTCAACATAATAGCAAATGTTATTTGATAGCTTAGATAGTCACCAAATTTGAGGAATTATGGTTTTAATGGAGATTATTTTCCTAAATAGGAAAATGTCTAGTGCTATCTTTTTTAAAAAGTTTTGTTCTCAGGATGCTTTGTGTTTTTTCGTTATAATAGCCCCCATAAAGATCAGTAGTCATATACCAGCTTGATGAATGATTTTTTAGCACCCAACATCTTTTTTTTTTTTAAAGATGTTATTTATTTGAGAAAGAGAGAGACAGCACGAATGGGAGGGGCAGAGGGAGAGAGAGAATCTCAAGCAGACTCCATGCTGAGCTTAGAGCCCAAAGCAGGGCTGAATGCCAGGCCCCTGAGATCATGACCTGACCTGAAGCCAAGAGTCCTTCACTTAACTGTGCCACCCAGATGCCCCCCAACATCTTTTCCTCATAGCAATATTATAATGTGTAATTAAACATTTATTTTTGTGATTTTATCAGACTGTCCCTGACTCTGCTGTAAGCTCTCAGAGAGGGACCATGTGTTTCTTATGTCCAGAGTCAGTACATCCTGGCACTCAGGGACCACTTGAATATTTGTTGAATATTTGAATGAACTTAAGGAGTGGGGAAGAATATGGAAGGGAAGGTAATGACTTCTGTTATGGAAGGATTGAGTTTGAGATATCTGTACTTCATTCCAGTGGAGATGATTTCAAGGCCAGTTTCCTATCTCACTGTTCCTTTGCTTAACACAGTCAATCCACATATTCAAAAACAGAAGTCATCTGGCACCTTCTAGATCAACAAGACATCATTTATACCTACCTTATTTGCTTGCAAGGGGAGAGATGGACACAGTGATGATGTGGTTGAAGTGGCCTTTACTGTGGCAATATATGACACACTCTCAGTGATGATGTGGTTGAAGTGGCCTTTACTGTGGCAATATATGACACACTCTCA